>NW_028146743.1:5216832-5596832 GCF_055883805.1 Amblyomma maculatum | reverse complement strand
TTGAATGTCCAAGTCGGCCGTAAAGAAAAAAAGGGGTGTAGCTCAGAGGTAGAGCGTTCGCTTTGCATGTGAAAGGTCCTGGGTTCAATCCCCGGTACCTGCAAGTATTCCAACATTTTTGTTTTTATTTTCGTTCCTTCCATTTACTCACAGGTGATTAACCCAGACACCGCCGCGCTTAAACGTGAGTTCCAATGCTTCTTTGGTTGGTTGAACCAATGCTTCTACCCTCCCCTTCAGCTTTGGAATCAGATTATACACTTGTTTATAGAACGAATGCACACATTCTGTACGCCGTGCTCTGATGGGGCATTTGGAGCAGTCTTCAGTAGCCCCCATGCTCTACAACGAGCAGAGAGGCTTCAGAGAATCGAACACTGTAGCAAGTGAGAGAATTTTAATGAATCACGCTGCCTGAGTTGAAGGTGGTGTGGCTTTTTAACCCATGTTCTGTGACTGTCGCGTATTTAATTCTCCAAGTGATATGAGGTGTTAAATCATTCTCTAAGTGTGTGTGTGTGTGTGTGTGTGTGTGTGTGTGTGTGTGTGTGTGTGTGTGTGTGTGTGTGTGTGTGTGTGTGTGTGTGTGTGTGTGTGTGTGTGTGTGTGTGTGTGCGTGTGCGTGTGCGTGTGCGCGTGTGCGCGTGTGTGCGTGTGTGCGTGTGTGCGTGTGTGCGTGTGCGCGTGCGCGTGCGCGTGTGTGTGCGCGTGTGTGGGGTTATGTTCTTTGTGTAAGATGTGATAATAAATTAGGGGACGATGAAAAAAATGGGGGTGTAGCTCAGAGGTAGAGCGTTGGCTTCGCATGTGAAAGGCCCCGGGTTCAATCCCCGGCACCTCCAAGTAGCCGAACATTTTTGTTTTTATTTTCGTTCCTCCCGTTTACTCACAGGTGATTAACCCAGACTCTGCTGCGCTTAAACGTCTGAGTTGGTTGAACCAATGCTTCTACCCTCCCCTTCAGCTTTGGAATCAGATTATACACTTGTTTATAGAACGAATGCACACATTCTGTACGCCGTGGTCTGATGGGGCATTTGGAGCAGTCTTCAGTAGCCCCCATGCTGTACAACGAGCAGAGAGGCTTCAGAGAATGGAACACTATAGCAAGTGAGAGAATTTTAATGAATCACGCCGCCTGAGGTGAAGGTGGTGTGGCTTTTTAACCCATGTTCTGTGTTGGTCGCGTATTTAATTCTCCATGTAATATGAGGTGTTAAATTCGGCGACATTCTCTAAGTGTGTGTGTGTGTGTGCGTGTGTATGTGTGTGTGCGTGTGTGCGTGCGCGTGCGCGTGTGTAGTGTGTGCGTGCGCGTGTGTAGTGTGTGCGTGCGCGTGTGTAGTGTGTGCGTGCGCGTGCGCGTGTGTAGTGTGTGTAGGGGGTAACGTTCTTTGTGTAAAATGTGATAATAAATTACGCAATATTGAAAAACATTGGGGGTGTAGCTCAGAGGTTTCTACTTCCGGCCACCGGCGTGTACGGACGAAGAATCATGAGCTCCGGCGGAGCGGCGATTGCGGCCCAGGCTGGCCGCGGTAACAGGCTTGATGGAAACGATGACAAGGAATACCAGATCATTTTGCCGCATCTGCCTACCGGACGTGTTGTTTTCAACACAGTTTTTTTGCACGGCGACGTACGAGTGCGACTCTTTAGGATTGAAGATTTCCGGGACGCCCTGGCCAAGACTGGTACGCTCCCAGGCGTATAAACCATGTCTGGGCGGTGACTTTGAGAAGCACTGAAGCAACCAAGCGGCTGCTAGCCTTCAAGGAGCTTCAAGTGAAAGGTCGACGGTGTTTCGTCATTGACCCAGAGGATCAACAGGTGAAGCTGCGGCTCCACTGGATGTTGCATGGCGTGGCGGATGAGGATATCCGAACTGCTTTGGCGGCTTTCGGTGAGATGACCGAAGTGACCCGTGAGCGGTGACGAGTCCAGGGCGTTCACAAAAAGGGCTCAACAACGAGAACCGTGCTTCTGAGGTTGAAGCCTGGGATAAAGATAGAAGACCTCCCTCACCAGATAAGAGTAGCAGGGGAGTTGGCCCTTGTTGTGGTGCCTGGGCGGCCGAAGCAGTGCCTTCGCTGCCGCGGGACCGGTCATGTGCGCCGGGAATGTAATATTCCGCGCTGTTCGACGTGTAAGCGTTTTGGCCACTCCGAGGAAGATTGCGTACGAACGTATGCAGTGGCTACTGCACCAACAGCGAGGGCGGACATGACTGAGCACCAAATGGATGTCGCAGAGACAGAAGAGGCCGCAAAAGGGGTCGGAGAAGCTGAAAAGCTAGCAGCAACGACAGGCATGTTAGTGCCCCCGGGGGGTGGTGAAGAGATACTCGGTAGGCCAGACAAGAAAGTCACACTACCAAAAACGAACTGTCAGAAGAAGAAAGGGTGAGCGATGCCGAGAGCTCAAAAATTGAACTTCCGGAGTCTGCGGGCAGACAGGAAACACTCGAAAAGAGCAGCGGCCGAGCGACCAACGTCCAAGGCCCTGCGAAGCGTGCCCACGACGAGAGCACCAGTGAGACAAACAAAGCAGAGGCAGCTAGCAACGACGAGCCGCCGATAAAAACACCAATAGGGAGGAGGGCGACCTTCAAGCCAAGACCGAATGTCTCGACGGACAGGAGAGCTGCCGAAAAGCCGCCCCTGTCACAAGGTCTGCCAGTCCAACCTCATGACACTGGCGTCAACGAAAGCGTCTAGCGCCATGCTAGACCTGGAAGGTAAGCACCATGCTCTTGGCCTCTTTTCACTCTAAGAAAATGGCTTATTTACTGTTACTAATGATTCCGACCCTTAACGTGAGAGGTCTAGCAGCGAAAAGGAAGCAGAGACAAGTCCTGCGCCTTTTAAACGAAAATGACATCGATATACTTGGAGTTCAAGAGACAAAAGTCGAGGGTGAAGAAGAGACCGAGAGCATGGTGCAACGTTTCACGTCGCGGTTTTACGCAGCTGTCAGCCATGCAGTCGGTACTTGTGCTGGATGCGTCCTGTTTGTGAAGAAGTTGCCGGGTCTTGTAGCGCAGTCGCATGCTTCTTTTCCGTCGGGTCGGGGTGTGGTCCTCGATTTTAGTTTTTGCTCGGCTGAGTGGCGTGCTGTTTGTATATATGCACCTACGGTAGTTGATGAGAGGGCTGCTTTGTTTGATTTTGTTGAAGAGTATTTAAACACGGATAAGCAACTTGCCTTTCTGGGAGATTTCAATTGTGTACTGAGCTCCGGTGACAAAACTAGTCATCGTACATTTAGGGATCGTAGCACAGAGGTACTTTCGCGCTTGATTGACGAGTTTGCACTGGAAGACGTTCCAGAGTGTCTCACGAGCGAGCGACGGGTTCAGTATACGCATTTTCAGGGTGCTAGCCACGCCCGCCTTGACAGAATTTATGTGTCCGCAGAACTGGCTCCAAAATTCCAGGATTATTATGTTTTGGCAGTAACGTACTCAGATCGCTGCATGGTTCAGTGTACAATTGGAACAAGAAAGGGAGGTAGCGGTTTTAATTGGGAATTGTGGAAGTTTAATAATAAACTGCTGAATGACGAGCAATTCACCAGACTAGTAGAAAAAGGAATTGGTAAGATTTGTCAGGAGGGCACCCACGAACTGGGTCAAGAATGGGAACTGTGTAAGCAACAAATTAAAATCAAAGCTGTAGAAAAGGCGAGCTGCATACGGTTTCAAGAAAAACAAAATGAAATGCATTTAAGATCTTTGCTAGATAAATTCTTAGCCCTGGAATGTAACACGCCAGGGTTATACATGGACGACGTTAGAAAAATAAAACAAAGACTTCAACTGAATGACGAAGACAGTTATCGCGGAGCACTGGTGCGTGCGATAGCGGAAAAATTGGCCATGGATGAAACGCCGACAAAAAGATCGTTGGGAATAGAAAAAGCAAATGCAAGGCGAAATCACGTGGCAGAGGTAGATTGGGCAGCACGCACAGAAACCGATAACGAAGGAATCGCGAAAGCTTTCCGGGAGTATTATGAAGAGCTATTTTCGTCCCGAGAGGTTTATTTGGACCGGTTTAAAGAATCCTTTCTTGACGCGATGCCAAAAATTGATGACGAACAAAAAGAAAGACTGGAGCGGCCAATAAGCGAAAAAGAAGTGCAGCAGGCAATAGAAAATTTAAACCCAGGGAAATCACCCGGGCCTGATGGCCTGAGTGCGGCTTTTTATAATGCGTTCAAGGAACAGCTATCTCCTTTGTTGTGTGCCTTATTTAATGAAGCGTATGAACTGAAGGCACTGCCTGCGTCTTTCGGATCGTCGCACACAGTACTTATTCCGAAAACTGACCAACCAGATAAGCTTAGGCAGTTGTCGTCTTACAGGCCCATTGCTCTGACAAACATTGATTATAAGATTTATATGAAGGTGCTTGCTGGCAGACTACAAACGGTTATATGCGAACTAGTGGGCCCTCACCAAACGTGCGGTATCAAAGGGCGATCTATCTATCAGAACATTCACAAAGCGAGAAGTGTGCTCAAATGCGGCGATGCAACTCATGCATGTGTTGCGTTACTGCAGTTGGACTTGGAGAAAGCTTTCGATTGTGTGGCGCGTACTATTGTGTTCAGTATATTAGACTATGATAATGTTGGCTCTGTTATTCCAGAGGGAGTGGCCTTGGCGTACCGTAACTGCACTACGAGATTAATTGTCAATAAGTCACTGGGGGCCCCCATAAACGTACGACGTTCGGTGCGCCAAGGTTGCCCCCTCAGCCCTCTTTTGTTCGGCATTTATATTGAAACATTGTGTTTAAGCATCCTACAAAACAATGACATTGATGGTTTTCGCCTGCAGGAGTCAGAAGTCAAATTACTGGCTTACGCAAACGACGTTGCGGTTTTTTGTGTAAATATGGAGAGTATAAAGAGGACAGTGGATGTGGTAAAACATTTTAGCAAAGTCATAGGGAGTAAAGTTAACTGGGGTAAGTGCCTGGGATTTTGGCACGGAGAATGGCAGCTGACCCCCGACACTTTCGCTAATGTGTCGTGGGTTACAACGGCTGCAAAGTACTTGGGTGTGCCCTTGGAATTTTACAAGGAAAGCGAGCCATACTGGCTAGAGCAGGTCAAAGAAACCCGTGAAAACGCGGAGAAATGGAAAAGCGCTCAATTATCAATATTTGCAAGAGCCGCAGTTTGCAACCTGTTTTTAATTAGTAAGTTATGGTATGTAATGCAAGTGTTGCATTGCTCCCGTGCAAATGTGCAAAAATTGCATCGAGTTTTTGCGGTGTTTGTTTGGGCCTCGAGTTGGGAGAGGTGCAGTCGGACAAATTTGTTCCGGCAGGTGAAGCATGGGGGGCTTGGTCTGGGTCATTTGTTTGTGCGACAGATTGTCAACCGCTTTATGTTTTTTTAGGGATGCCAGCGATCCATTCCTGCGCACAGTGTGTCAACAAAGACTCGGTCGAGCGTTGCCTGATTTCGTAGTTTATACTCAATGTATGCCAGGTTCTCTTTTTGGATTCTTTAGGCAGATTGTTGTGAGCGTAAAATTCCTAAGCGCGCGTTTATCGAAAGAGTATTTAAGTAATGTTAACAGGAGAACATTATACAAGGATGTTTGTGAAGTGGTGTTCCCGGTGCCCTTCTACAGATGCAAGTTGCTACGAGAGCTAAAACGTTTTTCTTTATGCTACATACCGGTACTTTGTGTGTAAAATCATTTATGGAGGAAAAGGGTATGTTCCTACCGTGGGGGGCCCAATGTGTCATCTGCAAACAGCCAGAGACAATAGATCACGTGTTTCTGCATTGCTGGGCGGGGGTATATTTGTGGGATGTACTGCAAAGGACAATAAAAAAACAGTTGCCACTTGATTCCCATGTCATTAGGTATTTGCCATTGGATAACCATGATGATATGTGCCTCCACAGTATATGGCGCGCACGAATGGCTGGTTATCACTGCGATCCAGATGCGCGGCCAGCCCGCATGTATTTCCGCGAAAGCGTGCAGCGATGGCTCGACATGCTTAAATTGCAACCATGTGCTCCTGAGTGGCTGTCAAAGCTGGAACCTTTGACGGTGCTCAAGGAATTTTAACATGATAATCCCTGCACCTCATTGGGTGTTAGGCAACGCAAACTAGCTTTGTGTACATATATTATTCCTTTGTTCCTGTTGTTTTCAGTTCCAGTGCGGTGTATTTGTGTCCAAGTCAGGCAATAAAGGAAAAAAAAGGGGTGTAGCTCAGAGGTAGAGCGTTCGCTTTGCATGTGTAAGGCCCCGGGTTCAATCCCCGGCACCTCAAGTAGTCCAACATATTTGTTTTTATTTTCGTTCCTTCCATTTACTCACAAGTGATTAACCCAGACTCCGCTGCGCTTAAACGTCTGAGTTAATTGTACCAATGCTTCTACCCTCCCCTTCAGCTTCAGAATCAGATTACTGACTTGTTTATAGAACGAATGCACATTCTGTACGCCTTAATCTGATGGGACATTTAGAGCAGTCGTCAGTAGCCCCCATGCTCTACAACGAGCAGAGAGGCTTCAGAGAATGGAACACTGTAGCAAGTGAGAGAATTTTAATGAATCACGCCGCCTGAGGCGAAGGTGGTGTGGCTTTTTAACCCATGTTCTGTGTTTGTCGCGTATTTAATTCTCCATATGAGGTTTTAAATTCGGCGACATTCTTTAAGTGTGTGTGTGTGTGTGTGTGTGTGTGTGTGTGTGTGTGTGTGTGTGTGTGTGCGTGTGCGTGTGCGTGTGCGTGTGCGTGTGCGTGTGCGTGTGCGTGTGCGTGTGCGCGTGCGCGTGCGCGTGCGCGTGCGCGTGTGCGTGTGCGTGTGCGTGTGCGTGTGCGTGTGCGTGTGTGTGTGTGTGTGTGTGTGTGTGTGTGTGTGTGTGTGTGTGTGTGTGTGTGTGTGTGCGCGCGCGTGTGTGCGGGGTAACGTTCTTTGTGTAAAATGTGATAATAAATTAGGCACTATTGACAAACATTGGGGGTGTAGCTCACAGGTAAAGCGTTCGCTTTGCTTGTGAAAGGCCCCGGGTTCAATCCGCGGCACCTCTAAGTAGTCCAACATTTTTGTTTTTATTTTCGTTCCTTGCAGTGCAGTCGCATGCTTCCTTTCCGTCGGGTCGGGGTGTGGTCCTCGATTTTAGTTTTTGCTCGGCTGAGTGGCGTGCTGTTTGTATATATGCACCTACGGTAGGTGATGAGAGGGCTGCTTTGTTTGATTTTGTTGAAGAGTATTTAAACACGGATAAGCAACTTGTCTTTCTGGGAGATTTCAATTGTGTACTGAGCTCCGGTGACAAAACTAGTCATCGTACATTTAGGGATCGTAGCACAGAGGTACTTTCGCGCTTGATTGACGAGTTTGCACTGGAAGACGTTCCAGAGTGTCTCACGAGCGAGCGACGGGTTCAGTATACGCATTTTCAGGGTGCTAGCCACGCCCGCCTTGACAGAATTTATGTGTCCGCAGAACTGGTTCCAAAATGCCAGGATTATTATGTTTTGGCGGTAACGTACTCAGATCACTGCATGGTTCAGTGTACAATTGGAACAAGAAAGGGAGGTAGCGGTTTTAATTGGGAATTGTAGAAGTTTAATAATAAACTGCTGAATTACGAGCAATTCACCAGACTTGTCGAAGAAGAAATTGGTAAGATTTGTCAGGAGGACACCCACGAACTGGGTCAAGAATGGGAACTGTGTAAGCAACAAATTAAAATCAAAGCTATAGAAAAGGCCAGCTGCATACGGGATACGGACTGAATCCCAAAAAATCGTCGGGTCCTGAGGGACTAAGTGCTGCCTTTTATAAGAAGCTTAAAAGTAATATCGCCGCATCCTTGCATCGATTCTGCATGGAATCTTTTGAGCACGGTACATTCCGATCTACCTTACCATTATCGGTCATGTCACATCTTCCTCAGCTTCACGTAGGCGCTGCATTCACTGTAAAGTTTTGAATGTAATTATGGAAGATGCTCGCGTAGAAGGTTTCCACACGGGTATCCAAGGAAAGATTAAGGAGGCTATGGAAAGAGCTACCCGTTGCTTCAACCCTATGGCAAACTACACCTATTTTGATACTGAATTACAGCGACTGCGATCGCTACGGCGACGAGCAGAGCGTAGATACTGTCGCATGAAGTCGCACCTGGAGCTCTGGTATGCCAGGCGCATACAAAAATAGATCCAGAGCAGAATTCAGACACTTGAAACTCAACGCTGACGGACCTTTTGCGCAACTCTGGATCCAGAGAAGTCTTCGTCACAAGTTTGGGATGTGATTCTTGGCCTCCGAACATCCCCTCAACAGCGCTACCCGTTCAAATTCCTCGCGGTGCACCAGCAACGCAGCGAGGTTGATGTAGCCGAAGAATTCTCTGCAAAAATGACTGGCCTCCCAAACCCACCAGCAGCGGAGTATTTCTGTGATGTTCCACCATCGAGGGATTCCCGTATGGATCTGCTTTTTTTTAAAGAACTTGATGCCGTTGCTAGCGTGTTGCAGACGGTCGTCATCGCTGGGCCCGACGGTGTGACGTACGCCGCGCTTACCAACTTTGGCCAGGAGGCTCGACGGGCTCTTTTGGACCTTTACAACAAGTCATGGTGCGATGGCACACTTCCCAATGACTGGAAGACCAGCCGGCTCATTCCACTGCTGAAACCCTGGAAATCACCCCTCGAGCTTTCATCATATCGTCCGATAGCACTCGCCAGCTGTGTCGGCAAAGTTATGGAACGAATGCTGCTCACGCGCATTGAGTGGTACTTAGAGAGATACCAAGTGTATCCAGGATTTATGTCCGCTTTTCGACGTGGCTGTTCATCTATCAACAACGTGGTTGACCTGGTTACATCCGTACAGGTGCAAAAAAAATTTGGAAAGATTGACTACGGCGTTGTTTTTGGACATTAAGGGCGCCTACAACAACGTAACACATCAGGCTATTATGGAAGCATTGCAAACCGCTGATATTTCAGGCCGTATGTTCTACTGGATACGCAGCTATTTATCAGAGAGGTCGCTTTTTATCCAGGCTCAGGACGGACCAACCTCTCTGCACCTGTGTTCACGTGGAGTCCCACAGGGTGGGGTGTTGAGCCCAACCCTGTTCAACCTTGATCTCGTCGGCCTGGTTGATTTGCTGCGACAATCTGCTCAGACGTCCATCTATGCCGATGATACCTGCATTTGGGCGTCAAGTGTCACTCGTCCGCAAGTCCTTGAGAGACTTCAAAGGGCAGCATCAATCGTAATGTGTTACCTACATTTGGAGGGCCTTAACATTTCAAGTGAGAAATGCTCTTTGTGGCCTTCACATGAAAACCAATGTCACACTGCACCATATCTATAAACGGGAAAGCCATTCCTGGGGGTTGTCATCGACAGGAATCTCTCATGGAGCCCCATCTGAATGACATGAAAAAGAGACTACTTGCCATTGTCCACGTTCTCTCCTTCCTCGGGGGAAAGTCATGGGGCGCATCAGTGCACTCGATGCTATATTTTTATCGATCATTATTTATGGGGTACATGCGGGACAGCCTTCCGATAGTCAAAAACATCAAGAAGACGAACATTCGGACTCTCCAAAGTGCGCAAACGCAAGCTCTCCGCAACTGCGTCAGTTTGCCTAAATTCCCCTCAACGGCAGCAACTATTCTTCTAGGCGGGGGACATTTTATCACTGCCTATGTTGCTGTCGAGACCCTGAGAACAGTCGTTAGACACCTCGCACGAGTTCCCAATCACCACCTGGCAAATCCCCCAGCAACTAGACCATGTACTGCCTTTCCAAAAACCATTGAAGTTCACCGCACTTATCTTCCCCTGCAGTTCACCCCTGCTTCAAGACCGTACGCACCCATATGGAGCCTACATGAACCTCAGATTCACCTTTCAATATCTGGCCTAAAGAAGAAAGCTGGGGTACCAATGCCTGCCTTGCAACAAATGATGCTGGATCACCTTCATTCTAAGCGCAATCACCGAATACATGTGTACACGGATGGCTCAGTACATGAATGACTCAGATCTCACCTCTTCGCTAAAGACTACACAGTTAAAGACTACACATCTCACATCTTCGACTGGTGCGGAACTAGCTGCCCTACGGGCTGCAGTCGAATACATCAGCCAGGAACTCCCCCAAGAATTATCAGCTTTCACTGACTTCAAAGCAGCGCTTCAAGGCATGCAAGCGACACTACGTCACGGTTCATATGAACAACTCATTGCAGAGATCCGCACACTGCACCACACCGCAATACCCAAAGGTCACGTGGTTGCCAGGACACTATGGCATTGCAGGAAATAGCCAGGTGGACGACGCTGCCCATTCTGCCCACGAGGACGAACTTCTAGTCCAAATACGTTAACGAGAGACGACGCAGCGAGCCGGCTTCGCTGTTCGGCTGTCGAGCTGACACATTCAGAGTGGAATACCGGACAGTTCTCCAACCGTCGCATCAAGGTATTGAACCCCGGACTGCGCCAACGTATTCCCCACCACACAACACGTCGTGAAACAACGTTACTGTGTCGCCTATGGCCTGTCGTTGCTTTCGCAAACAAATACGCCTTCCTGATCGGAATGACTGACAGCCCTCCTGGTGAACGATGTGGCGTTGACGAAACGATTCAGCACCTCCTTTGTTAGTGCCCTGTTTTTGCAACTGAAAAACATACGCTGCGTACTGCATTGGATCGTCTGGTCGCTCACCCCTTAACAGAAGTGAAGATCTTGGGAACATGGCCACAAACGTCATCTGCGTTCAAAGCGTACAAGGCACTTCTTCGCTTTTTGAGACAGACTAGCTTGATTGACCGACTGTGACTTTCTCACCTCCTCTCCTCATCAACCCTCCCCCTTTAATCCCCCCATTCCCCTTCCCAGTGCAGGGTAGCAAACCGGAATTGTTTCTGGTTAACATCCCTCCCTTCCGCCCTCCTTTTCTCCTTCTCCTCCTCCTCCTTGATCATGGTTCATTACCGCCTTCTTTCACACGCGCTCACACGATTTTCATTCCTAAAAGTAACGGGGAAGGTAAACTCCGCTCTGTTAATGGCTATAGGCCAATCACACTAGCAAATGTCGACTACAAGGTCCTTATGAAGGTCTTGGCGACGAGGCTTCAGTCTGTTATCAAAGAGCTAATTGGTCCCCACCAGACGTGTGGAGTTCAGCTACTTTGGTCATCTGATGAGAAGAGAGGAGTCGCTGGAAAAAGATTTGATGTTGGAAAGGGTTGAGGGTCACCGGAGAAGGGGTAGGCAGCGAACGCGATGGTTAGATGGCATCCTCGAGGGGCTGCAGATGAAGTTATGTAATGTTAGGAAGATAGTAAGAGACCCGAAAGCGTGGCGTGATATGGTCCATAGGGTCACGAAGAGTCGGACGCAACTGAACGACTGAACTGAACAGAACTGAGACGTGTGGAATTAAGAACCGGACGATCTACTCAAACATACATGTGGCAAGGAGCGTACTAGAGCTCTGTGACAGCAAAGGACTCCAAGTGGCCATGCGGCAGATTGATCTCGCTGAGGCGTTCGACAGGGTATCACACGCTATCTTCTTTCTCTTACTGGATCATGTTGGTTTCGGTTCAGTCATTAGTGGTGGGGTCAGAATTGCGTACAGAAATTGCACCACCAACCTGATTATAAAAGGCGAGCTATCGCGGCGCATAGATGTACCTTCTTCTGTACATCAAGGCTGCCCTTTATCACCATTTCGGTTCGCGCTATTCCTTGAACCCCTGTGTCGGAAAATTCTGCACAACGATGCAATACGGTGTTTTAGGGTATACACTTGTGAGGTCCCTGTGCTTTCCTACGCAGATGTTGTTGCCTTTTTTGTATCTGATAGCGAAAGTGTGAGCGCTGTCATGAAAATGACGCAAGGATTTTGACTCAAAGTGGAATTTTATTAAACTTGTACGAAAGCGTTGGTTGGTGTCATGACTCGTGGAACGCCATACCAGGTGTTTTCGAGAATGTAGCCTGGTCCACAACACCGAACACATACCTTGGCGTGCGACTCGGCAGCTATCGTGAAAGCGGGTCGGTTTGGGCGAGCAAGGCGGATGAAATGAGAGAGCTAACCACCCAATGGGGTGGACGTGACCTGTCTATATTCGCGTGTGCTAACCGGCAATGTGTTTCTGGCTGCCAAAGTGATGCATATCGTGCAGGCCCTGTACTGTACACGACCGAATATACATAAATTCCACCATGTATTTTGCGACATTTATATAGAGCTCCAGTTGGGAGAGAACGTCACGGATGAATCTCTTTCAATGAGTCGGTGAAGGGGGCCTCGTCCTGTCTCACTTGTTCCTGCATAAAGTGGTGCTAAGTTTCATGTTTCTCCGCGACCAAAGATACCATTTCCTTCGGTGTTTTGTTCAGTTTATGTTGTGCAATGCATTGCCGGACTGTGTTGTGTCATCTATCGAGGGTGCACGTTACGGAACATCGCGTTACCTCCGCGAAATAGTTGCGCGTTATCTCTTCCTTGTCCGTCGCTTCTTGAGGCAGTATCTGCCATTAATCAAGAGAAAATCCCTGCTGAAAACTTTAGTTGGCACAGTTTTCCCCGCCCCTTGTATCGCTCATCTTTCTTGACCGCATCCGGGAGAAACGTGTTAAAGCGAGTGAAAAACCTGTGGGTCACGCCTGCAATGAAAGCCTTTTTCTTTCACCTCCACACAGGTACCCTGCCAGTAAAAACCTGGCTGAACGAAAAGGGGATTTATGTACCTCGGGACACGCAATTTACCTCTGCAAAAAAAAAAAAAAAAAAAAAAGAGGAGAACGTAGAACACGTTTTCATTCACTGCAGTAATGCCGTGTTCTTGTGGGGTGTGCTGCAACGCACACTGAAGAACGATCTCCAGCTCATACCACATGGGATTAGGTATTTACTTTTGATGGACGCAGAAATACCATACGAAGAAATTTTCTTGCTGGTTTACATGCAGGGATTCGCAGTGTAATGGCTTTCCTGCACTGCGATCCTGGAACCAGATCTGTACACGAATATTTTGAGGAGAATGTGACAAAACTCCATGAAGTCCTGATTGACAGAGATTGCAACAAAGAAACTGCAGTCCAGTTTGAAAACCTCAAGCAACTAAAAAAGCTACATTGCACACTGCCAGTTAGGAGTCGGGGTGTGAAAGCATGGCATGTATTTATTGCAATATATTATATTGCATTGTATATTATTGTGTAATATTGTATTGTATCGTATCATGTTGTTTTGTTATATTGTTCCCTAGAGCCTTAAAGGCAACAAAGAAGAAAAAAGAAGACAGCGACGCAGCGGGAGCGCGTCTGATTCCAGGTCAGAAGGGTGAGTGTTCAAATCACGTGCAGGTCACAGATCTTTCGCATTCTTTATACCTAGCTGCGTATTAATAAAGTTGCGTAATATCCCTACCACTGAACGTGCATACGATTTTATTTTACTCACGCGAAGAGCACATTTTTTTTTGTACTATGTACAAATTAGCGCTCCATCTTATGTATAGCAGTAAACGTACTTCCAATTTCGTGCCGATCCCATGTAAAAGTCACAGAAGGGAAACCTGGCACGCTCCAGTCACTTTTCCTCTCTCCGTCAGGCACTTACTAGGAAAAACCCATATCATTCCAGCAAAAAAAAAAATAAGAATAATATATTGACAACACAGTACGACAAGCGAAATTAACAAACGGTCTCAGAAGTCCAGCTACCTATTTTTTCAATGAGTGCACACAGTCGCGATGAATTAAGGCGAATTAGAACATCCCCCCCCCCCCCTCCAGACCTTATTCCGATCGCAAAACTTATTCTGACCTTCGAGACCCTCATTTCATGGCGTTCATGTCAGTCCATAATCTCGGAGGCTACATAATTTGTATTCGGCCTTCGCCTATCGTTTTTGAACACCGGCTGCCTCATCGAAGTGTGCTTGGTTATATTGCAAGCAACAGGTAGGGGTGTGTTGGGATAAAAACGGTACTCAAGATCCCATGACAATTTTTTTAAAATAAATTTTAATAGTTGTGAGCAAATGTTTCGAGAGAAAGTAATGAACCTTACTTTTCTAATGAGGATGCCGTAATTAACTCAGAGAAAGGAAATCACAGGGCGTTTTTGTCGTTTTAAATATTTGCAACTTGAAACCATGCTGATTTCACGCCAACATTTTCTCGTAGATCAGATTTCTTTTATTACATTGATGCGACTCTTACATTATAAAATCGAGAAACAATGTTTTTTCAGTTTCTTAGCAAAAGTAAAATTAAAACATAGCCCCAGGTGCGAGACAATGCAAGAAAGCCATCGTTAGCACTTCATTGTGACACGTGGCAACGAGTTTCTGCCACTGACACCTTTTCTCTCTAATATGCTTGTCATGTTCTTCTTTTCATGCACAATTTCGAGCTGTAGACAAGTAAGTTTTTCAGAACAGATTCAAAATCAGCCAAGTTTCAAGGCTATAAAACTGGACAAATTTGATTATAATCTAAAAAAAAAACATCGTGTTTGGCTTTCATTAAAGTCTATCTCAACAGTGTTCAGTACTTCATTAGTATTAAGCACTAAAAATATTACACTCTACTATTTAAAAGTTTAGAGTAAATACAGAAATCAATGCTTGCCCAGCAAGGAAGTCAATTTTCCGCACAGAATTATGGCATGGTGCTTGCGCGATTCCAATTAAGCTTTTTTTTTTGCTGCATTTTGCGGAGCCATGTAGCTCTTTATTTAAGACAAAAATTTTAGCTCTATATTCGTAACTCCTTTCTCCACAGCGCAGCATAATCGGCCAAAATTACAGAACATCAAAAAACAAATATAGAAGACTTTGGTCTGAATTAAAAAAAAAGTCTTCGATTTTTGTTAATCCCCCAGAAAGATTTACGCAACGCACCTTTCGACCCCACGTGCACACAGCCTCGATGGCGTCCAGAAACACATCCACGCAAACAAGGCTGGCGGTGCTGGAGAGTGTTTTTGAGTGGTAGCCCTAATTACATTTCCTTACTCGATTTCGCCCCACTGTCGGCGCCCGCAGACAGGTGCCAAAGTGGAGAGGCAAATCCTTCTCTCCACCTATGGAGATATCAAAGAGAGGGAATGTGGGAGAGGCAAGAACGACAGAGGATGGAACGCAGCGAGGGGCCCAGTGGGTTCGGCATCTACCTTGGCAGCGGGAGACAGTTCGTTGGAAAATCATCGCCAGACAAGAATGGGTACAAGCATAACTTGCTCGCCGCTCGCCGATCTCACTGAATTTAGTAAAGGCTCCGCTAAGCACGTTTCTCCCTTAGGAGCAACCACATTCGTATACTTCAGCCTCCAAAAGTGTTTGTTGTTGCCGCATTTACGCAGGCGTTAAGTTCATAAACTCTAACCAGCCAGACTAAACAAAAGTACAGGTTAACTTTCACTGCTGTAAGTGATGTTGGAAAGTTCACTTCAGCATATACCAGGAGTCGTTTAGCAAATCCGAATTCACCTCTGACTGTCTGTTTTCAGCAGAAAAACAACACAGATCCTGTAGAGAGAAATACCCTGAGTCGTGGACCTCGTTGGCGAAAGCAACTCCTACACCATAAAAACATTTATCATTAGATAAATAAAAAAAAATATTGCGTATTACGGAAAAGTGAAGTTTACTCACCAATATGATGCAGTTAACATAAAAATAGAGAAAGTACACATTAGCTACGTAAGAATTGTAAGCTAAGTAATTATTTAGTTAATTACACATCTTTTTGATCAAGGCCAAAGGCAAATAATTGTTTTCGTAAAGGCAATGCTATGCCCCTTTAAAATGGAAAAAAAAAGTCCTTCTCTCAAGGCCTATAACGTAGTTAAAAAAAAGTTTTCCCGCACATAACACTCGAACACAGGGATCGAGGGGCTTCAGAGGTTCACGGCAAACGCATTACTTTTCTAGCTGCGCACTTCTCTGCCTTCCTCTCTCAGGGAGCCTATATTTTCCTTTCCTTCGTCTTTCAGCGCTGGTTACAGGATAAACATCGAATACTACACGTACAGTTTCTTTAGAGCAGCAAGGAAAAGTGATTGTGATTTATCCCCGAACGGCGCGTTTAGAGCGTGAGTTTCGATCCCTTTACAATTATTGAAGCCCGCAATGAGCAATAAATGAATTACCGAAGCCCGAGTATCACCTGTATTTTTCCAAAGAAAACAGCCCGCAAAATTAGGGATTTCTGCCACAGGTAGAAACGCGCAGTAGGGGCTATCGATTTATATGGAGCCTCAGTATTGGCTGTCCTTGAGAATCACCTCAAGAAGCGTGTTTGAAGACGCATTCACATATATGTGTCGAAAGTGCTAGGAATAAAAGTTAAGAGAAATTCCGGAGTAATTATCTATTCATTGATAACATGGCCATACTAAGGAACTCAGGGGACCGATTTTTACAAAATAATATCAAACACCTAAATGCATCCACATATGCACCTAGTGCACCCAGATCCGGACCACCGGCGTGAAGTGACTAGACGGTTATTAATGCGATGCCTGGCGCTCGGCGCATACTCAAAATCGCCAAAACTCAGCACTGGATCGAAATGAATGCATTTAGGTAAATGTTTTTCTTTTTTTACGTTATCACCATCGCTTAATTCTTCTACGTGTTATTATTAATTTTATTTCGTGAAATCGTAGTCATCGGATGGAAGTCGGAGATAGCTTTCAGATACATGCTTGTAAAAAAAATCATTTTAAGGTCTCTGGAATATCTAGAATGTCTGCGTATTCTATGTGAAAGACTCACGAAACAATAAAAAGTGGTTTTTAAAATGTTGCGTTAGATATATGCTGACAGTAGAAAATGTCATATGAAGGCCAAACAAAACGTCACACTAATGCTATGTTGAAACAATATTGTGTTGTTCAAATCAAAACTACAAAAGGAAGTTGTGAATTATGATGTCAGCAACAATCAAATAAATATTTTTACATTCCCCATGTTTTCAGCATTTCTATCTCTCCAAGTTTCCCAACACTTACTGCAGTAGTTTCGTTTCTACTGGATTATCAACATAGTTAAATGTCTGACATGATAGCTGCCTCAAATTCCTCGCACAAGAAAAAAATTAATTAGAAATTACATATCAGCCATTCACTACAGTTACTTAATTGGGGCACCCTTTATGGCGGAATGTACAAGCTAGAGTGGGTAAGTATGTGACGTTACCTTCGTATACTGGCTCCACTGGTATTGTAGTACCTGTACACCCTGAATATGCCCTTCCCTCAATACCCCCGAATATGCCGGACGAAGAGACCCCCCCCCCCCTCCCCGGTCTTCATGCATGCCGGGAACCCCCCATCTTCCAAGGCCTGCCCAATGAAGATGCAAAAGCTTGGATGCACCTCTTTGACCGCGTGGCAGGATTCAATGGCTGGAACGACGCTGCGAAGCTGAGGTAAGTCTACTCTACTTTACTCTTCAATGATTTGCCCGAATCTGGTTTGGATATTATGAGAACTCTTTGAAGGATTGGGAGACACTAAAGACGGGTTTTGACGGCATTTGCAAGTGTCGTGAGACAGCAGAGTCCAGGCCCTCCTCCAATCAAGCTTTCAACTCCCAAATGAGCCTGTATTGCCTTACGTTGAAGAGATGAGACGTCTCTTCCGCCGCGCCGATCTCGACTTGACAGAGGAGACGAAGGTGAACCTATTGATGCATGGCGTGAAACGTGAGCTTTTTGTGGGTCTTCTACAAAGGCAGTAGCGGAGTTCGTCCAGGAAGCAGTGAGTATCGAAAATACTTTGGAAGCAAGGACACGCCTATAAAACCGTCCTTTTCAAGTGCTCTCTGCAAGCCAATGCGACACCACACATTACAAGAGCGGATAATCTCCGTGAGACTATTCGCCAAGTCGTTCGTGAAGAATTGCGCTCACTTCTGCCATCGCAAACGAAATCTAAGGTTGCTGCACTCACGGATCTCATCCTTGAGGAAGTACAGCAATCATTAAGCGTTCCTGAAGCGATGGCTCCGACGCGAGAAACAGCGGCGATGAACTATGCTGCTGCGTTACGCCGTCCTACGTTCCGACGACACTCACCAAACTCTCCTCGACACAAACAATAAGTCGCACCTGAACACCGTCCGCTGATCCCCTTCCACCGAGCGTTTGAGCAACCTTCGAGTTCCAGGAAATGCAACGCCTGAAGAACTTTGAAACATCGACCCCTGTACATTCACTGCGGCGAGCCAGGTCTCATTCTTCGTCACTGCCCTGCGCGGTTTCGCAATCGGCGCCGCACGACCACAATAAATTGACAACTTCTTGCTGTTGAGAACAAGATCGGCAGTGGCACGAGATCAGCCTTCGCGCTAGACCAGCCATTAATTCATATTTCATCCTGTCGCCATGTTGTGCCGTCTTCTCGCTTTCCGCCACGTATCATTTTGGTTGGAGTGGCAAGGTACGTCATCCCCACCCTCACCTTGGAGCGTCGACGCCATCCACGCGCCAGGACCATCGGCCAAGAGCCCGTGGATATTACCGCGCAGCTCCGCCCCAGCCCTTCATGACCAGATCCGACCAGCCCCAATTACCACCACCCCGCTCCCACCCCGCATCTGAAGACAAGTCACACAGACAAACCAACGAGAGCCAAGACCAGACCAAAGCCCCGAAGGACCCAAAGGACACGAACACGCAACCCCCCCCCCCCCCAAACCGCCCGAAGCGACCTCAAGACACTGGCCACATGGATGCTTTGGTGCTGGATTGGTGAAAAGCTCCAGGGGAGGCGGATCACCCAAGCATCAGTCATCGTATTGGCAAGCAAATTATTCTTTTATCTTTCCATCTACATCCTCACCGTCAAGTCACCATCGACTTCAACTAACCGATTGGGACCATCGCTCGGTAGCCCCAGCAAATGTTGCGAAGATCGGCAGTGCCGCGAGATGAGCCCTCGCGCTAGGTCAGCCATTGAATCATCCTTCACCCTGTCGCCATGACGTGCCGTCTTCTCGCTGATCGCCACGTATACCGATAAACGTTTGGCCGAAAACACTTCCTGAATAAAACTCGCGTTCGCGTTGAAAGAGTTCACAGATTAGTTCAATCCCCAGAAACATTTCTTAATACCTTCTCATTCACTACATCTTGTCAAACCCCGCCGGGGTGGCGCAGTGGTTATGGCGCTCGACTACTGTTCCCAAGGATGCGGAATCTAATCCCGGCCTCGGCGGCCGCTTTTCGATGGAGGCGAAAAGCAAGGTGTGCTGTGCGATGTCAGCGCACATTAAAGAACCCCAGGTAGTCGAAATTTCCGGAGTCGTCCACTACGGCGTCTCTCATAGCCTGAATCGCTTTGGGACGTTAAACCCCACAAAACACAAACACACATCTTGTCAAACGTTTCTAGAATAAAGTCGATTTCCTCATCTCAGTGGCGACACAAAAGAATCTTTTTAATTTCCTTGGGAATAAAACACTAGTGTCATCCATTGGTGTTGCAGAGAAGAGACATTAACCAGGCGGCGACTGCAATGTTTCTCGGGTCTCAGATTTATCCACTCCGACAATACACACTGACGACAGTTTCACAGGGGGAAGAGGTGTCTGGGCTGTTTGCGCTTTCGGCCGCAGGGGGCGCCAGGCACGGTAAGCTGTCTTGACGAGATTCGTGAAAGCTCTGGCTTTGGGTGTTATTTCCTTCCGTATGCTTAATGTTCGTGTTCCCTCTTTACTGCTCACACGTGCGTTTGGCGGAAAGAGAATGTTTATAGGGCTTTCTACCTCCAAATACTGTAAACTTTTATTGTTTTTTAAGTTGTTGGGAGTCTACAGTTACGCGCCACGCTTGAGAAGACCTGAAATGCGGTGCATTGTCGTAGATGTTCGTCGAGATAAAGAATGCACCTGGCTATGCTCTGGTGCACATGTTGACAATATTGACACCGCGATCATCCTGCTACATTTTTGTAATTTTCCACAGTTTTCCATAATGCCTAATAGCTGTTATGTTCATTTCATTTTTATTTCCTTAAGAGCCCCCTTTTGGGGGTATTACATAAGTGGTGGGGTTAAAATAAGTGCATAAACCCTTTTCACGATGACAAGTGCGATGTGACTTTGCCTGGGAAGGTGGATGGGCAGGTGTTGCGCGTGGTGGTTGTAGTGGTTGGGAAAGAAAAGGAATATGGAGAGGATGTTGCCACTGCAATGCTGCAAGAAACTTTTAAATTTGTTCTATGAACTATGTCGCAACGAAAACGTTCGGGAAGAGTGACTACGCAACATCTCGCGACAAGGTAGCGACATGAGCAGCCAACGGAAAAGGGGCTCCAGAGATGTTGCGTGCTCACTACATTTCAATGGCGAATATAATCGAGAAGGAACGAAGCGCACGCTGCTCAATTGCCAAGGCGGTCCTGACACATTGTCGCTTCAATCCACGTGCAATCAGCCAGTGCCTTCAATGAAGAGCACAGCTTTTTTTCCAGCACAATCTGACGCTAACAGATCCAAGAGGGCCGGTGCGTTCAAGGGTGCGTGGAGAAGAATGAATGAAGAGGAAAATGCGTTCAGATCTAAATTCTCCGAGCGGCGAAAATGAATGATTCGGACACCATTTTTATGTTTGCTCAAAGTTATGCTTCTCTTGATTGCTTAGGTACATAACTGTGTTAGATAAAGGAGCGTAAAGAAAACGAATGCTTAACGTCATTAGATTAAAACACATTTTTATGATATTATAAGAACTTGTGACAGGAGCCCCAGCCCGATGACTTGTTCAGAGATTGAAAAAGCTGCACAAACTTCACAGCGAACGCTGTCAGTGACTGAAGCGTTATAATCATGACCCAGATGGCCGCACTAAACACGCCCAATGCTGCAGCAGATAGAGGCAAGACCGTGAAAATTGTTTTAAAGCAAGTCATGAACTTCGGGAGAGTAAAACCATCAAGGGACGAACGTCGAAATAATGCGTATTCAAAAATACAAAATGCTTCCTTAACTAACGTGCCGAAATACGTCATTCTTGAGTACTGCCCTATGTGAGATGCGGTTCACCGTACTCACATTGATGCACTTGAGAAAATTCAGTGTGTGGTCGCGATATTTGTCCTGGGGAAGCATGATCGCTTTCACAGCTCCACCTTGTTAAAGCAACACCCCGCCGGGGTGGCGCAGTGGTTACGGCGCTCGACTGCTATTTCCGAGGATGCGGGATCGAATCCTGGCCTCGGCGGCCGCTTTTCTATGGCGGCCAACAGCAAGGCGCCCGTGTGCTGTACGATGTCAATGCACGTAAAAAAAACCCAGGTGGTCAAAATTTCCAGAGTCCTCCACTACGGCATCTCTCATAGCCTGAGTCGCTTTGGAACGTTAAACCCTACAAATCAATTTGTTAAAGCAACAACTTGATTGGGTGCCTCTTTGTGAACATAGAAAAAACATCTTACGGAGAAACATTTTGATTCGAGTTATCATAATGAAACGGAAATCATTATGTTTTCATACTTCCAACCACCGCATTATCTGTTTCCTGGGAAAGATCGCAGCTGGAAAGTTCGACAGGAAACATGCACTTGATTTCACACAAAATTTTCGACTCACCCGTACTTTGCTCAAAGTACAGGGTGGCATCCTAATTTTCCTGTCTGGTACCTGCTCTTGAAGTGAGGCAAGCACATAGCATGAGCTAATGATGAACGCACTCGGGCTGACAAAGACAAGTCTTCTCATTGAACTATTGATTAAACGACTGAGGCTTTCCTTTCATTCCGATCAGGTTGGCTGTTCGGTAATAAAATTTTCCGGATTCTTGTGGCTCTCCAGGGCTCATGTATTCCAAAATTCATTTTTTCTAGAACCATTTCAGATTGGAATGGTTTACCTGCGGATGTGGTGTGCTACAATTCTGCGTACGCCTTTTAAAATGCTCTTGCTCCCCACAATACAGGCCATACCGCAGTCGTGGTGTGGCCAGTATAATACCGCAGCCGTGGCCTAATGGTTAGAACACCCGTCTCGGCTGGTAAGTTCAAAACCCACCACCAGACACCCACCGACAAAAATGGGTACAAGGGTACCCCGGCCTCGCGCTCGGCTTTTCTATTGGTGCTTTTTTATTCCTCCTCGGAAAAATACAATACAAATATAACAGATAAAACACGATGACCATACCGTGGACAGCGTGAATGCCTAAAACTTCTTATAAATGAACAAGTTCATCTAGAACGCCAATCCGATCGGGAGGTTCTCGTAATGCACGGTAAACGTCTCGTAAGTACATAATGATTTCAATGAAATTCTCCCTGGCTGGTAGGACGCTTACATCGGCGTGCCTAACAGCCATCCTTGTTCTCCATATGCTGTGGAGCCCCAGAACCATGATCAGGTCATAAGAAACGTCTCCATCGTTTTCAATTTGTAGAAAATGGATTCCAAACGGTGTTATTGGTAGGTCTTTCTTAGAGTTCTTTTTAAGATGTCTCAGTAGAAGACTGGATCCCAGCAATGAATATATGCATGACCTATTTGTTTCTGGTTTCTTGCATAATATACAGTTAGTTGTCCATGGAACGAATATTCCCTTTTCCTCTAGCCAAGTCATAACTGGAAGCATCCCTGTATAAAGTTTAAAGAAGTTTTTAATGATGGGCTTAATACTCATCTTTTTTTACTCTCTTAAAACATGATTTCCTGGGCCTCCACAGTATATTGCTCGGTACCTGGGTGTTGGCAACATTATATCCAGTAGGTCTCTGTATAGTGTTTTCCCTTACACTGAACTTAAGTACTCAAGGGAAACTCGAGCCTTTAGATTTGGAACTTCTCGCCAAAACCCAGTTACTGCGCGTCCACCTTCATTGCATGATGAAACAATAAATTCAGGTAAGGCCTTGCCTAAGTGCACTTGCATTACTGTGCGAAAAAAAAAAGGGTCTTTCTGGTCTCGTAGAAAACTAAATCGCGACACGATTTGTCTTAGAAACATGAGAGACAGGCCTAATCCACCATTACCAACAGAATGAAACAAATTCGTCCTACTAGTATATTCCCAACTTGCCCCCCAAATGAAAACCGCGGACACTGAAATTTTTGCAGACTTGTGCGTTTCATAAACAAAAATTGGAGTATGAACACATTTTGGATATGAAGAAAAGATTTCAGACAGTTGCGCGGGCAAAACATGGACAAATTACGGCCTTGCCAGCCTTGCGTCTTTTCCCTGACCCTTTCTGTCGCTTGACACCAGTACTTCTCGCTATCTTGATAGCTGTCAAGAGGCATAAGTAGAATTTGTTGTTCGTTCCTCTTCGGAAGGTTCTTTAAACCCTTCCTGTTATGTAGTTCGGCGTAGGGAAGACCAGAAGGCGTACTTGAAGGTGATGATGGTAGAGAATATATTTACAGCATGGCATATATATATAGAGAAAGAGAGTAAAACTGGAACTTGAAATGAATTTACAAAAAGAACACTCTGCGCTACTTGACTCTTCGACCTAACTGGTTAGAGCCCAAGCAGAACAGCCGCGTTACATGCCTACGCATGGAGCCCCAGCTCAGACTGGACTGAACTCTCTTGGATCACGTCTCATTTTACACCTTCACAAAACAAAGATATAGGGGCGGTCATTTTCATAGGCCAACCCCCTACATCAACTGTCCATTAAGGAAATATGCTAGATGGGCACAGCCCCGTGGGTTGTCCTTAGCCTCTAACCCAGGGCCACACTAGCAATACAAATTACAACAAACATAGCACGGCGAAACTCTTTCCCCGATGAGGGTGTCGAATCCTCTCCTCTCAGGAAACTTTCTTCCCACTTGTCTCCCGCACACCGCCGCCCCATCCACGCTGCCGCTGCTGGCTAAATCCTTTCCACCGTGCATTGCCTTGCGCCACCCGTGTTTACCACTACGAGCAACGACATGGAAAGGGAAACATCAACCAGCCGCCATGCTGAAGGCCTGGCGCCGGATTAAAGGGGAGTTTCTGGCTTGCCCGCTCTGAGAACAATGCCCGAATCGAATCTTGAGTGCTTCTTCGGGCGCTCTTTGTCGTATCTGCAGACAGGATAAACGAGACTGCCTTTCGCACTGCTCAGTCGCAGTGTTAAAAAAAAGGCTTAAAGGTCATTTGCGTGCTCGCTACTGGCCAGTACGAAGGGTGCCATACTTGCGAGCACCCGGCAGCACATTCCGCTGCTCCTGTCCCCATGAATGACCTTCGGGCTAAAACGGTCCCGCAAATCCAGCGCCGACGGTCCAGTCGGCTTTCCCCGCACGCGGCACGCTTGTAGAAGGGGGACCGCGTCCACAATACAAGAAGCAAACAGGCGGGTGGCGGCGCCATGCAGAGACGCGCACCTGCAAGTGATTATCCTCGGGCGCGGCCCTACACGCCCCTTCTAAGTGTATAACCGAGCTTGCTATCAGCTCGTTCGTACTAACTCTTCACAAGGGCCTCACTACCTTTGCGGCAGCAATGTCATTCCTGCTGGGGCACCAATGTCTATAGGTCACCGCGACACACAGAGAAAAACACATACACAGAAATAAGCAAATCACAAAACACAACATTGGTGCATGCTGTTGTCCAGGTCTGCTAAGCAGTCAGCAATATCACTCTGCAGGGAGTCCACATTCATGTACACAGGCGTACACACGAAGTCATATTGTTCATCGCGGCTCGCAAGTCCGCGCACACAACACTGACGACAACAGCTGAATATCAACGAGAACTCTCTTCCAAGTGTCCGATATATCACATACGCAGTTCGCCGCACACAGCGTCGGCTGAGTAGGAACGTTCACGTTTGTCTTGGCTGATGTGATGGTATCGCTATTTCCCACCTCCCATGACAGACTGGGGAGCCTGGATAGCGCCTCTGCATTTCCATTCTTGATACCTTTACGATGTCTAACCGTTCTGTTATAACGCTGGAGTGCCAGCACCCACCTAGCCAATTTCGCCCCGTGTGGAGTGCACGTCGTCAGGTATGACAGCGGATTGCGGTCAAAGACAACATTGACCTCAGCGAAAAAAAGCCAGTAGTTGAACTTCTTTAGAGCCCAAATAATAGCAAACGCTTCGCGCTCTATGGTCGACCATCTCGCCTGGGTCGCATCGAAGCGATGGCTTGCGAATGCTATAGGCCTCTCATCGCAATTTGCGGTCATCTGTGCCAAGCAAGCCCCGGCAGCCGTCGCTGATGCGTCAGGGAACAGCCAATATGGGTCATGAGGTTGCGGAGTGCTCAATGCCACTGCTCTGCAGAGCGAGTCCTTAGCTGTTCTAACGCGCGTTGCGCTCTTGCGGCCACGGGAACAAGTTTGGTACTCCTCGCTTTGTCAACGCTGTTTGTCAGCTAGCTATTTCAGCATACCCAGACACATAATCCCTGTAATATCCGCATAGTCCCAGCAAACTTCCCAGCTCTTTCTTTGTTCTAGGCTGCACTAGGCCTTCTATTGCGGATACTTTCTCGGGGTCGGGTGCATGTGTCCTTGAGCCCACTATGTGCCCTAGATAGCGAATGTGAGACGGCCCCACTTGACTTGTCTCAGGGCTAGCCTTTAGTCTTGCTTTCCTAAGCAACCAAAATATGGTACCGACGTGCTCTACGTGTTCTTGCCAGGTTTGCGAGAAAATAGCTATATCATCTAGATATGCCGTAGCGTAGGCTTGGTGCTTAGCGAGGAGCGTATTAATAATTCTTTGGAAGGTGGCTGCCGAGTTCTTTAGCCCAAAAGGCATCACCTTTCATGCATATTGACCCTCATGGGTTACAAATGCGGTGAGTACTCGGCTCTGCGGGTCCATCGGTACCTGCCAGTAGCCGCGCCTCAGATCGACCAAAGTGATGAACTGCGCGCGACCGACTCTAAAAATTAGCTCCTGTGAGTTAGTCATTGGAAACGCGTCTGCACGGGTTCCTGCATTCAAAGTTCGGTAGTCAATACACATTCGCACTGACCCATCTTTCTTCCCCACACACACAACCGGGTGCGCAAATTCACTCTCTACAGGATAGATTAATCCTAAATCAAGTAGCTCATCCACTTGGCGGCTTACTTCTTTCTTGAGCAGTTCAGGCACTCGGTAAGGAAAAGCTTTCTTCGGTTTAAATCTTCTTCTAGCTCAATTATGTGCCTTCCTACTTTCGCCAATCCCTGCCTGATATCGAAGAGTGCACGGTGTTTTCGAAACAACCGTCGTAATTCATTCTGCTCCATCTCACTGAGGTGGGCTAAATTCTCTACCAGTATTAGCTCCTCATCTTTTAGAGGGGGTGCGACTTGTGGTGCACACTCTACTTCTCCAAACTCATGATCGTCATCAAACACTACACCAAACTGGCTTACCCTTGCGTAGTACGGTCTCATTCGGTTGGCGTGGACCACAGATCTTTTTCCCTGTTGCGTTTCTACTCTGTACTAATGTTGCCTATCACAACCAATTACTGTGAAATGACTGAGCCACTTAGGAGCCATCTTAGTGGTGCGGTCTGTGTCGAAAACGAGCACCTGGTCCCCCACATTAAAGACTTTATTTCGTGTCCTTCTATTGTATGCTTCTGCGTAGCTAGCCTGTCGCGCCGTGCTTTTGAGTCCTGCCACATTGGCCGCTAGCTCAAACTTCTCCCGTAGCTGTATCAAGTACCTCGCAGGTTCCTCCCTATGCGTCGCTGGTACACTAACTTCTCCTTCCCACGTCTGGCGAAGAATTGTAAGTGGACCTGTCGGATTTCTGCCGTACAAAAGCATAAAGGGTGCTACCCCGGTAGTGTCATGGGGAACTTCGCGGTAAGCCCACAGCACGAATGGGATCAGCTTATCCCAATTTTTAGGGTCTCTTTCTATTACATGAAAGAGCCTGTTCTTTAGTACCCGATTCCATCTTTCCACGGCCCCGTTGCTTTCAGGGTGTTCCGGAGTGGGAAACCTAGGACAAGGATGGAAGCACAAGGACGGAAGGAAGACAACACGGACAGCGCCTGTCCGTGTTGTCTTCCTTCCGTCCTTGTCCAAGTCGCGCTGTTCTTCAGAAAATGGCATACCAACTCGCCCAAGCATCAGTTCTAAAAACCTAGGGGAACAACCTAATTTCTCTAGCATCAGCTGAGTGAGTTGTGCCTTGAAATTTGTTCCCTGAGCCGAACAGATAGTCTGTGGGACCCCTGTTCGACTGAATACTTCTAAAAGAGCATCACAGGTAGCCCTTGCCGTTAAGGAACGAAGACATACTATTTCCGGCCATCTCGTGCATAAATCAACAAGGCACAAAGCATATTTGTGACCCCTACCAGATGGCGTATCAAGAGGCCCTATGACATCTACATTAACAACCTGAAAGGCATGTTCAGGCCTTGTCAATGCCGTGATGGGTATATTGTGAGTTTGACATCGGTCTGAGCAGATCTGGCATCCATGGCAAGACTGGCAGTACTCTGAAATTTCTCTTTCTATGTCAGGCCAATAAAAATGGTACTTTATGCGGGCTTTGGTCTTTCTTGGACCCAGGTGTCCACCCTACAGCGATTCATCGCCAAGGACAGAACGTCATTTCGTTTTTCTCGGGGAAGCACCAGCTGTCGCACTTTAGTATCTGCTATTGAGTCCCAATGGTGAAGCAAACCCTCAGTAACGAACATACCCGCCTTTCCGTGCTTAGAGTCCTCCCATGCCTTTCTCAAGTTCTCATCAGCGAGCTGTGCTGCTCGAAACATTTCCCGCTGGCTAGACAGCGAAACTGCCTCTTCTCTCTCGTCTGACTCTGCTTCCTCTTGTGAATCTTCGGCATTCAGTGGCGTGTTCACCTCGCATGTCAGTGCCTCATACTGCCGATTTTCTGCGTTTTCTAGTTCCTTGTCAGAAACCCTGACTGCACCCATACTTGCGTGCTCAGAATCACTGTGATCTTTAAGCGGCTGCCAGTCCTCTAATGAAAGCAAACAGTTCACACCTTCAGCCAGCTCATTGGTGAGGGCACATACTATGCCTATCTTTTGATCTTCTGCGACTGTTCCCGGCTTAGATATTTTTACAGGGATCGTCGCCAACTTCGCCTGAATGGAGCTGCAGAAAGCTGACACTAGTTTCACTGCCCCAGATGGTTCCGTCAGCGCTTGCGGTAGTATGCTTTCTCGTATTACTGTTATTTCACTACCAGTATCAAGCACTGCCTCTGTGCAAACATCTCCGCACAGAAGATCTACAAAGTGGAGCTTCGATGTGGCTGCCCTCGAACTTTGCAGCGGTACTTTAACTTTAGCAGTTAAACCCGTACTTTGGTTTAAGACTTGTTCCTTTGCTTCCGTCTCATCGACCCGCGCGAACTTCTGCACCCTCTTTTGGTACCCATTTTCTTGTTTCAGGCGCGGTTCATTTCCTGTTGCTTGCGGGCAATTCCTAGCAATGTGCCCCTGCCCATGGCATAGATGGCACTTTACTCTGGGCTTTTCGGAATTTATCTGTTTTGGCCCATTTGCTGCACTGGCGCCGTAAGCTGCTTTGTATCTCGGCCTTTACATTTTGCTTGCTCAAAGATCTGCAGAGCCTTTGATAGCTCTTTGGGCTTCAGCCAACTCTCTCCTTCCTGCAGGCGCACATATTCGATGCCCTCTGAGCTGAGACCTGCCTTACTGCGATCAGACACCATTAGGTCAGTCAGCGCCCCTACTGAGTCCACCTCTCTAGCCTGAATGTAGTATGCTAGGTACGTTTTCACGCGTGATGCAAACTGAGCCCATATCTCCTCCTTCCTTTTTGCTGCTTTTTCAAATCTTTCCAGGTACTCAGTTTGGGTGAGTTTTAGCTCAGTTAGAACCGCTGCTTTCACAGCCTCATAGTCCGTGCATTCCGCTCCGTCGAGGTTACAAAGCAAGTAGCGGACTCTCTCTGTCGGTGCCGGCATAATTAAATGCACTCTGTTACTTACGGCACACTAAAAGTGACGAACAACTTCTACACCTCCTCAAACCACAGTGGCACATCAGCATCGCATGGCATTTTGTAGCCTTTTAGGACTTTCGCACACTGTGTTATTGAATCTGAGCCTATACTTCGCTCATCACTCGGTCCCGACCCAAGCGGTGACAGTCGACCATTCGACAGCCCAAGCTCCATCTGCTTTAAGGCTAGTCGCTCCCGAGATTCAATTTCAAGCATTCGTAGCTCCATTTCCATCTTTAACTCCATACGGCGAACAGCCATCCTCTCTGTCTCCGCTCCTGTCGCGTCTAGTGACAACGTCTGCCTCAGGTCGCCGGCCTGTAACGTGCTCTCCACACTGAGATCACCCTCCATAGTCAATACCTCACTCTGATCAGTAACCCTTTCTATTCTGCCCTCTAGCGATTGCTGCTCCCGTTGAGGATTCGACCTCGATTCACTCTCAGGAATTGATTCGCTTTCTTTAGCGGCTAGCATTCTCCTCGTCTCAACCATAAGCGTCAAAAACCAACCACCATGCCAACTTCACAAACGCAAGAAATCCCACTCACCCGGCGCAGATCTTTTGCTGTCTGCCGCCCAGAGCCCACATGATGCATCCGCTCCAACGGCGTCGGTGGCAGCCGAAGTAGAGTCGTCCCTTGACCGTTCCTCGCTGCTCCGTGTCGAATGGCCTGTGGTTGCCGGTGCGATGATTGACCTTATAGATTAGACTGCCGAACCCTGTCGAGCTGCGCCAGTAGAATTTATGACGTTCGTTCCTCTTCGAAAGCTTCTTTAAGCCCTTCCTCTTATGTAGTTCGGCGTAGGGAAGACCAGGAGGCATACTTGAAGGTGATGATGGTAGAGCATATATTTACAGCATGGCATATATATAGAGAAAGAGAGTAAAACTGGAACTTGAAATGAATTTACAAAAAGAACACTCTGCGCTACTTGACTCTTCGACCTAACTGGTTAGAGCCCAAGCAGAACAGCCGCGTTACATGCCTACGCATGGAGCCCCAGCTCAGACTGGACTCAACTCTCTTGGATCACGTCTCATTTTACACCTTCACAAAACAAAGATATAGGGGCGGTCATTTTCATAGGCCAACCCCCTACATCAACTGTCCATTAAGGAAATATGCTAGATGGGCACAGCCCCGTGGGTTGTCCTTAGCCTCTAACCCAGGGCCACACTAGCAATACAAATTACAACAAACATAGCACGGCGAAACTCTTTCCCCGATGAGGGTGTCGAATCCTCTCCTCTCAGGAAACTTTCTTCCCACTTGTCTCCCGCACACCGCCGCCCCATCCACGCTGCCGCTGCTGGCTAAATCCTTTCCACCGTGCATTGCCTTGCGCCACCCGTGTTTACCACTACGAGCAACGACATGGAAAGGGAAACATCAACCAGCCGCCATGCTGAAGGCCTGGCGCCGGATTAAAGGGGAGCTTCTGGCTTGCCCGCTCTGAGAACAATGCCCGAGTCGAATCTTGAGTGCTTCTTCGGGCGCTCTTTTTCGTATCTGCAGACAGGATAAACGAGACTGCCTTTCGCACTGCTCAGTCGCAGTGTTAAAAAAAGGCTTAAAGGTTTTACTCATAAGCTTCGTTGATAACCTTCAGGAGGAGATGAGCTATCATTGGCTTGAATGTTTTATAGAAGGCCGCGCCTAATTCGTCGGGGCCCGGCGGTTTACCAACTGGCAGAGCGTCTATTGCGTCCTCTATTTCTTTCACGCAAATCGGCATTTCTAGTCGCTCCTTTTTGTTCATCATCAAGCTTAGGCATTAGCGGCAAAAATTGTGTTTGAAATTCCCCTTTCATTTTGCGCGAGTGACCAAGCAAGTCTGAAATGACCGGCAGTTACATATCTGATAACACTGCCATCAGATGAAACATCATTCCCACTTCGTATTTTCCGTATTTCCTTACGGCTCGCGTATAGCTTTTCGTCCGATAAAGCACGCTTTGTTGGTGCTTCAGTGGCCCACAGCTTCTCGGACCGTGCACGAATAACCGCCGCTCTGTACTTATCTGTATCTAATCTTTGCAACTGTATCTTGATGCTCCTTAGTTCTTTGGCAAATGTACCTGGTTGAGCGCATTCTACACCAGTAATGAATTCTAGTTGCTCGCACAGGTGTGTTTCGTTTTGTTTCTGTTCTTATCGTAGTTTACTACTTTTTTCAATTGCCTTCAGTTTTACTGCCTGTTTAAATTCTTCCCAGCCCACGGCGACACTTATTGGCTGCGCTGCGAGCAACTTTTTCAGCTCCTGCTCAACGTCCTTAAAATTACCCTCGTCCCCCAACAATTTCGTGTTGAGTTTCCATAGGTCCCAATAAAGATATTTTTGCTTTGCTTTCTGCCGAAGTCTGCAATCACTAGACAGTGATCACTAAAGCACACTGGTCTAACCTCATACGATGTACACAGCGGCACAAATTCAAGCGATACATACAACCGATCCAGTCGTGCGTGGCTACTGCCTTGAAAATGAGTGAATTGCAGTTGAGTAGCATTTGCAAACACACTTCCAACATCTTCCAAGTTGTGATCGTGAATAACTGAATTCAGGATCTCCGCACTCTTATTCGTCACTGTCATGCATTTTACACGATCTTCAGCGCGACAAACACAATTGAAATCTCCCAACAAAACTATTACTTTTTCACAATCAAGGTACGTCTGGAAACGTTCAAAAAACATTCTTCTCTCGGAAGCTATATTAGAAGCATACACACATATCACTCTGAAGTTTACATCGTAATGTAAAAAATCAACAATCAGAAGCCGGCCGCTTTGACACAGAAACATCATCTGCACATTTATACCAATACTATTACATATAAAAATGGCACAACCGGCAGATAAATTAACTGAATGACACACACCAACGTCGAAATGCAGTCGGAAAGCGGACACCATTTGATCTGTCGTTTCATGGCTATGAATTTTGCTCCTTGAACAGCTACTACGCGCAAATCGTTCTCAAGAAAAAGGCGGTTAAGCTGGCACTGTCGCCTTTTTGCTCCAAGGCCCCGTACGTTTATTGTAGCTACACGTAGCGCTTTAGGGAGGTTGATTGCCATGGTTGGAAAAAAAAATAGGGACCCTATCTCATGGTGTCTACCTAAAAGACAAACCCCGGAACACCATGCCACCTCTGTGTGGCCTGAACTACACAAAACTATGGAGACTGTTTACCCGCCTGCCGTGTTTCTACAGGAATGTTCGGACGCGGCCTCAAGGTCGACCGCCTCATACCTGATGTTTTAGCCGGTGGCTCTTCTCCGCCGCTGGCATCAAGTTGGGGCACACTCGGAGCGAGTTCCTCGTGGAGCCGTTTTCCGGCAATTTGGCTGACCGCTGTACCGAAAACGTCCATGGGCTGGGTGTCGCTAACCAAACAGTCAGATATTTTCGCGGCCGCACCATCCGGCTCGACGACTGCGCCCAGTACAGATTCTGGAGAACATTTCTCAGGCGTTGCGCCAGCTACAGGTTGAGACTTAAGTTGATCCGTCTGTGGGGCACCCACCGTGTTCTCTTGCAGCGACGGTCCATTAGCCGCTCTCGATGCCTCTTCAACTTCGGCTTCATCCACGAGCAGTTCGGCAGCGTCTTCGCTGCTCACGGGCCCGGTGACGCTGGCGTAAGTCCGAGCAGACTAGGTCTCGTCATGTACGAAGCGACGGCAGTAACCACACCGTGGATTGTGGCAGTCACTCCAAATGCAGCCCGTGCCATGACAGCGCAGACAGAGCGGAGCCCTGCCCGCCACAACAGCAAGGGCTAGCTAGTTCTCCAGCGAGGCTCACCTGGTGGGGCAGGTCGTCCAGCTTCACGCCAGCATTCAACTTCAAGGTCACCAGCCTTGTGGTTGAACTTTTGTCCGACACACCCTGTGCACGTTACCGCTCCTTAGATATGTCGGTCACTTTGCCGAACGGCGCGAAAGCGAGCCGCCCGTCCTCGCCCGGTACGCTGTGAAGTAGCTAGCCAGTGTAGCTCCATTCGGACGTCTCGGTTCGCAGGGTCAATCACGAGGCATCGAGCAGCTTTCACTTTCAGCTCACCGATTTCCACAATCTTCTTTACGCCCACGTCGTGCTTAAAGGTTACGGCCCAAGCGTGGCTCATGCGGTACGACCCGAGGGTGATAACTTCTGGCAGGAGCGATAGGGGATCGAGCGCATCCCGCAAATCTTCCACCCGGTATGGGCGGACCCTGATGTCTCCGTGCAAGAAAACAGGGTTTAGAACGGATCGTCCTGTAGGCAAACTAGGCAATACGACCTGGTAGTCATCATTCGATGCAAAAATCCTGTCACTACGGCTCGACATGGCCGCTGTAGCCGCTCCAACGAAGCTCGTCATAACACGTCCGTCACGCTCGGTGGCCGGAAGTGGAATCCCTGAGCTATACCCACCTAGTTTTGTTAACTGCCAACTTCACAACCACATATTGCACGCAGAATATGATACGCGAGTGGTGGTTCGAAACAAAAGACCGAATGACTAGTTACGATCGAGAAAGTGACTAAATTTTACCACCTAGCTCGACGGACAATGCCGCCGCCTCACCTGGCACTTAGTCGGGAGGAGGCGGTCATCCTAGGGAAAATGCAAACCGGGTCACTCCTAGCCCCGGAAGTGCTTCACTTCCTACACCCAGACACGAGTGATATGTGCAGTGTATGTCAAGTGCGTCCGGCGGACCAATGGCACATCATGTGGGACTCTGCCAGGTTCCCGACCGAAGCTGCCTCCAGGACATACCCGCCGGAACTTCAAAGTGCTGGGCAAAATACAGACATTACACTATGGGCCGTCTAGCAGACCCGGGGTGCGCTCGAAAAGCACAAGCCTCCCAACGCACCACAAACGGGCCAAATGAGGTAGTTCAGAGTAGGGCATAACCCCTGGTCGACGCTTGGCCAACGTCACGACGCTTTAACCGTCGTTTGCCGGTTCCTTAATAAAGTTATACATACATACATGCATGCATACATACATACATACATACATACACACACATACATGCATACATACATACATACATACATACATACATACATACATACATCATCATCATCATCATCATCAGCCTGATTATACCCACTGCAGGGCGAAGGCCTCTCCCATATTTCTCCACTTAACCCGGTTCTGTGCTAGCTGCATCCACTTGACCCCTGCGAACTTCTTAATCTCATCCGCCCACCTAACTTTCTGCCGCCCCCTGCTACGCTTTCCTTCCCTTGGAATTCAGTTTGTTACCCTCACCGACCATCGGTTATCCTCTCTTCGCACTACATGTCCTGCCCATGTCCATTTCTTCTTAATTTCTACTAGAATGTCGGTAACTTGAGTTATTTCTCTGACCCACTCTGCACGCTTTCTATCTCTTAATGTTACCCCTACCATTTTTCGTTCCATAGCCCTCTGGGTTGTCCTCAACTTAAGTAGAACTCTCTTGGTTAGCCTCCACGTTTCAGCCCCATAGGTGAGTACAGGCAAGATGCAACTGTTGTATACTTTCCTCTTGAGCGATACCGGTAAGCTGCTAGTCATAATCTGCGAGTGCTTGCCAAATGCGCTCCATCCCAATCGTATTCTTCTTGTTATTTCCTTTTCGTGGTCCGGGTCTGCGGTTACTACCTATCCTAAGTAGACATATTCGCCTACTACTTCCAGTATTTCGCTTCCTAATGTAAACTGCTGTTCCTTCCCGAGGCTGTTGAACATTACCTTAGTCTTCTGCATATTGATTTTCAAGCCTACCTTTCTACTTTTCCTGTCTAGGTCATCAATCATTATTTGCAGTTCATCCCCCGAGTTGCTTAGCAAGGCAATGTCATCAGCAAATCGCAGATTACTGAGGTATTCTCCATCTACCCTTATCCCTAACTGCTCCCATTCCAAGTCTCTGAATACTTCCTCTAAACAAGCTGTGAATAGTACTGGGGAGATTGTGTCTCCTTGCCTAACACCTCTCTTTATGGGAATTTTGTTACTTTCTTTATGCAGAACTATGGTTGCTGTGCAGGCGCTATATATATCTACCAGCACTTTCACGTATGGCTCGTCTACCCCCTGATTTCGCAATGCCTGCATCACCGCCGAGGTTTCAACTGAGTCAAATGCTTTTTCGTAATCAATGAATGCTATGTATAAGGGCTGGTTATATTCCGAGCATTTTTCTATCACCTGATTGATGGTATGGATATGATCGATAGTAGAGTACCGTTTCCGAAACCCTGCTTGATCCTTTGCTTGATTGCAGTCTAAGGTTGTCCTGATTCTATTAGCGATTACCTTAGTAAATACCTTATACGTAACAGACAGTAAGCTGATTGGTCTGTAATTTTTAAGGTCCTTAGAGTCCCCTTTCTTGTGAATGAGGATAATGTTTGCATTCTTCCATGGTTCCGGTACCGTCGATGACACCAGGCACTGCGTATACAGGGTGGCCAGGTTTTCTAGCACGATATCCCCCCCGTCCTTCAGCAAATCTGTAGTTATCTGATCCTCTCCAGCTGATTTCCCCCTTTTTACATACATACATACATACATGCATGCATGCATGCATACATACATACATACATACATACATACATACATACATACATACATACATACATACATACATACATACATACATACATACATACATACATACATACATACATACATACATACATACATACATACATACATACATACATACATACATACATACATACATACATACATACATACATACATACATACATACATACATACATACATACATACATACATACATACATACATACATACATACATACATACATACATACTGTGGGGCCCGGCATCACGTATCCGTAAGGCCCGTGCGCGCCGCGCATTCGAAGGCCGCGCCACTATCCCAATGCCCCCTGCGCGGTGCCTGTTTCCCTCTCCCCGCTCGTTCGGGGATAACCGGTCCCGCGCGAGGGGGCTATAAAGGAAGCCTCGCGCCGCCGTCGCTCTCTTGGTTTCTGCCTCCTCGTTCCTGCTTCGCTCCTGGCGCTCTCCACGGAAACGATCCGCAGCCACCCGGACGACGACCTAGCACCGACTTCGACGATCCCTGTGAGATTAAAGATGTTTGTCATACGGCCCACTGTGTGTTTGTCGTGCGCATCCCTCGGGCAGAGGAATCGCCCACAACTGGCACCCAACTGGGGCTGAATTAGCACCCATGTGGACGATTTTTCTGCCATCGTGGCAGCGCACGGCAACACGACGGGCCGGTCCTTTGTATGTTAGGCGCGACGCCATTTTGAGTTTAGGGCTATCGTGTGTGCAGATGACACGGAGTGTAGTATAGTAGTGTTTGTACAGTGTTTTATTTTGTTTTGGGTTATGTGTGTGTTTGTTAGTGTCAGGCGGTTTGTGTTTCAATTTTTTTGTGCATATGTTAGTTTTATGAAGTGTTTAGCCTTTGTGACTAGCCTCTTGATGCGGGTTAGGTGGTAATCGTGTGCGTTTAGGCTCCCGGCCGGCCTTAGTTGTTGAGTGCAATGCCTCCGAGAAAAGACGTGCCAGATAGGGCCGCCGCTTCGGACGCCAGTGCGTCCGGAAGTGAGGTAAAGGACGCGGTAGAGTCTGCGCAGGTTACCGATGCGGCCGCCCTGATGAGGCAGATGAACGAAGTGTTGTCGATGTTCACCCTTCAGCTCGGTTCGGTGGCTAGCGCCAACCAAGCCACAGCTGCGGCGGCAGTCTCGCGTCCGCGGATAAATGTAGAGGTTCCCTACTTTTCCGGCTACACGGACGTGAAGTCAGTCCACGAGTTCTTGCAAGAACTCGAGAATTATCAGACGGCACTGGGTTCCCCAGACGACGTGGTGCTAGCGCAGGTAATCCCCGTGGCACTTGTTGAGAGCGCGGCGCGGTGGAGACGCTGCCAGCCGGCCTTCCAGTCGATGGCAGACTTCACAGATCGCTTCCGCGCCGAGTTCTTGCCGCCCGATTAGGAACGCCGGATGCTTGAGGAGCTAGCGTTTCGCACACAGCACCCAGAGGAGAGCCTCCTCGAGTATGTACGCGCAATGCAGGAGCTCTACAAGAGGGCAGATCCCACGGCAACCGATCTAGAACAGGTCACGCGCGTGATGAGGCAATGCCATCTGCGCTTCAAGCCGTATTTGCGGGGACGTGGTTTTGCAAATCTCGAGGCCCTAGCACAGGAAGCGAAGGTAGTACAGGCGGACTTCGCTTCCTTCAAGCAATTATCGCGTCCTTCTCAGGAACCGGTAGTCAGCGCCGAAGGCTCGTGGAAACTTTACTCCCGTTTTCGGGCTGCTTCACAGAGAAACCAGGCAGAACCGACTTGCTTCAGCACGAGATCGAAACGGGTGATGCGCGCCCTTTCAGATGTAACCCGCGGCCGTTAAGCGCGCATAAGAGACAGCTTCTCGACAGCGCCCTTGACGAGATGATAGATACCGGCGCAGTGAGACCCTCACAAAGTCCCTGGGCGTCCCCAGTGGTTCTAGCCCCAAAGAAAGATGGTTCGGTCAGGCTGTGTGTTGATTATCGAAAGCTCAACTCACTGACGCCTACGGTTGCGTACCCTTTCCAGTCCATCGAGGCTTCGATGTACGCGTTAGGGAACGCAAGGTTCTTCACAGTCCTGGATGCAAGCAGAGGGTACCTGCAGATTGAGGTGGCGGAGGGTGACATTCAGAAACCGCATTCACCTGTCACCGCGGGCTCTTCGAATTTGCTCGACTCCCGTTTGGTTTGTCTAATGCACCGAGCACGTTCATGCGATTGATGGACATCGTGCTGGGCGATGCAAGGTTCAACTACGCGATGGCGTACCTCGATGACGTCGTGATATTCTCACAGTCGTTCGAAGACCACCTCATTCACCTGAATTCCGTTCTTGAAAGAATGAGACGTGCGGGTATAACGATCAACCCAAAGAAAGTGCAGTTGGCATCGAAGAGAGTGAACCTCTTGGGATTTCTGGTTGATGATGGCACTTTGAGACCGAACGATGACAAACTGCAGGCAATTCTGAACTACCCCTGCCCGACGGACGTGAAAAGCTTGCAGAGGTTTTTGGGAATGGTTGCCTTCTACAGACAATTCATCCCTAGTTGTTCAGAGCTCGCTAGGCCGTTGAACCAGCTGTTGCGGAAAGGCTCGAAGTGGGTCTGGGGCAAGGAACAGAACGACGTTTTTGTTGCCCTGGCTCGCGCGATAGCGAACACCGCTAGTTTGCGCCTCCCCGACCTGAACAAGCCGTTTGTCTTGCAGACAGATGCTAGTGATGCCGGTGTAGGAGCTGTTTTGTTGCAGGAACACGAGGGCAAGCTGCGCCCTGTCGCGTTCGCTAGCCGCACGCTCACATCGGCGGAGCAGAATTACTCCGTGACCGAAAAGGAATGCCTGGCGATAATGTTCGCATTGTCAAAGTTCGACATGTACCTAGACGGAGCTGTTTTCACCGTGCAGACAGATCACCAGGCACTTTCGTGGTTAAAGAGGCTGAAAAACCCCGCAGGCAGACTCGCGAGATGGGCGCTGACGTTGCAACGTTACGCGTACGCCATTGAGTACCGCCGGGGCAGCATGAATAAGGTGGCCGATGATTTATCGCGCGCACCGTTGAAGGCTGGCAGAAGCGCAGGAGAGGCGCAGACCAGCTTTGCTGAAAGCGGCGTCGCCGCTAGTGAAGAGGAGGAGAGGGCGGACGCGAGTGTCGCGCCCTGCGTAGTCAAAGAGAGAAAGGAGGCGGACAGAGTTGCCGCGCGGTGCTGCACGTTTGAATTGTGGTGCTGGCGAAGACTCTTGAGAGTTTCTTGGACTGCCAGAAGATCAAATCAGTCGATATTGTCGACCATAAACCCTGACTGCTCATTGGAGGGTCAAATTTTAAAGTTAAAGCTCAGCTACTTTGGTCATCTGATGAGAAGAGAGGAGTCGCTGGAGAAAGATTTGATGTTGGGAAAGGTTGAGGGTCGCCGGAGAAGGGGTAGGCAGCGAACGCGTTGGTTAGATGGCATCCTCGAGGCACTGCAGATGAAGTTATGTGATGTTAGGAAGATAGTGAGAGACCGGAAAGCGTGGCGTGACATGGTCCATAGGGTCACGAAGAGTCGGACACGACTGAACGACTAAACTGAAACTGAAAACTGATGCGAGAGAGAGAAGGCGCAGCAGCTGGTGGCGGCGACTACTCGCCTGCCAAGAAGCGAGGCAGAGAGAAATCTGTCATGGGGAGTAGCGGTCAGTAGGGAAGAGCTAATTGAGGCCCAGAAAGCAGACGGCCTATGCCAGCGGGTGCTGACAGAGCTTGCGAGTAGTGCAGCTTGCATCGGGAACGCTGAGGGCAAGTACGACGCGTATCTGCTGGGCGATGACGGCTTACTGCTCCGCTACATCCCCCAACTTGATGAGGAAGAGGTGATTGCATCCCCCTTCCGAGTCGTGGTCCCGAGGAAGTCGCGGAAACGATTCCTCCAGTACTCCATGACTCAGCGCTGGCAGGCCATGGCAGCGGCAGTAAGACTTACGACAAGTTATGTGGTGTCGCGACCTGGCCAGGTATGAGAAAGGATGTGCTGGGTTACGCCCGTACATGTCCTGTTTGCCAGGTAGCCAAGCCTCTGGCGGAAAAACCCGCTGGCATGATGAAGCCGGTAGTTAGCAACTATCCGTGGCAAGTGGTCGCGTGCGATATCATGGGACCCCTCCCTCGCTCCGCGCGCGGACACCAATATATCCTGGTAATAACGGACCACTATTCCAAGTGAGTTGAGGTTTTCCCCCTCAGGAAGCTTGTGTCAGAAAGGATTTGGGAGAAACTGTTGGAGACATTCACTCGTTTCGGTTTCCCTTCCGACTTGATTACAGACAATGCTTCGTATTTCACAAGCAAAGTCTTTGTTGTTTCCTGTCGGGCGCTTCAAATCCGCCACAGGAAAACGAGTCCCTACCACGCTCAGAGCAACATAACCGAGAGAGTGAATCGGAATGTTAAGAGTATGCTGGTCGCGACGACCGAGCAGCACAGAGATTGGGACGCACGGCTGTCCGAACTGGCTTTCGCCACTAGAACAACCGTGAACAGGTCGGTGGGTATGACACCTGCTTACTTGAATTTTGGGAAAGAGATCGCTTTTCCGCTAGAGAACGCCCTACTTGACGCGGCGGGGCCCGCGCCCCCTCCGCTTACGCAGTACGCGGCAAAGCTCCGCGAGCGCCTTGAGGCAGCGCAGCGCGCGGCTCGTGAAAACCTCGATGTCGCGCGCATGGAGCAAGCGGATCAGTACAACAAAGGTCGTCGTCACGTCGTTTTCAACACGGGCGACTTGGTACTGAAAATAACGCACCCGCTTAGTAACGCAGCGCGTGGTTTCGCCGCGTCGCTAGCGCACAAGTGGGTTGGACCATTCGAAGTTACGCCACGGACTACGCCACTCACCTACCAGCTGCGGTTGTTGGCCAGCGGTGAAACCGCTGGTCCTGTGCACGTCGCAGACTTGAAAGCTTACCACCTTCGCAAGGACGATAACTGCGAAGCGGGGGAAGCTCAAAGCAATGCAGCGATCTCCCCCAAAATAAGGCGTACAGGTAGCAATCCGGTTCGCAACCAACGCTGTAACCTAAGGCCAAGGTAGTGCACTACTTTGTCTAACGTCTTTGCTTCTTTCAGAATGCATTCTGATAAGATTTTGCAGCAGCCAGATGAACCACCGTCGCTGGGGCGGGAAACCGCACCCAGCGCATGGTTCAAGGAGGGGCCACTTAAACAGGGGGTACCCCCCTAGTTTGTAGTGGTTTGTGGCCCATCGTTGTGACCAGCGCGGCCTAGCTGGCCGTCTTCAACGAGTCTCGATTGGAGCCCGCTGCCCAGGCCTGGAGTACGGGCCTCAGGAAGCCATGTGTGCCCGGGGCGGAAACGCCTGCTGCAATGTGCATCCAGCACGGCGCCACGTGGAAAGGGGTCAACGATGTAGAGCAGCAGCTCAGGGCCGCTGCCAGGCGTATCCGTGGCCGAGCCCAGCTGCGCTGTGACCGCGAGGATGTGGCCGCTGCCGGAGAGGGACCAGTCGGAACGGTCCCGCCATGCCTGCTGCTTCTCCCGTCACACGACCCAGCTGAGAGGGCATCCCGCCAGAGCCAGGCGACAAGCCTCCCTATTTTACGCCGACCCGGGCTCGGACATGGACATGGCCCGGCTGTTGGCGTAGCACGGGTCGGACGCTGAGGGGGGGGGGGGGAGATGTGGGGCCCGGCACCACGTATCCGTAATGCCCGTGCGCGCCGCGCATTCGAAGGCCGCGCCACTATCCCAATGCCCCCTGCGCGGTGCCTGTTTCCCTCTCCCCGCTCGTTCGGGGATAACCGGTCCCGCGCGAGGGGGCTATAAAGGAAGCCTCGCGCCGCCGTCGCTCTTTTGGTTTCTGCCTCCTCGTTCCTGCTTTGCTCCTGGCGCTCTCCACGGAAACGATCCGCAGCCACCCGGACGACGACCTAGCACCGACTTCGACGATCCCTGTGAGATTAAAGATGTGTGTCATACGGCCCACTGTGTGTTTGTCGTGCGCATCCCTCGGGCAGAGGAATCGCCCACAATACATACATACATACATACATACATACATACATACATACATACATACATACATACATACATACATACATACATACATACATACATACATACATACATACATACATACATACATACATACATACATACATACATACATACATACATACATACATACATACATACATACATACATACATACATACATACGCAATCAACACAGAACATGGGTTAAAAAACCACGCCACCTCCTCCTCGGGCTGCGTGATTGAAGTTCCCTCACGTGTAACGGTGCTTCCATTCTCTGAAGCCATTCTGGTCGTGGAGCAAGGGGGTTACTGAAGACTGCTCTTAATGCCGCACCACACCACGGCGAACAGAAAGTGTGCATTCGGTCTATAAACAAGTCTATGATTCCGAGGCTGGAAGGCGGGGCAGAAGCCGTGGCACAACCAGCCCAGGCGTTTCAGCAGAACGGAGTGAGTGGTTTGTTAATCAACTGCTAATAAATGACAAAAACGAACTAAAAAAAGAAAAGTGCGAGAGATTGATCCGGGGCCTCTCACATACGAAGCGAATGCTCAACCTCTGAGCTACACTCCATTATTGTTGTTTACTGCCAACTTCACAACCGCATATTGCACCCAGAATATGATACGCGACAAACACAAAACATCGGTTAAAAAACTACGCCACCTCCTCCTCAGGCTGCGTGATTCATTAAAGTTCTCTCACATGTAAAGATGTTTCCATTCACTGAAGCCATTCTGGGCGTGTAGCAAGCAGGCTACTGAAGACTGCTCTGAACTCCACACCAGACCACGGCGAACAAAAAGTGTGGCATCGGTCTATAAACAAGTCTATACTCTGATTCCGAGGCTGGAGGGCGGGGTAAAAGCCGTGGCACAACCAACCCAGGCGTTTCAGCAGAATGGAGTGAGTGGGGTGTTAATCAACTGCTAATAAATAGCAAAAACTAAACCAAGAAAGAAAACTGCAGGTCATTGCATTGAACCCGGGGCCTTCCACATGCAAAGCGAATGCTCTACCTCTGAGCTACACGCCCTTATGTTCGTTTACTGCCTTCTTCACAACCGCATGTTGCACACAGAATATGATCCGCGACAAACGTAGAACATCGGTTGAAAAACCACGCCACCTCCTCCTTAGGCTGCGTGATTCATTAAAGTTCCCTCACGTGTAACGATGCTTCCATTCTCTGAAGCCATTCTGGTCGTGGAGAAATGGGTTTACTGAAGACTGCTCTGAACGCCACACCAAACCTAGAATAACTGAAGGAGCAGCGGAGACTGAAGTTCATGAAGACAACGATGTTCGTTGCACAGACGCTCTTTCCCCCCGATACAGTTCTCTCTAGCTCCCACAACATGCATGGAATCTTCGTCGTTTGCTTCATCGTTGCTGTTTCTGCATGTTTCTTTTTTCCGAGCTTGTTTTGCAAAGTCTGGGACGCTCACTTCAAGCGGGTCCAGTAGTCACCTTTAGTGCACTTGTACTCTCAGTCAGCGCCGCAAGTGATACTGTTCTCTTTGTTGGAGCCTCTCCAGTCCTTGCGTTGATGTCGCCGACTGAGCATTCCGCATTTTTCGCAGGTGCTATGCTTTTCTCCGCTTCTGCCTCGTCCATGGTTAGTTCCGTTTTTTTTTTTTTTTCACTTGCAATTGTTGCAACACCAGCATAGGTTTTGGAGCAGCGTTCACTCACGTGTCCAAATCGTTTGCACACATCACACTTTGGGGCGTGCCACTCACGTCTGATATGGCCGAGTTGTTGACATCGAAGACAGCGAGGTGCTCTACCAGGAACCACAACTGGTGAGGGATATTATATCACGGGATACCCCTGTTTTCATCCTAAGCACCACGGTACTAGTCATGGTGTTTTGCTGACTGTAGCCGTCAACTCGCCACTTGTCCATTCCCTCCTCAACCACCCGTCCATAGGGCGCTAGGGTTTCTCGCACAACATCTTCACGCACATGAAACAGCAGCCAATGTAGCTTGACTCTCACATATTGTTGGTTTGGATCGATTATCAAACATTTACGCCCCTTGAATGTCAACGTTGGTTTTGCAAATTGCTTCTTAACGCCTTCAGAGCTTTTGCAGGTTACGTGATTCATTTGATACGCGCCGAACGCAACTACTTGGGTGGGCGGTACCCGTTGGAAAAGCGGCTCTTTAAAATCTTCTACGTGATATGGGCGCCCGGAAACATCAGCATGCAAGAAAAGAGTATTCTCGACAGCGTACCCAGTTGTCAGGGGAGGCAAAAGAATAACATAATCCTGTGTAACTTCCTCTCTGCTACCGCGGCCTGACTGGGCCGCTGAAACCGCTCCTTGGGAGCTCATGATACGCCCGTCCGTCACGCTCGGTGGCCGAAAGTTGAATCGAGCTACTCCCCTTTATTTGTTTTTTTTTTTTTTTTACTGCCAACTTCACAACCGCATATTGCACACAGAATATGATACGCGACAAACACAGAACATCGGTTAAAAAACCACGCCACCTCCTCCCCAGGCTGCGTGATTCATTAAAGTCATCTCACGTGTAACGGTGCTACCATTCTCTGAAGCCATTCTGGTCGCGGAGCAAGGAGACTACTGAAGATTGCTCTGAATGCCGCACCCCACCACGGCGAACAGAAAGTGTGCATTCGGTCTATAAACAAGCCTATAATCTGATCCCGAGGCTGGAGGGCGGGGTAAAAGCCATGGCACAACCAATACAGACGTTTCAGCAGAACGGAGTGAGTGGTGTGTAATCAACTGCTAATAAATGGCAAAATCGAAACCAAAAAAGAAAAGTGCGGACCCCTTGGAGGTGCCGGGGATTTAACTTGGGGCCTTTCACGTGCAAAACGAATCCTCTACTTCTGAGCTTCACCACCTTATTTTTGTTTACTGCTAATTGAGCAGTAAAATTGAGCATGCTGTAAAGAACGGGGGAAGCCTTAAAGCGGTAAAAAAGAAATTAGGCAGAGGCAAAAACCAGATGTATGCGATAAGGGACAAGGCGGGCAACGTCATCACGAATATGAACAAGATAGTCAAAGCAGCCGAGGAGTTCTATACAGATCTCTACAGTAGACAAAGTAGTCAAGAGCGTAATGAGATTGGCGGTAGGAAAAAACAGTCAGACATTCCACCAGTGACGAAGGACGAGGTCAAGAAAGCATTAGAAACTATGAAAATGGGGAAATCAGCTGGAGAGGATCAGATAACTACAGATTTGTTAAGGGGGGGGGGGGGGGGGATATCGTGCTGAAAAAACTGGCCATCTTGTATACGCAGTGCCTGGTGTCATCGACGGTAGCGGAACCATGGAAGAATGCAAACATTATCCTCATTCATAAGAAAGGGGACTCTTAGGACCTTAAAGATTACAGGCCAATTAGCTTACTGTCTGTTATGTATAAGGTATTTACTAAGGTAATCGCTTATAATCAGGACAACCTTAGACTGCAATCAAGCTAAGGATCAGGCGGGTTTTCGGAAACGGTACTCTACTATCGATCATATCCATACCATCAACCAGGTGATAGAAAAATGCTCGGAATATAATCAGCCTTTATACATAGCATTCATTGATTACGAAAAAGCATTTGACTCAGTTGAAACCTCGGCGGTGATGCAGGCATTGCGAAATCAGGGGGCAGACGAGCCGTACGTGAAAGTGCTGGAAGATATATATAGTGGCTGCACAGCGACCATAGTTCTGCATAAGGAAAGCAACAAAATCCCATAAAGAAAGGTGTTAGGCAAGGAGAAACGATCTCCCCAATACTATTCACAGCTTACTTAGAGAAATTATTCAGAGACTTAGAATGGGAGCAGTTAGGGATAAGGGTAGATGAAGAATACCTCAGTAATCTGCGATTTGCTTATGACATTGCCTTGCTAAGTAACTCGGGGGATGGACTGCAAATAATGATTGATGACCTAGACAGGAAAAGTAGAAACGTAGGCTTGAAAATCAATATGCAGATGACTAAAGTAATGTTCAACAACCTCGGGGAAGAACAGCAGTTTACGTTAGGTAGCGATGCACTGGAAGTAGTAAGCGAATATGTCTACTTAAGGCAGGTAGTAACCGCAGATCCGGACCATGAAAAGGAAATAACCAGAATAATAAGATTGGGATGGAGCGCATTTGGCAAGCACACGCAGATTATGACTAGCAGCTTACCGGTTTTGCTCAAGAGGGAAGTATACAACAGTTGCATCTTACCTGTACTCACCTATGAGGCTGAAACGTGGAGGCTAACCAAGAGGGTTCTAATTAAGTTGAGGACAACTCAGAGGGCTATTGAACGAAAAATGGTAGGGGTAACATTAAGAGATAGGAAGCGTGCAGAGTGGGTCAGAGAAATAACTCAACTTACTGACATTCTAGTTGAAATTAAGAAGAAATGGGCATGGGCAAGTAATATTCTCGTGTCCGCTCGTGGATGGAAGCGGCTTCCAGGGAGGCACTCAGCAGATGGTGTATGTTAACGGAGCCCAACCGGCGTGTATTTGGTTGCCTTCGACACAATACAACACACACACAAAACACTAACTGTTAAGCAGTACGCCGCAACGTACTAGTAGTACCGCGCACGGTACACTCACGGCTCGCAAGCCGTTAAAAATCGGGCCAGACACGCACGACTGCCCGTAAATACGCGGAGCCCTCGGGCGACCACGGGAGCTTCAAACCATGCGACTGCTCACAGTCGCGGCTCCGTTCAATCCAAGGTTATGTAGAACTTCTGGAGCGGAGGCGGTGCGTGAAAAGTGAAGCCGGCGTCCGCCATCTTGCAAGGGGCAAGAAGGAGGTATCGCCAAGGGGCCCTTCCATATATAACGTCCCATTTGCGGCTATACGCTACTTTGCACTTGTCTGGCAATCTTCACGCTCTCTTGGAAAGAATGGGATAAAACTTCAGCTAAAAAGTTCAGAAAAAAAATGTATTTAATAATGAGCAGCATTATTGGATCCTACGGCACAGCGCATTTATACAATATGTATAAATGTGCTGTGTTGATTATGTCAAGTATAACAGCCTCAAGTGTTATGGCGTTGAATAGCTTATGTCGAGTATAATTGCACTAAAGTTATTGTAGGTCTTAATTGCCATCAATAATAAAATAAAATAAATAAAAATAAATAAAAAAATTCTTCGTATTAAATTGAACTTTCCGCTACAGCTTCAACTCATATATCATTAAATAGATTGTATCGAGAACGATTTATTGCACTATACGGTTTGCTGATATTAGATAATGAGCTGTAATTCGGTGATTTCATTAACAATTGAACTTTAGGCTACAACATCAAGTCATATATCGTTTTAAAGGTCTCTACAAGTAGAATTTAAAATTAAATGGTAATTTACGCAAAACGATGTAAAACCGAACTAACGCGGGTCTCACTCGGTTAAAATAGACGCGTGGTAGAAGCGAAACTGTCTCAGTGTTTACAGATTCACAGCGCATAAGGAGTGCTAAGGGCTCCCGGTATTTACTTTTTTTGACCGCTTGAAAGAAACCAACATCTGGCGTTGGCACGTGCGTTCCCTCGGTTAGCTATTGGCGCACAAACATCTGAAAGAAGACACGATCATTCGTTTCTTTCCTGCACTTCATAATTTCTGTAGCATCATCATAACACTTTTGTAGCTTGAAACAGTTTTATTAAAAGGCTGTCATTTTTTCTCACAGTGCAACCAATAGAGTTTGAAAGATATCGCACTAGTTCTAGAAGTCGCAGTGTTAATACAGTTTTCCAATGCTATTAATATCATTAAAGTAACAGACTTAGTTGATTCAGCATTGGTAATGCAGGCAGCGAATGCCGCTCATTTGGACAGAAACTTTTCATACTGTCAGCGAAGCATACGAGCCGCAATTCAGACTTAAGGCCGTATTTTCATCTCGAAATATTGTTCGTCAACTGTGTGCTCTAATTTTGAAACTCAGTTTACGGGTGTGCTATGTGCGCCGCAGCGCAAGAGTGTTTTTTGGTCCAAGAAACAGGGGAAAAATCTAGAGAACCGTATAATAGCTAGGCCCCGATTACATCCACTCTTACCACAGTGTAAGGCATATGAAACAAGAAATTGGCAATCTAAACAATGGATTTTGACGACATGATGATTTCCTTAGGCTTTTCTTAAATTCACATGCACGCAAGTGCTCGCGAAACGCGCGCGATGCGCTTGCGCAGGCCGGCGCCGCGGGCTTTTTGCCCCTTGCAACATGGCCGCTGCAGTCTCGGCCAGCTTCACCCGCTCGCATTGACGTCCATGGGGGACCGCCACTTCAGAAGTTCTATATAACTTCCTTGATATATATATATATTTATATATATCCGCGTGGAGAAAGAGAGGGGCTTCGACTAGAGTCCCCTCCGACGGCGCCGCGAGGAGCGGCCACTTAGTGTGACCTTTACGCATGGTGCGGCCGCCAGGGGCAGCACCGATACTGGGGGCCGAAGAAGGGGAGTGTAGTCTGGGAAGTGATCATAAACATATTAGTCTGCAGATGGGGCCCTTGATGAAAAGAGAAATGCAACTTAGACAAAACGTAAACGCAAAATTAAACGACGATCAAATAGCGCAGATAGCAGCAGACATAGAGGAAGCAATAGAGAAAAGCCCTATGGAAGACTGGGATTATGAACAGATAGAACTACTCATAAGGAGGAAAATTAGGGAGGTTAAAGTTGCAAACCGCTGGAATGGAAAGAGGAAGCCATGGAGCTGGTGGAATAAGGAAATCAGTGAAGCTATTGAACAACGACGGGCTGCTTCAAGGGAACATCGAGTGGCAAAGAAAGCACAGGTATCTCAGGAGGAAATCGACCAAAAATGAGAATCATATCGACAAAAGAAACTTGAGGTGCAGGCCCTCGTCCAAAATAAAATAAAGCAGTCCACCGATCACTGGATGGCTGACATACACGATGCCACGGAGCTGGTGGAATAAGGAAATCAGTGAAGCTATTGAACAACGACGGGCTGCTTCAAGGGAACATCGAGTGGCAAAGAAAGCACAGGTATCTCAGGAGGAAATCGACCAAAAATGAGAATCATATCGACAAAAGAAACTGGAGGTGCAGGCCCTCGTCCAAAATAAAATAAGGCAGTCCACCGATCGCTGGATGGCTGACATACACGATGCCTCTAGAGGCGGAGCAAGGAAATTCTGGAACCATATAAGCTGGCTAGGGAAGAAGAATAAAAGAAAGCAGGATCGGATTCAAGATAACGAGGGAAATTGTTTAAAGGGAGACAACGCAGTGAACTACATTACATCAGTTATAGCCGAGTCATTTAAGAGCGACGATAGGGTAATCTCCGCAAATCAGGAAGCAACACAAGGTAGCAGAATACAAAGCAGCTTAGAACTGACCAATCTAAACTGGAAAAAGGCAGAAAAAAATATTCCTAAAAACACATCTACAGGAATACATGGAATTCCGATTAAGCTGATTAATGAACTTGGTCCAAAAAGTAAGGAAACGTTGTTAAAAGCTCTGGAAACAGTCATAACGAATAAGCAAATTCCGGACAGCTGGCGGCAGAGTAAAACTAATTTGATTTATGAAGGGAAAGGAGAAAGGGTGCACATAAAATCCTACAGGCCGATTACCATAACATCTTTTATGTACAGGTTGGTCATGCAGGCGGTGAAATTAAAGGTGCAAGCATGGGTAGAAAGTAACAAGATACTCGGAGAACTTCAGAACGGCTTTAGAAATGATAGGCGCTTATATGATAGCCTGTTCGTCCTTACCCAATGCATCGAAATATCGAGAGTGGAAAATAGACCTTTGTATTTGGCCTTCCTGGACATAAACGGGGCGTACGACAACGTAAGCAGGGAACTTCCGTGGAACATATTAAAAGAAGAAGGTATCGGTTATGAAATAATAGAGTTCCTCCAGGAAATATGCCGGGATAACAAAGTAGAAATTACGTGGGAAGGGATAAGAAGTACGGAAGGTGTCAAAGTATGCAAAGGAAATTAGACAATGCTGTCCTCTATCACCGCTGCTGTTCATGTTTTATATGATAAATCTGGAACGAAGGATACAAGACAGTAACCTAGGTTTTAACCTGTCATATAGATTAGGTGGAAAGGTGGTAGAGCAGCGCCTCCCCGGTTTGATGTATGCGGACGATATTGTGCTGCTAGCTGAGAGTCTGGAAGAATTACAAACTCTAGTTAAGTATTGCGGAGACGAGGGGGACGCTCTAAGCTTCAGTTTTAGCGCAGTTAAGTCGGGTCTGATGATTTTCAACGGCTCAACTGATCACGGTCTTAAAATACAAGGCCATGAAATACCTAGAGTAGCAGAATATAAATATCTGGGGGTATGGGTAAACGAAGGATTGGCATACATTGGAAAGTATGAGCAATCACTTAAGGCCAAAGGGCGAAGGAATGCCGGGATAATGAAGCATAAGGCATTGTGGGGATACAATAGGTATGAGGTTTTGAGGGGTATTTGGAAAGGAATTATGGTGCCCGGACTTGCTTTCGGAAATGCGGTTTTGTGCCTAAAGTCAGAGGTACAGTCGACATTAGAAATAAATCAGAGATCCGTTGGACGATTAGCACTGGGTGCCCACGGCAAAACTACAAATAAGGCGGTACAGGGAGATGTGGGCTGGGCATCTTTCGAAGTACGGGAAGCTCAGAGTAAAATATTATATGAGGAACGCCTGAGGAAATTGGAGAGTAACAGATGGGCAGCTAAAGTATTTAAATACCTGTACTTAAAAAGCGTTGACTCACAATGGAGGAAAAGAACTAGGAAACTAACTAGTAAGTATGCTTGTCACAAAGACGGAGAAATAAACAGCATTAAGCAACAGGTGAAAAACAGAGAAGGTAAAAATTGGATAAATTCGATGGAAAAGAAACAGAGTGTGGAATTATACCGAAAGTGGAAAATGCAGGTCAGGAAGGAAGATTTCTTTGATAACTAAAGATGCAGTGCCCTACTTTTTGAAGCTAGATCAGGGTGCATTAGAACACGCAGCTACAAAAAGAAATTTTACAATGGAGATGACGCATGTGCTGTATGTGGAAACTCCAGTGAAACAATTGACCATATTATACTCGAATGTAATGGTATCCATCCGGAAGTTGATGCAGGCGTAATCACTGTTCCTGAAGCTCTGGGGTTTAGAGATACCAGTGGCCGGGTGAATAAACCGGCGGTGGAAACTAGCAAAAAACCACTGGAAGATTGGTGGCTTAAAAGCACGGAAGTGACATAATGTTAGTAATGTAGAAAGAAAAATTTAATAAATAGAATGATGGTTTAGTTGACCATTCTAAATCAATAATTAAGATATAGGGAGAAAAATGAGCCTGCTACCACCCCGTTTCAAAGGGGACGCTCCTATATTCCATCCATCCATCCAGCCTGTCTCGTCGCTCATTTCGCTGGCGTTTCTGTGGGCGCGCTTGGGACGGGCGCTTGATTTGGCACATAGGAGCGTCGCCTGATTGAAACCATTTTTTTTTTTTGGTTGGAGGTATGTACCGTTATATTTCTGCCCATTCCCTGGGTTATAATTCGACTCGAGGCCGTATGAAGGATTTCTTAACTGTTATGCAGCTTTGTGGTTTGCGAAAAACACGAGTAATACAATATTTCCTGAAAGTACTCTTGTGAGCGGTGCGTAAAAAGCATCCAAAGGAGTGCAAGATGACTATGTGAGCCTTCACCACTGTTAACATGTACAAAGTTTCAAGTACTGTTGCGCTGAAAAAAAAAAAAAACTAGCACAGTTACGTTCGCCCACTACACTGTTTGAATTTCTTCTCGCCGTTCATTTTCCCGGTTGATACCAAAAACACGGTAATGTCCTTGTTTATAGAATTGCGAACAATTGTAGAAGGCTTTTGCTGCAACCCAAATGTAAACATAACGCAAGAAATTTAAACAGCGGAGCCTGTAGGCGCGCCTTTGCTCGCATTTCTTTTTATTGCCATTACACTTGAGTGTCGTGCATTACAGCACAATTTGAAGGTAGGATGCTATAGGGCGATTTCATGTAAGATCAAACAAAGGATGGTCGGCCGACCTTATAAATTGATTTTAAAATTTGATATATTATTGCCTGATGACTGGAAAGAAGATATCTGCAATTGGTTTTGCTGCCAATTTTTTTTTCGGGGCATAGGAAATTAATAATAACGAAGAAGTGGAGTGCCGCGCTTATGTTCTCTTTTGTTTTTGACAACTTTGGTTATTGATTACATTGATTACAGAAATTATAATAAATTTAGGTAGCTGAAAATGGCCTCACTGAAAATATGCATGCTTTTGTTTGTATTCAGATAATTTTGTTTTGTTTTGTTTTTGTTTTGTTTTTTTTTTGGGGGGGGGAGTATAGATTTTTTTTACATGAACATAAAGGAGAGGTTGGTGCCGCATAGCGGTTCCGGCTATTCCTTTCCACCAAATTTATAAGAAACGCCTAGTTTGTTTTTATGAAATTTCTTAGCAGATAATAATTTGTTTTCACAGGAAAGGAAAGGCGTAGTACCTGTCACAAATGTTCTGTGGACACCTGACCCGCGCCTTTAGGGAAGGGAGGAGTGTGGGAGTGAAAGCGGAAAAAGAAAAAGGTGTCGCAGTGGAGGGCTAAGGAGTAATTTCGACCACCCGGGTATCTTTAACGTGCACTGACATCGCACAGCACACGGACGACTCTTCTTTTCGCCTCCATCGAAACGCAGCCGCCGGCGGTCGGGATCGAAAGAGGCACCACCGCGGCGGGGCGAAATCGGCCCAGGAAACTAAATTTTGCCTATTTTGCAGGCCTTTGTCTCACAAAATGTTTGTAGTAGAGCGGCAATACTTCCACACTATGTTCTCAGCATCTTTATCTATCAAACTGCGAAAGCTTATATTTATATAACGTTTCAATATACAGACGTACGGTTGCGCTAATTTCAAGAAAACAGCGAGCAATGAAAATTTCTGAAGACAAAACATTTTTCTTATATTTCTTAAACTTTGTCCACCTATTCTCCTTTGTTTCAGCTTTCAAATTCATTGAAAACATATTGCATAATTTTGTTGCGCTAGTAATTACGGCCACTCCAATAACGCCCTTGCGCAAGTCTCAGCGCACGACGTAAGATTCAAGATTCTACGACATTTGTGAATCGCACACTGTTTTTCAACTGTGGCATAATATTGTATTTTGTTATTTATGTCTTGGCGTTGCAAATTAACTGGCAGACACCGTAGTGAATGATTGGGAAATTTGTACGCGTGGTGTTCCTGATGCGCTTGTGGCATCGGGCAGCATAGAGATGTTTTTCGAGTCTTACCTTCATCAAAACACAGATTGCGCAAAAATACGATAAAGTTCAATGAGCAAGCAACGTATTCCAAATAATATTAGTAAAATGAAGAAACTGTGAAGGTCATGGAGAAGTGCCTCAAAACAGAATGTTTCTTGGCTGCAATCGTTTATTTTAATCATTCGACGACGCACACTACCTTCATTCCTGTGCACAGTTTCTTTGTTTCTTTCATACAGTCCTATGCATGTTTGCATGAAGTGTGAACCGCAGATCAAACGCGCGGCAAAAGCCCCAGTCTGACCGTGCGGATGCCGTCGTCTGAGATAGACACGCGCATCCGGCTGCAGACAGCTTTGCTTTTTTGTGTTCGATTCTTCACTTTGTCACTGCAATGCCATGTTCATTCCTATATCATCTGGCGCAGCGCAGTTTCTCGTGTGGCAACATTTGTCGCGCCCGCGAGGGCGCTCAAACCTCCCCGACAGCACTTTGATCTTGCTTCCTTCACCGCCATGTAATCGGCGTCTGGTTGCGATGCGAACAAGGAGCGGATAGAATAGAGAACCTTCATTTCGCATGCGTTGAACAGCTACCCAAGAGGCATTGCATCGGCGGCATGATGTCATGGAGCTTCTCTTTAATTGGCCAGACGTGGCAACAATCCGCTAGAAAGCGGCGAGCGTGACGTGTCGTCTGCTCGAGCAGACGACGCGTCTCTGCTTGCTCGGAAATGAAATTATTTGTTTAGTCAGCGTTACTAAAGTTGCTGTCTGCTCAGAAGTTGGGGTTTCAATATCGCAAAAAAAATATCTAAGGATTGGGGCCTTTTAATGCTGATTTAAGTGCGAAATTATCAATTATCAGCGCGCGCGCAGGTGCTTCATAGGCACGCCAGCAGAACCGGCGGAGAAGATACAAGCGTTTCGGGGTAGCTCGGCTGAAAACACTTATTATCCCAAAATATGTGACGTCATATATGACGTCACAAACAACGTTAAGGGTTACGTAATATTGTATGACGTCATGTCCGAATGTAGGGAGCACGTGTTTTCTCTAGACTGTCCCTAGATTCCCCGTGCTTTTGAGAGCGCTCGGATGGCCCGGACGCGACACGACGGCATGGCCGGCGGTGTCGGCGGCGCGCCGCAAGCAAATCGCAGCTGCCCAGCCGATGGCCGTCGGCGGAGAGCCGCAAGGCTTAGCTTGCGTGCGGACACCGCGGAAACGGCAGCGACTTCAAATAACATATGCACGCTTCGAGCCGCGAAGAGGTTTCCGAATCAGCTTGTCACACCGCGCGAATTACCGGGAAAATCACAGTTTAATTGCTTTTCCTTATCTAGATCTGTGTGAGACCTTTCGGCGACAAAAACAATCGAGGTTCGCCAACGCGGTTTGACCTGTTCGTAGGCCGGCCGGGCGAATTTTCCAGTGACAACTGCACACCATGTTTGCGGTGATTCCTCTCTTCTGCACATTTCGTATATTTGCAAAACGTTTCTTTGCAAAATAGCTTTCTCGGTGCTAAGTCCTTCAGGCGCGCGGGCTCTCGGCAACTGTCGCGCGTCCCGTTGCCACGCGTCCCGATATAATTCGGTCTTTTTCTAAGCGAAATAGTTCATTATGAATTGTTTTAACCTGCAGAAATGCGCTCGGTGACCGCTCTTATTGGCTAAAAAGGGCCTAATATCCTCACTCCAAACTAACGCGCCGGCGAATGCATATGATGCCGGCCGGCAACACCGCGGCGCCGGCGTTATTATAAGCATATCCTAGCTGCAATAGCTAGCTAGTCGATTACTGTAGGGGGCAAAAAAAAGCCTTGAGGACAAAGGGAATGGAGATACGATACTAGATCATTCAACTCTACAAATTTTTTAGGTCAGAATTGTGATGCTGGGAGTGATCTATGTTGATTAGGAGAAAAAAAAAAAAAAGCTAAATAGGCTGTAGTATTAAAGGATGACCTCTCACTGTTTTGGTTACCCTGTTGCTAAAAACAATTAAGTGCCTAATGGATATCCTATTCTCATTTGGGCTATGATTACTATAATACTATGGAAGTCATTTCACATTGATCAGGGCTTGTTTCAGATTAAGTTTAATAAAGCAAATCCCCATCTTGCACTTAGAGCATAATGCCTTCAAAGCTCAAATAAAGTTGATGCAGCATATCATGAAGTCGCAATTAATAATAATAATAATAATAATAATAATAATAATAATAATAATAATAATAATAATAATAATAATAATAATAATAATAATAATAATTGGTTCATAGGAAGGGAAAGGCACAGTATCTGTCATCTTGCTCTGTGGACACCTGAACCGCGCCGTAAGGGAAGGGAGGAAGGTGGGAGTGAAAGTGGAAAGATAGAAAGGGGAGCCGTAGTGAAGGGCTACGAAGTAATTTCGACCACCTGAGGATCTTTAACGTGCGCTGACTTCGCACAGCACACGGACGCCACTTTGTTTCACCTCCATCGAAACGCAAGCCCCGCCGGGGTGGCGCAGTGGTAAGACGCCCGACTACTGTGCCGGAGTTCCCGGGTTCGAACCCGACCTCGGCGGCTGCGTTTCGATGGAGGCGAAACGAAGTGGCGTCCGTGTGCTGTGCGATGTCAGCGCACGTTAAAGATCCCCAGGTGGTCCAAATTACTCCGTAGCCCTCCACTACGGCTCCCCTTTCTCTCTTTCCACTTTCACTCCCACCTTCCTTCCTTCCCTTACGGCGCGGTTCGGGTGTCCACAGAGCAAGTGTGACAGTTACCGCGCCTTTCCCTTCCTGTGAACCAATTTAACTTTATTAACATCGAAACGCAACGACCAGATTTCAGGACATTCAGCCTCAGGATTTCAGACTAACAAGAAGAAATGCTGTACATTGTTACTAAAGCAGTCATGTTATATTTGGGTAATTAAGGCCTTATAAGATATGTACTTTCTAAGTAGTACAGAACTGTGCGTAGCCTTTAGAAAACATGAAAATATTGTAGTGTATATCTATTGTAGTGTATTGTAGTGTAAGATCTATGATGCAAGGTAAACTGGATGTCGTCAAGCGAGAAATGGACAGATTAAACATTGATGTCTTGGGTTTCAGCGAGCTCAAGTGGACCGGAATGGGAGCATTTAATTCCGGCGACCATTATGTCTTTTATTGTGGGCACGAATCCAGGAGAAGGAATGGGGTCGCTCTCATAGTAAACAGAAGAATGGGCAAAGCAATAGGGTACAATCTCAAAAACGACCGAATGATTTCATTTCGGATCACTTGATGGATCACTACCTTGTCGTGGCGGAGGGGCTTGCGAAACTCGATGAAGTCGAGAGCTCTGCTGTGTAGGGCCATCCAAGATAGACAGGGCACGGCAGAGAGTTCTGACAAAATGTGATTCACTGGAGAAGGTAATGGCAACCCACTCCAGTATTTCCTGCCAAGAAAACCCTATGGCCAGTCACAACAGCATTAATGATATGGCGCCGGAAGATGAGCCCCCCAGGTTGGAAGGCATCCCACATGTTACTGGGGATGAACAAAGGGCGATTCCTAGTAGCTCCAGGACGAATGAAGCGGCTGGGCTAAAGCCAAAAGGACGCTCAGTTGTGGATGTGTCGGGAAGCGACCGGAAAGTCCGATGTTGCAAGGAGATATATCACATAGCAACATGGAATGTAAGATCTATGACGCAAGGTAAACTGGATGTCGTCAAGCGAGAAATGGACAGATTGAACATTGATATCTTGGGTATCAGCGAGCTCAAGTGGACCGGAATGGGACAATTTAACTCCGGCGACCATTATGTCTTTTATTGTGGGCACGAATCCAAGAGAAGGAATGGGGTCGCTCTCATAGTAAACAGAAGAATGGGCAAAGCAGTGCTAGGGCACAACCCCAAAAACGACCGAATGATTTCACTTCGGATCCAAGGTCACCCTTTCAACATAACAGTTATCCAAGTCTATGCACCAACCACTACTGCTGAAAAAGCTGACGTTGAGAGATTTTATGCTGACCTGCAATGCCTTTTAGACTGCACTCCATCATCAGACGTCCTTTTTCTCATAGGAGTCTGGAATGCTAAGGTGGGGAGTGACGAAATATCCGGAATTAGAGGCAAGTTCGGTCTTGGTGAGCCGAATGAAGCTGGGCAGAGGCTAGTAGCGTTTTGTCAAGAAAACAACCTGACCATAGCGAATACTCATTTTCAACAGTACAAGAGGAGCCTGTACACATGGACTTCACCGGACGGTCTGTACAGGAATCAGATCGATTATATTCTTTGCCGGCAGAGATGGAGAAGCGCTATACAAGCAGTAAAAACAAGGCCTTGGGCCGATTGTGGCACCGATCATCAGCTTCTTGTTGCCAAATTTAAGCTTCTATTTAGGAAAACGCAGTAAGCTAATTAGAGGCCTTTCAGGTATGATCTGGACAAATTCCGTCAGGATATGCTGTGGAAGTGAGGAATCGATTTCAAGAAATAGATCTAGAAGACAGAGAGCCTGAAGAGATGTGGACTGATGTTCGTGATATCATACAAGGAGTTGCTACTAAGGTAGTTCCAGAACAAAAGAAATGCAAGAACGCAAACTGGTTATCTGAAGAGGCTTTGCAAATAGCTGAGGAAAGGAGGATGGCAAAAGTTATGGGGGAAAGAGAAAGACCCAAGGTTCTCAATGCAGATTTTCAGAAAATAGCAGAGATAAGAATGCCTTCCTGAACATACATTGCCAATCAGTTGAGGACAACAGCCAATTAAGGAACACGAGAGCTCTGTATAAGACAATCAAAGATATCAAAGGAAGCTTCTGTGCTAAGCTGGGCGTGACAAAGGACAAACGAGGCAAGGACCTCATTGAAGCCTCAGAGATAAAGAAGAGGTGGCAGGAATACACAGAAGAACTGTACAAGAAGGATCCAGATGTGCGAACCCAACATAAGACGGTTGTGATTACTGATCTCGAGCCTGGCATCCTGAAGAGTGAAGTTGAATGGGCCTGAAGAGTGAAGTTGAATGAAGCTAAACCGGAATATGTGACAGAGGGAAATGGGATGGCAGGAGATGCCATCACTTCCTTCAGTCCCTCGGTTAGTGATTGCGGCACAGCAGAAATGATTTTTTTTTTTTTGGCATCGACGCAAGGTGCCTTGATTTTGCTCTCAGATGAAACGTCCGTCTTGACAATGTAGTCAGTGCCGCTAGCTGTTACGGCCCTCGCATCTAGAATGTCGTTCCTTTCCGCACATTAACCTTATTTTCCCGAAGAGAGCCTCAGTGGGTTGCTATATAGGGCTTGAAATGCGTCTTCAGTGAGAGTGTCCTTCTTTAACGCTTTAGAAGTTTCTTGCATACTTTCGATATAGTAGGTGAACTCATTTGTAAGTCACTGCATTCACCTTTATCATTTATTGGCCTCTTTTTACCACTTCCAGCACAAGTGGTGTCATGAATATCAAACCATTTTTGATTGTTTTCATAATAAGCTTAAAATTATGTAAAAATTTTAGCAAAACAACGTTTATTTGCAAAATTAAAATGTTTATAATATAACACATTGGCTAATATATGAGTTTTAATAACATTTATAACTCAACCCTACAACATATTTATTTTGACTGTTATACTAATACTTTATATCATGCAAGCATTTTGCAATTTACTTTACATTTTTATGAAATTATTTTCATCTTAGGTGCTACATGGATGACATGATGAGAAAAAAAAACAGCTCTACAGACGTGGACGGAGGTGAAGAACAAACAGGACAGGCGCTGTTCTTCACCTCCGTCCACGTCTGTAGCGCTGTTTTTTTTTTTTTTTCATCATGTCACCGTACCAACTCGCCCAGATGTCTCTTCTACTACATGGATGGTTTCGCATCTAGCGCTGAAAGACGGTTTTGCTGTTGCAGACGAGATGCTGTCATGTTAGCCTTGAAGAAGCTTCGATGTGATCACTGCTCATTCAGTTTTCTTTTTGTTCCTGTTCTTGTACAGGCTTGAGGAAAATTTGGATTAAAATGGACAAAAGTAGCTACCGTGCCGCAATGTATACCATGCTTGTCGAACGTTTGCTGAACGACAGTGTTTTTTATATCCGTTCACGTGTGTTGTACGTTGACGACATGCTGCTGCAGCATCTACCTTCTGTGTTCTTTCATTTCGGGGTTGCACTCACCACCAAATCCGCGAGCGACAGCGCGAAACAGGCAAAAGCCACCCGCCGCCGCTGACGCAGACGCGGAGCGAACAGTGAGCAGGTCACGCTCCTTGCGGCGGCGGAGAGCGTAACTCAAGGAGAAACGTTCCCATTGTTCCCGCGGCGATTGAGAAGGCCGTAAAAAAGAGCGCGCGCTCTCCCTCGAGACCGGCCGTGCATACACGTAGCTGTTACGTGCTGCCGTTGCAATCTACACGGCGGCACTGCAGTTATGACTACATTATGACAGTTTTGGCTTCGAAGGCATACGCTACCTCAGTGAATACTTTTGTGTGATCCGAAAATTAACGCCATGAAACAGCTGTGACAGCGTTGTCGACTTGCTGGCCAGAACCAGCGTTCTAGTAACGTTCTGCTGTTCGGCTTCATTTCTTTTTATTGCGCGATATAGTGAGGCGCAAGTCATTTAGTAAAAAAATATGACGTGGCTGTTCAATGCGCAGCGTTCAGCGTGCTGTCATGCAATGTTTCGCTTCTTATTCAGCATCCACCTTCTTTTCCAGTTTCAGTCCAATTTGTGACAGGGATTCAAGCCGCCGACATGTGTGCCTCCAATTCTATGCCGTTCGCTGTAAACGTAGGTTGTACGCCAAGAAGATGCTGCGTCTTTACCCTAAAATCAGCAACAAATAGACGTACGCTTTGCCAACTAAGTACCAGCCTTTAGATGCCTAAAATTGGCGGTACGAAGAAACGGCGTTAAAGGCGCTATCGCGTCCTGTTTTAAGACGAAGCTTTTTGCTATTTTTTTTTTAACATAGCCTCTTCATCCTTGCCTGCATGCTTTGCACCGTGCACAACGAAACCTATTGAAACGATCGAATTGGAAGTCCGTTCGTACGTGTCACTGATACACCAGATACACTTCCTCGAGATTAAAATCTGGGAACAAGCTCTGCACATAAGAGATATAATTTACTTCGAAGTGAACAATTTCTGATCTGCATTTAGAAAAGGAACTATATTCAAGTACTCTCATGATAGTTCGTGTAGCAAGGCTCTTTATTTTCTTGCTGGCACATATTTCGAACGCAAAAGACATTATATACTGAAAAGAGAGCGCCCTAATAATCGCGCTGCCCCGTATGTTTCGACAGCAGTGCCAGTAGAGGACATGCAAGATTCCAGGAGCCTATCAGTGTACATAGCACAAATCGGACAGCTGAGCTGCACAAACGGATTTTGGTTGGTTGGTTGGTTTGTGGGGTTTAACGTCCCAAAGCAACTCAGGCTATGAGAGACGCCGTAGTGGAGGACTCCGGAAATTTCGACCACCTGGGGTTATTTAACGTGCTCTGACATCGCACAGCGCACGTTAAAGAACCCCAGGTGGTCGAAATTTCCGAAGTCCTCCACTACGAATTTTGATTTGGATAATTTTGAGTTCGTCGCAGTACAAGCAATTCGAAGGAAATTTGAGTATTTTCGCAACGAGGAAATAGACAAGCCATGAGGGTGAGGAATTCTGCTTGTTGAGAATACTTTTGTCATTGAGCGGTTAGTCACGGCAGTGATATGTTGCGCAGCGCAGTAGTAAACGTGACACCCACTGCGTTACCTTCTAAGGTTAGTGCTGCTATGCACTGAAAAGTTGGCTAATTTGTGTGCATGACAGGATCTATGCCCTGAAAGAACATACTACAAAACACAGGCCAGGGAGTAAAGCAAGAGTGAGCAAGCCGACGGCGCTCACACGTTTCATAGCAATAACAAATGAATTAATGAAGGTAATGCGCTGCTTCGAAGCCAAAGCTGCCGTAATGTAGTTATAATTATACTGCAGCCATGTGCAGTGCAACGGCAGCACGCAAAAGCTACGTGTGTGTTGGCCACTCCATGCTTTCGCGCCGCGAGTAGCAGACGACACGCTCGGTAAGGAGCACGGTGTAATTCTTACATCGTGGTAAGGAGCAAGAGTTGACTGCAGCGCCGCTAGTTCTCGCGACCGCCACTTGGGACACTCTCCTCCGCTGGGCGGTATGTGGAGCTGTGAAACTGAATTTGTTTTACAGCGCGTTGCACAATTAGAGGCGCGATGTAGAATGCTTCTTCCAGCTAAACCGTGGAATCCTCGCAGTTCAAATTTTTGCACAGAAAGGGCACTTTGTCGCTAGTATTTTTTAATACGAACTTTGTTGGGGTACTTGCCTGATTCGATCAAAAGAAGTCGAATATTCCCATCTTATGCGGCGGCGATGACGCCAGACGAGCCGCTGCCTCAGCAATAGTACTGGTGGCGCCACCTCATGCTGCTACAACAACTCTGTAGCAGAAAAAGAGGGGGCGAACGTTTTTGGCAGGTTTGAGTTGTTGTAAGCAGCATGAGGTGGCGCCACCAGTACCATCGCTGGGGCAGCGGCTTGTCTGGCGTCGTCGCCGCCGCATAAGATGAGAACATCTGACTTCTTTTGATCGAATCAGGCAAGTACTCCAAACAAATTTGGTATTAAAAAATACTAGCAACAAAATACCATTTCTGTGCAAAATTTGAACTGCGAAGATTCCGCGGTTTAGCTGGGAGAAGCATTCTACATCGCGCCTTTAATTGTGCAACACGCTATAGTAACGTTGGTAAAAGCTAGCAGACGACCCGGCCTGCACTCTACCATTCGTTTGGAAGCAGCTGGTACCGATTCTGCACTGAACTGCTGGAACTGGCGGTGCACGCTTCTTTACGCTAGACTCTACTTTACGGAACTGGTGCTAAGAGTGCATCGAAATATCTTTTTTTCCTCCATGATCTCATGGAGGAAGAAACTTGTTTCCTTCCTCCATGATGCATGATCTGAATCGAACGGACCCTTGACCACCGTGCCATTGACGGACCTACGTCATGTGACGTAGTGGCACGTGAGAGCAGCGATATGAGCGCCCCCGGTGCAGGATGTTGTGAAATTTGTGTCACCCGCCTTTGATCATCCTAAAGAAACAAAGTACCATGAGTAGTGTAATAAAATTTCTATTCCATTAGTTTAGGACAAATAATATTTTAATTACATTCTAACATTTGGAACGTCCTATTAAATTAGTTTTGAATATCATAATTGAAAAAGTTAGTTTGAACGGTTACTAGCGCCATATATCCTCCGATGGTGAAACTTCCCGTGCCGCGTGGGCAAGTGTGCAATGTGCATGTCGCTGGGCGGCGTGAATTTGGTGGGCTGGTGGTAGTCAGCTGCTCGCTATCCTAAGCATGTGTTGTTTACGAACATCTCATTAGTAGCTCGTAGCTGAAATAGATTTGTAATTTTTATATCGTTTTTGGTGAATTGACGTTACTGTAACGCTAGTGATTGTGCGTGTTTCTTTTTTTCTTCGGCAAAAAGGGCCGTGTAAAGTAAGCCAATAGGCTTTGCATGTCATGTTGTAGCTGTTGCTATCAGCTGAAAGCTGCTACAGACGTTTCTTCGTTAGGTTTGGTGAGATCTATTGCGCCGCAGACATGATTCACAGCGTTTTCGTCATAAACGGCTCAGGGTGAGATATGCTGAATATGTTTCCTGTTTTCCTCGTAAGTCGCTCACCAAATCTGCTAATCGGCTTTCGTAGCGATCGTGCGACTCCGTTGTTTGACGTCCCCGAAATTGATTATAATTAATTTCGGTACTCATGTTGTAAGAGCAAAAGAAATGAGTTCAATTGATGCCTGAACTACGCTTTGAAAAGTGTCCGATTGACTCTCTTTGGTAACCGAATGCTCGGACTTTGGTTTCTGGGGTACCATGTTTGCATGTTGACTTAGCCAGGAATGTTTGGAGAGGTTCAGCACGTTTAGTCGTCCCTCCGCTACGCCCTTTATTATATCTGCACCTGATTTATAATGCTCCTTGTTTTATTTTTGTTTTGTGCACAAACCTCGTGATTGCGCTGCGAAACGGGACGTTTACTGGAGCACATCTGGAATAAACGGTGGAATAACGTGGTAACCTTAGCTATAAACCGAACTGTAATATTGCTAAAGAGAAGCTTTGGAAATAACGTGCAGAAGACGCTTTGACATCAGGACATTGACTTATGTTCAAGTTTGCATATGTAGCAGCCCAGCCCACATGTTTGCCATTTCTTTCGGAGACACCAGAGAAACAGCAGTTCACGTTTAAACTGTCCGGGCTGTTCATTTGTTGGCCTTACATGTTTGTGCGAAAGTCCTGTTATTTAGCCACTGATATGGCACCGTAACATTGTCACCTTGTAGACTGCGGATCAGTGCATCTATTTTAAGTCGGTATTCGTGGTTATCTCCTCACGGGGCCGATAAGGATCTCAGCTGTCCTTTGACATTTACTTATAAGGGACATTTTAGATGTACAGGTGGGCAAATATCCTTTCATTCTTCTTGGGACATTTAATATGCAGGTATATGAAAGTGGAAATGATGTAAAAATAGAAAGCAGTGCTTCGTGAAAATGTGGATTTTGAACTTTGTTCTATTTAGCTAATTTTTAATACAAAGGTTTGAACTGCATCGACTTCTACTGAGCTTGTTCTATTGAATCTCTTTCATAAGCATGTCTTGGGCAGTTACGGGATGTAAGCCTCATATAAGCATGATGTTTGGAATTTTTCTGCGAGTTAATGACAGCTGCACCATGTTGTCGCTATGAATATCAGACTGGGTTTAAAAAATGGCCACTTGTTTACACTCTGCTGCATAAAGTTCTAAACTAAGTGAAGCTGTTACTATGCTGCTGCCTGTCTTCTAAAATTAAGACCTGCAGATTGCAGAAACCTGGGCTATCACAATGACATCAGTGGCTTTGCCCCACTGTCTCTTTCAGGGTGCCAATTAAAGCTCGGCTACCATTTGGTTAATTTTACATGGGTTTTAGACACAGTCACTTAGAGAGAGGATATTTTGGGTGGTGTTGGGAAGAAGCATGCAGCATGAATATGGAGAGACGAGCTTTTACGGCAGATGGTGTGCTCATTGTAGCTTTCGTTGTCAAAATTTGTAACTCTTGTTAGGTTATGGCTGGAAGAAAACTGCAGAAAGACACTGTTACTTTTTTGCGTTTTTACATTTCCAATCATGCCAGGTGTGCTTTTCTTGCATCCCGCACCTGTGCTGACGCTGTGTTGTGTTATACAAATGCTAATGTGTCACATAGTACAGTTTACAAGATGCAACTTTGCAGAAAATGCAAAGCAGAACCATGAAGTATAAAGAAGCATCAGGAGTCATGCATGCTCTATCCGCAAGAATGAATAACAGCTGACTGGCTAGCAAAGCTAATCATAAATTTTTTTATTGACGCGAAAAGCTTCACTACGACAGTCAGAGCCGAGCTTCGCATGAGCCGGTGCACAGATTTGCTAGTTTTCCGCATGCGCAAAACCCAGTAACGTATGCTGCGACCAAGTGACGCCATAGCCAACGCCAGCTGCGCAGCCCCCTCGCCAAGCTCTGCCGGCGTTGCCTAGCAACGCTTAAGAGGTGTGCGGACTCCTCTGCAATAAAAAAAAAATTAATCTCCATCCCTTGGATCCCCAGCCGAGCGCATTACCGCTGTGCCACGCCCTGGCTCGTGAAACGCTCTTCATAATTCCGATTATCGAGTGTGAGAATGATAGCGGGATTCCGCGAGTGACAGATACTGCGATTGGCGCACAATTTGAATGTACCAAAGACTAAAATAGTCAAGTCACTCAATTAGAGTGTCGTCAGTGACGTCACCCGTCTGCCGTCATCTATGAGGATCAAAGCGGGAATCCTTTCCTGTAAACGAATTATCAAACGCCGGTGAACTTAGACGCGCTCGACATGGAATCCAAGGAGAGTTTAGCTGCTGGCGCAGAAGACTGGAGAAATTAACTTCTGATATCGAGGTAGTCACTGCTTTTCGCTGCGTATATCCAGGCATAGCAGAGCTAAGCCATGTTTCATTTTTTAAATCCACAGATTGCAAACTTATATCTATGGCTGTACACTAGGCTGATCTCAAGAGACCTCAAATCTAGTTTATTAATGATATCCTTGGGAGTTTCTGAACCTTTCTTCTTGCATTTGTACATTGAATTGTATGGTCCATCTGATTCTACTACTTCTGTGTGCCTAGATATTTTATTTGTCTGCTGTTTTCTGTCTTCTAGTTATAGAAAAGCTATCTAGTTACAAAAAAACATCTTTGACAATCAGAGTTTGGAGTTAAAACTAAAACATTGTTTTTGCACAGTTTTGTGTTGATCTTTGCATGAACGTTGAAAAATGGGTGCAGGACACACTGGGGTTAAAAAGATATTTTCTTCATTAGAAAAAAGAAAATGTCTCTTTAATCTCAGTGATTCTTGGTCATAAAGTTGCTTCATTATTTTCTTTTTTTGAGGGGGCTGTTCTCGGCACATTTCTTGTCTGGTCTACCCGCAAATAAAATAGCTCATTGCAGTACAGTGCTGTAGTCATCAATCATAATGTCTGACCTTTGTTGCTTAAGCCACTGTCGAGCTGTTTTCTTGTGGGTATGACTGTGACATTTAGACAGTTGGACTAACCTGAGGTACAGGTGCTGCAGAATGCAGTAAGTTGCACAGCAAGGTTATCTTGTTAATTTGGCCTTGAGGAAAAATGTTCGCATTATCAAATAGGCCTGAAAAGCTGCTGAAAATCGTTTGCACCATAGAAATTTGTTTAATGAACACCTTGAATATTGATACATTCGCGATGAAAGTTATGCGACAGCAACAATTTTTCGCGGATTCGTCAAGTGCCTTGTTTTGCACATTGTCAGGAGTTTGAAGAATTGCTCCAAAATCGGAAGTGCCACCGTGGCCCTTTTTGCAGTGTGATTCAGTACAGTGGCGTCACAAAAGAGGTGTGGGAATGCGGTCCGCACTGGGTGCAGCGCTCATGGGGGTGCAGCTGCTTTGGGAGGGAGGAAGGGGCGGAGGCGGAATAAATTATTGTGTAAAGATAAGAAATTGCGCGCATTGGTGCCGCAGAGACACTGACTCGCAATTGTGATCTTCTCTAACTAATTATTCTATTGTGAGGAGTGCTTGAAAACACATGCCTTAGTTTATGCCAGACTCCTAGTCATTTTAACGTTGGACTGCCTGTGTACATGTGTGCCCTGGAAATACCAGCATTAACCTGATACCCATCCGAAACCCCATGCGCGGGAGCATGTTAGACCACACCCTGCAGTGGCCGCACCGCCGCATCGCCTATGTGTGCAGTTCACTCTCCTTCCCCAAGCGAGTACTGCTGGCAGTATCACTCTGGCAGTATCTCTCTGGCAGTCTTTTGTCTTTTTCATTTATTTCCTATGCCTTTCTCGCTCCTCAGCCCATTCACACATCCGCCTCACACCTTGAAAATGCCGAAAGGCACGGAATGCCTGTTGCTCAGTGGAATGGCAAGTCTGAACACAGCGCACTGACTAGAAAAATAAAGATAAGATGAAGGGCACCTTTAGCGCCCACCGTCTCCCAGCTTCGAAAAACCGTTTTACGCTTAATATTTTCTGCTGGTATGGCATCAATACGCATTAGTAACTTTGCAGTCTGGATGCTGAAGTCAACTTGCACGTTTTTGAGGAAAAAAGGGGAGAAAAGTTAAATGTAGAAAATGCAAAGGCTTTCACCTATGCATGCGGCATATGAATTAAAGGCTCTGCTGGGTACCTATACTACAGCGCGTGGTATCACACTGGACAATACCTGTCTTAAGCCGCTTGCTCAGTGAATTTTCTCAGAACTTACACGTGCTATTGTTTAGGCCTTTTTCGCAAGTATGTGCTTTTGATGAATTGCTTTGATGAGGTGCTTTTGCTGAATTGTCAGTCCTGGGCCATGGTTGCTGCGTCTGAGTATTAAAAGAAAACAAATGCCACTTTACTTGCACTGTGTGGTTGGGTGCAGGGCGAACTTGACTTCAAAGCAAACCATGGGGACAGAGGAGTTAAAGAGGAAGTTGCGATCCCGTGCCTAAAGCACGGGGATGGGGGGGGGGGTGCTGCGCTGCGCCTGCACACCGGGTGCGAGTTACCCTAGCGACGTCACTGACGCAGTAACAGCAGTGTCTCGTTGCAAACGGCTCCTTTGCATTAAGTGGATGCTTCACCGCAAGGACATTAACTCATGTAGTGAAGCATACTCAAACCTCAACAGTTCAGCATACTTGAAGAGCGGAGGAGGCACGTGGATGCAAGCAAGAAAAATATGAGTACGCTTTAGAACGGCGTGAGGCCATCCCGAAATAAAACTAAAAGGCCAATGACGCTTGCTGCAGTGTCTGAAATGGCATGATTGGCCTTGCCAGTCACAGAAAGTTGTGGGTCGTGGGCGGGTGGTTTAAGAGGTGGGTGGCAAAATTACTGGCGCGGTTTTGCCTCCCACCCTGGAGAGAACCTTAGTAATGGCTGATTATACAAATGACATAGCTCAGTATCGCCTTTTGCATCGCATAATGTATTCCAGGCAGGTTTGTTTTCCTGGGCCTATAAGAATGAGTTTGCTCCTCTTTCTGCTCACTGTTGATGTAGTGATGAAGCTAGCCTAATGAGGAAGCACTGGCAGCCCTGCTGTAATTCACACTTTCTGTCTGATATAGTGAGACAGCTTTTCTCAAGAGCAGTACAGCTGTGGACCAATATTTTTATTATTCTAGTTACGGCCAGCTTAGTCACAGTTAACAAAATAGGCTTATTGATTGATCGCATGATTTGTTGCATCAGCATTCTTTACAAAAAGCAGCTTACTTTTAGTTTAAAACTCATCCTCATGTGCCAACTGCAGGGATGTCTTTATGGAGAAGCACTGGAAGAGCGTCATCCACCGCTCTGTGTGTGACTACTTCTTCGATGTGCAAAAGAAGGCCGCTAGTCCTGAGGACATCCCCCCCGTCATCTCAGCCCCACATCACTACCTCATCAACATTTACCGTAACAAGATGTTCTTTGTGGCTGTTACCATGTCTGAAGGTGAGGATGCATTGCGGAAAGGAACAACTGTTTGCTGAAAACTGAGTGGTGGTCATCAAATGAGGCAGGTGCTGGAGATGCATTGTCTGCATTCTACATAATCGCAGCAAACTAGTAGTGCTCAATATCAATTTGAGCAAAACAAGCGCTTTTCGTTTTTTATATGCAGTGCTTAGCACATGGTTGTGTTGATGTATATTCAGGCATGTGAATGTTTATTGAAATTGCACATCTCTGGTTATAATTCATTGTGGTCCAGTCAGTAATTCCTTTTGGAACTCACTTCAAAGAGTTTTAGTGTGATAGGGGAGGTTTTCTTTGTGACTGACATGAAGAGCTTTGAAAGCAGTAGTGTCGTCTGAAAGGACAAAATGTTTTTGCAAAACTGTGGTGCTTGCTGGGGATAATGTTATTTGACGTTCTACTGGTGTTGAAAATTTAATATCATTGTGTTCATTGGTATAAACACCAAATAACATATCCTTTTCATGTGCCGGTAATGGTGGTCTCTGATTTGCTAAGTTTTGTTCAGGATTTTTGTACCTTTGCATTGTTGGATTTGTGGAGTTCTTGGCTAGCACTGCTGAAGCATTTGAAGAAAATAAATTAGTAGAACTGTGGTTAAGGCAGTGACATTGGTTTCGTGAGCATGTAGTGAACTACTCAAGTTTACCATGCCTCAGTGAGTGGCACCATGTGTGAAACTCCGTGGTGTACTGTTCATTTTAACGAAGCATCCACATTTTTGTGTTCCATTCTTAGGTGCAGAAAAACGATGGTACTTGATAGAATTGGGCTTGCTTGAAATACGAGCATGCCTAGGATTCCTCACAGTGTGAATGCATTTACGTATTGGCCAACATACTGGTGGAAAATAAAAATGTCTGCCTCATGACTGTTACTATAGTGGTTACCAGCCATCCCAGATTCTTTGGGGCAGTTCAGACTTTACATTAGGACTCCCGAATCTTAACTTGACATAGTTGTGTCACATTTGTCGTGGACATAGGTCATAGGCCTGCTGTTGTTTATTAGCAGTCAGACTGCACCGAATGCTCACACAACGAGCATGATATTAAATTACAAATGTCTTCATGAAAAGAGCGTCTTTCATTAGGTGGACCTTGTGGGGGTACAAGAAGTCAAAGGTTCATGGAACTTGTTTTGGCACAGCTGCATGTCAGGCTAAACTTCCACTTTGAAAACCGGGATATTCATTGGTACATTTTCGAGCAGGGCACTTAGCAAGCCTCTGGTATTAAAGCAAAGTGCTACTAATTTAGAGGCCACAAGAATCCAGTTCTGGGGCATTCCTAAGGCAGTTTTAAGTTTGCTTGAAAACAGCAAAGCAAAAGCAGAATGCTGTTTTAACCTGCATTAATAAAACCAAATTTCGCAGTCTTGTAGGCCATGTTTTTCCATGTGCTTCCCCATGTTCTCTATCCAGGCTTCCTTTATAAAAGCTTAGTAACTATGGTGGCTACATACAGAGTGTTCCATATTTATCTTTCCACATTGGGAAAAATTCTCCTCTGAAAACTACTGGACTATTTGCGCTCAAATGCCAATCACGAGGTAGCTCATGATAGTCTACATTTTTTTAATAGGTAATTTAACATCTGGACTTGCCTGATTTTTCCAGATATAGCACAAAGCTGCAGTCGGCTTTGGCAGAGCATTTTGTAAAAGCGAGCGAAGCAGCTAATTTAACAGGCTTTACCATCTGGCGAACTGCGAGGCAACCAATGTGCCGAACAGTACGGGACTTGGCCTCGCAGGTTACCAGATGGCGCAGCCTGTCGAGTCAAATGCCCCGCTCACCATGACAGAAGGCTCTGCCACAGCCGACTGCAGTTTTTCATTCGGATCAATACAGGCAAGTTCCAATCTTAAATTGCTTATCGGAATACGTGGACCATCACAAGCTGCACTGTGTTCAATGTTTGAGCCCAAATAGTGCAGTATTTTACGCACAAAAATTTTTTACAATCCGGGTGGATATATATGGAACACCCTGTACATGCAGCACACAGTGTTGTTCAGTTTGCTTCCGTTTGCCTCCAAATGCAGATTTCCAAGAAATAGCTAGTGCTTGTTAACAAGCACTGGCTTGGAGCTTTTTCTTGAACTGCATTTGTTTGAAATATGTTTTTCACCTGTTCTTTTGCATTGATAGGAGTAATTTGCATGTACTCTTGGGGACAATAACTCTTCAGGTTGGTTGAGCAGAAATGAAAGCTGACAGCTCTGTTCTGATGTATACTAGCTCTAAACCATGCTTGCTAAGGTGAAAGTCTCACATTCTCATGATCATCATGAAATCTTGTCATTGAATGCTCACCTTCATCATGAAATCATCAAAAAATCAGTGGGCTGACTACTGTGCTGGTTCTTGAAATTGTGTCTGTGACAAGTCATTGCTGTAATCATAATGGTTCTCATCTTTTTAACAAATTTGCAGTGCCACCACTGTTCGTGATAGAGTTCCTGCACCGTGTTGTTGACACATTCGTTGACTACTTCAGTGACTGCACAGAGTTCCTTATCAAGGAGCACTATGTGGTTGTCTACGAGGTATGCAAAACACCAGTTTCTGTTGTTTTCTTGATTTATTCAGAAGCGGTATGGCCCCGCCGTGGTGATAACAGTGGTTAGGGTGCTTGACTGCTGTACCGAAGGATGTGGGATTGACGCCCACCCACAGTGGCCGCTTTTTGATGGAGGCGAAAAGCTAGGCGCCCGTGGGCGGTGCGGTGTCAGTGCACGTTGGAAGAACCCCAGGATCGAAATTTTCAGTGACTCACGCTATGTCGTCTTCATAGACTGAGTCACTTTGGGATGTTCAACCCCAAACTGAAGCGGTATGGTGTTGCCAGACCAACACATCACACCGCTCATTCAGGAATGTGATTCAGAAATTCCCGTGACGTGTCTGACTGGCTAAATATCATTGCTGCAAGTTTACTTGGGTGCCATGTTTGTTTTATTTCATATTAATGTGTTCAAAAACACAATGAATTTGTACATAGCCCTAGGATTGTGCAGTTTTTTTTTTTGGGGGGGGGGGGGGGGGGGGGGGGGGGGAGGGGGCATTGAATGTTCTTCAGATTTTAAGCTAAATAAATAGGTTACTCCAAATTCAGGTACGAAGATCATCTAGTTGCGTTTTGTAAACGTGATAGTTTTTGCTTTTGGGGTGCTCTTCAAGGCCATTTTAGTACCTTTTTAGACAATGTGCTAGGGGCCTCACTTTTTATGCATAAAGCTTCAAGCCATGGTTCCCTCTTTGAAGTTATTTCCCTTGCGCATGCATGCAGCTATATTGGCCCACACGAAAGTCTGTGGAGAGGGCCATCACTACCTTTGCTTTTGTGTCTGCTTTCCTGAAATCCTGTGCTCATTTCTGAACTTTCTGGATGAAAGTTTACCTTATTGTTTTGTACTGTATTGCTGTTGCATTGTATTGGGTCTCCTGGGCCTTGTCAAGCTTTTACCCCAGGAGACCTTTTCCTTCTTCATGGGAAAAAAAAATATATGTATATATATATGTATGCCTGTGTTGTGTGTGAGAGAGCTTTTACAATTAGACGTTATCACTGCCACCAACTGGTTACCCACTCTTTGTAGCTTTGGGAGGGACTCTTATGTGAAAACTAAGGAGGAAGCACGTGGAGGGAATGCAGGCTACAAGAATTCCTCGAGCAGCCCTGCACATGTTCAAGATTGCACTCAGTTTAAAAAGAAAAGTGTCCATTAGCTACAGTGGGCCTTTCAGTATTTTTCTGCATCTTTTAAGCTTGTTCATTTGTCTTGGCAAATCAGCCTTGTGTACGTTTTTCATTTTATTGTCTGTGCACGTGAGGTTTTAAGAGTATAGTTTTAAGTTGTTTTATCAGGCTTTTTTGTGTTCTTTGATCTGGTCCTCTCTTTTATTTGCATGAATGCTTTGATGAATTCTTGTGTGTGATTTGCTCATTTGTGAGCTCAGGTTAGAAGTTACTGTGCTGCCTGTACATTCAAAGCTTGTAGTTTCCTAAATTGAAAGTAGTTTATTTCCTTTTCAGTATCTTGATAAAGCTTGTAGAACTCTGCTATTACTGTATCTGTCATATTGCAAAACTTTATTTTTGTTTTGTCATCTTGCCTCTGTAAAGTGACCAAAGCTCCTGATTTTACATTCAGAGAAGTAGTAAGTTGCACGGTTACCTGGTGCGGTGTTCATTAACTACTAGCATCTGCTTTTTGGTGAACTAGCTCATTCATGTAAATAAGCTGCAGTGCAAGAGCTTGCAAAAGCAATTATGTTAATGGTCAAATTATGCAGCTCCTGGATGAAATGCTGGACAATGGCTTCCCACTTGCCACGGAGTCTAACATCCTCAAAGAGCTCATCAAACCACCTAACATTCTCCGAACGCTTGCCAATACTGTCACAGGTCGCACCAAGTAAGTTGTGTATGAATCCATCTTATGGTTGATGCTGCTGTTTTCTGATATTGCTCAAGCTAGTGCTACACTCGAGCCTTGTCTTCACAAGCACAGTTTTAAAGCTTTCTAGATATGCTAAAATATATGGGCTTGAAATGAAAGCACGGAACAGTCCCTGGTTCTTCACAAAAATTTATGAAAATCACAGCTGTGTTAATGTTAGCAACACTGGTGAACTGAGCAGCAAAGAAGTATAGATAATATTAGTGGCTCTCCTATTCTCTTCACTGAGTCGTCAGTGTGATCCTCATGAATGGATGGAAGTTAGGAGCATCCCCTTTGAAATGGGGTGGTGACAATTTCCACTTTGTTCAGGCTGTCTTTCCGTATTTAAAAAAAAAATTCAACTTTAACAACTTTCATCATTGTCTCTCTATATTTTTAATTGAATTGCATTTTTAATTCTGATTCAGTATCTTTATGTCCCCGCCCTGCTACTTAAGCACCGGTCCTCCAAACGCTTCCTGCTAACTTCTATTGCAAATTACAAACGCGTCCTGCTAACCTCTACTGCAAATTAATTCGAGTTTCCTTTGCCATTTCTCAACCGTAAGCACTTGGGGAGAGTGGCTGTGCCCCCTTCGACATCTGGATGGATACTGCCACATTACAGCATAAGATGTTCAATTGTTTCTGGGCATCTACCAACTTTTTCATCATCTTCACGTTCTACCACAACCTGATCTAGCTTCAAAAAAGGCCTCTGCTTCTTGGAGTTGTCGTAGAAAGCTTCCTTCTTAATTTGGTTTTTCCACTTCCTGTATAGGTCTAGAGTCTGTTGCATTATTCAAGGTTTTACCCTCTGTGTCTTTTACCTGTTGTTTACTGTTCTTTTTTTTCTCTGCCCTGTTTCCCTACATACCAACTGGTTAATTTTGTTGTCCTTTTTTGCCACTCTGAGACCGTGCCCTTTCCGCATAAGTAATTATCTCTGCTGCCCACCTATTATTGTCCAGTTTCCTGGGGCAATCTTTATATATTATCTTGCTGTGGACTTCTCTTGCTTCAAAAGATGCGCAATCCATATCACCTTGTATACTGCCTCATTTGTAGCTTTGCCATGGGCCTCAAGTGCTAATCTTCCCACAGCTTTCTGATCTGTCTCTAACTCCCGACTGAACTTCTGTCCTTAAGCACAAAACTGCATTACCAAAGATAAGTCCTGTGCCATTATTTTTTTCCAAATACCTCTCAGTACTTCATACCTGTTATACCCCCATAATCCTCTGCGATTCATTATTGCAGCATCTCTTTGCCCCTTCGCCCTGGCAGTCTGTTCATGTTCTTGCATGTATACCTTTCCTTCACTTATCCATACCCTGAGATACTTATATTCCGCCAATCTTTAGTATCTCACTCCCTTGTATTGTAACCATTCGATCAGTGGAATCATTGAATAACCATCAGACCTGACTTAATTGCTCTGAAAGTGAAGCCTACAGTCTCTTTCATCACCACGAGTCACTACCAAGATAATTCTTGAGACCGCACACACACACACACACACACCTCTTGCAACTCCCTGGTATCTTCATGTCTCTTTAACTCACTCCCTGCCTCTCTCGATACAACTCGTATGAAAAGAAATATTGCGGGCATCTTGCGCTGTCTACATAGAGGCCGCATAAATGCATGTAATTTGTTGGGTACATTTCAAACAACAAATAAAGAGGATATTTCTAGGTCCCCATCATCATTATCATCATCATCATTACCATCGCATTGCTTCATTCTTGTCTCAGCAGCGAGCTACGGCGAGTAAGCGTGTCAGGTGCATTCGTGCCTTGACAGACAAATCTATTCATGAACAGTTCATGAATTCTGACTCATATGCAAGTGACAATGAATGAGCTCAGCTAAGCAACTAGTCAAGTGCAGAGAGCAAGGAAGAACTCCTGCCACCTAGGAATCCACAGAAGAAGATGAAACCCGGCAAGTGGAATAAAGAATGTTTACATGCCCTGCATCATCACTAGCATAAAATTTGCATGGAAATGACATGCAAAATAAAAGAGCCAGCAAGGAGTGAGGAGCAGGCAGAAAAAAGATTGGGAGTGAAAGCATTAGGTAGAGGTTGTAAGTCTTCCTTGTTATCGGCTAATAGTACCGTATTGTCTGCATACATTAAACCTGGCAGCTGCTGCTCTACATCCCTTCCTCCTAGTTTGTGCAAAAGATCAAAATCAAGCTGGCTTTCTTGCACCCTCCTTTCCTTATTTTTCATGAAAAGCAGCTGTGAAAGCGGACAACCTTGCCTTGATCCTTTATGTACTACCTCAACAGTAGATGTACTGGTGCGGACAAAAGTAAATGGAGCACATTATTTTCTTCTAAAATTTTTGATGTGTTGCATAATTAAAACTGGCTGTCAGGGTGTTTGCAAACCGGCAGTAAGACGCCAGTGCCCTTTCACTTGGACAAACATCATTTTCTTATCTCCAGTGCAGGAGGCATGATATTATTTTGAAGGGAAAAACATGCTCTGTTTATGTCCACACGTGTACTTCTTAACCCCTCCCATACAACTTCATCTTTATGGTCTCGGTATATTTCCTCTAGTAATTCAATTACCTTTCCTCGATACCTTCTCCTTTTAGTATGTTCTACAGAAGCTTCCTATTTATGCTGTCATAAGCACCGCATTTGTCCAGGAAGATTAAATACAGTGGTCGGCTTATCCACCATGGCTAACTCTATGCATTGGATTAGCACGAAGATGCTATCAGGTACCTACCGAATCTAAAATCCCTCTGCAGTTCTCCCAGTATGTTATTCTTTTCTATCCATGCCTGTTTCAGTTTCACCGCTTGCATTGCCAGCCGGTAGGTAACTGGCGTTATTGTGATCAGTCTAGAAGATTTTATAGTAACCCTATCACCGCTCCCTCTAAAGGTTCAATTCATCCTACTCCATCGCCAACTGTCTGCAATTTGTTTATTTTTTATAACAGTTTTCAATGCATTTAACGTGTCTTTGCTTCTTGCACCAAGTCCATTAATTAGCTTGATTGCAATTAGATTTCCTCTGCCTCTGCGGCTGTATCCTAGAAATATTTGTCTCCACCGTCTTCCAATTAAGATTGGTCAGTTCTAAACACTTTATTGTTATGCTTTCCAGAGCTGCTTCGCTATTTGGGGAAATCGCTCTATCATTGCCCCTGAATGATTAGACTATAACTGAAGTACGTATTCTATAGCATCGTCTTCTTTTAGACGTTTTCTCTCGGTGTCTTGAATCTGTTCCGGCTTTTTCTTTTCACCCAGACAGCTTATACAACTCCAGAATTTCCTCGGCCCTGCTTTAGTTGCGTCGTACACTTCAGTCATCCATCGATCGGTGTACTGCTTTATTTTACTGCGCAGGACAATCTGTACTGTCAGTTTTTTCTTTTTTCTTTGCTGATAGGATTCCCACTTTTTGTGTATTTCGTCTTTAGAAAGCTGCGCCTTCTTTGCTTGTCTGTGTTCTCTGGAAGCCACCTGCCTTCATTCGATGGCCTTCGTTCGATAAGAGGAATGCAAAAGATGCGGGGCAGAGAGACTATGAGCTTATGCACATTGTCTCTATGTTTGTCGTCTGAGTCTTCTAATTATGGAACTATTCGCTGTCATGACTACACTTGCTGTGCGGCTTTCCTCATATTTAGGCAGAACTTTCCCATTGCCGTAATGTTGCTCGAGAAAATGACGAACTGTCTGATAAATGCACCATTTCATCAAACCTGCCATGTGCTGCGACAAAATGGTGATTTTCCGCAAATTTACGCCGAAGTGCTATTCCAGCTACCAATTTTTGCAGCAAATATGAAGATGCTACCGCCTGATGTACAGAGGCATGACTGTACTTCCTTCTCCTGATGTGTGACAAGAAAGATGGCTGTCCCGTTTTGCTTTCAGACCCTTTACCGTCTGCTCTTAGTACACAGTGTGCATATGTGTTGCAAATGCACTTCGGGGGCACGAAAATCTCGTAATTTGGTGCCCGTTAAGTGAAATTTAGATAATTAAAACTAGGAGCACCGTCCCTACTGACGCCCATGTAAGTCTATGGCATCGGACACTCGTTAATTCCGACATGGGCAGACTCGCACGGGGTTATTTGGATGGGTGGGGGGGGGGGGTGGGGGGGTTAAAGTACGCCCCACAAAGCCAGCGATCTTCCAGATAGACTTACCCGAACCTGACTTGCTTGGGACAGTGGTGACCGCAACACCTCAGGCGGGTGCACTGTGGCAAGCATGACGGCGCGATCAGAAGTCCCTCATTGCTGAAATACAGCCCAGCCGTATAGTTTGTTTCCCTTTTTTTTAAATCTGCGCCATCCTGCCGCTGCCATTAGGCACATGCATCAGCCAGTAGTGCCATTTTGGACACTTGCTTTGCGTGCACTGGCCTTTTAGTTTAATTCTCGGATGGCGTCACGCCATTCTAACTCACATTCCCCTCTCTTGCGTCCACGAGCTTCCGCCACTCTTTGAGTATGCTGAACCGTGGTGTTTTGAGGATGCTTCGCTGCATAGTGCAGTAATCTATCAAAACATTTTTACTCAATGTGCCTTTAAAAGTTCAAGGTCTCAATGTCACTTGAATGTCTGGGTACTGAAACCAAGTTGCAGCTGTAGCTGTTAAGAAACACTTGCAGAAAAGCCTGCATTGATGTTGTGGTTGTAGAGCGAAAATGGCACATGATTTTGTGTTGAAATTGTGATGCAAGCATTTTTTGTGCAGTGTTCAGGGGGGTGACGTCATACCCCTCCGCTTCTAGTTTAGCGTCCATTTTGTAGTTAAGTTGGAGGCTAGTTTGTGATGTGGATTTGAACTGATGACATTGGTACCTCCGATTGTGTGCTGTTAATTGTAAGTGTAGGTCTCCATCGAAAAGCGAGACAAACTGCGCCAAAAACCAACCTAAAGAAAAAAATGTATTATAAAAATTTGCAGAATGAAAAGTCAGTGTTAAAGCGTCTACTCTTAAGGCTAAGCTTGAGTCTCCCTGCAATTTTTTGTGCACTTTTCTGTGTTGTTTTGTCTGACCTGCACTTTGTAGACGAATTTTGAAAAGTGGGTAAACATTTGCAGATACAATAGATTTCCTTTAAGACGAGTTTGAAGGGACCAGAAAATTTCTTCCTCTTACCAAAAGTTTATTTAAAGGAAGTGGCCCTACAAAAGAGGTGAGCATGCTAGGTGTGTCCAAATATGTGACATAACGAAGACAATAAAATAGCCTTCCAGAGTGAGCATGACTGCAAGTAATGCATCCGTTGTACTGTGCATGAAGTGACAGTTATCCTACCTGAAAATGGCACTGGTGTAGTTTTGTTTTTTGTTTTTTCACTGTCTTACCTTTCTCACTGTATCCTATGGCGACTCCCTTTTTTCTTTATTTTGCTTTCCGTTCTACTTTAAGCATTTCTAAGGTGGCCAGCAGGGTAGGGTGTGTGTGTGTGTTCTCCCATCTCACTCCATCTTCAGCGTATCCGTTACCTGCTTGACTAGAAGGCACATGGTGCGCCTTTTATACGTTACAAGCAATGCGCATAACGTTATCTACCCATTTCCGCGTCTCAATGATATGTACACCCTGGAGAGGTTAAGCCTGAAGTCAACGCGCAGGCCTGCTTTGCACGTACATACGTGCCTTTTAGTCTGTGGGATGTAGTGGGCTCACATAACGTACATGCGATGCCAAGATCTGACCATGTCAGATTTCTGCCGGTGCAGGCGCTGTAATGCCCTGCCTTTTCTACACTGGCAAAAAAAATTGTCTGCAAGAAAGTGTGGTTCTGAAAGGCAGCTTCGCTGCAGTTTTTCACTATAGTGCGGACAAACCATCTTGCTAGGGGACGCGTTCTTGTGCAGAAGCTCTTTGCATACTTGATAGTGCCCTGCGGATGCCCCATAAGTACTGTTACGGCGGGGGGCATTATGGTTTATGTTCGTTGTGAAAGTTCATCTTAATCGAATGACACGCGAAACAGTTCATCTAAGCGGATTCTTTTCATGTTGAGTCCCATGGTAAACCAGTCAAAGGTCTCACATTGTTCTTAAATGAATTCTTCGTAATGAAAGTCCACTGCAGTCTGTTGTTACTTCAGGGTCAGTGATTTGTTTTGGGTATGTGTATAAACAAGGTTGCCAGAAAAGAAAGGTATAATAGCCCCATATATGCATAATAGCCCCAGTTGCATCTTGGGAAACAACGTGGAGGTGGAAGGAAATGCTTTATTTGTGCATTTGTCTGCTAAATGGGCAATACACCAAGTATGCAATGTTATTCTTTTGTGTGAAGGCGGATATTGAATCAGTAAGGGTGATTTCTGTGACATTGGGCACACTTGACTTTGGCATTGCAGACAGAAAGATTGGGTGGGGACATGTTAGTTGGATTGAAAATGAGTAAAAAAAATGTGTGTTTTGAAGTATTGTACCAGTGTTTTTATTCGAGTCTCTTTGTATACGGGATTGTTTGTTTGACGTGTTAATTTGCAGCTTAAGCAGAGCATACTGAAATCAGCTTTACTACCACTTCTAAGGCAAAACTGCCATGTGCCAAATGTAGCTGTTTGATGTGTACATGAGGTGAGGTATGATCAGGAGGGATTTATTTATTAAGACTTGAGTGCGTTTTTCAGGGAGAAGTTCTAATGTCTCCTGAGGTGAAGTGAAAGTGTCGGGGCTGAACCCTCACCACAAATTTTTGCCCTGTTCAGCCTGAGCAGCACCTTGCCCACCGGTCAGCTGTCCAATGTCCCGTGGCGTCGAACTGGCGTCAAGTATGCCAACAATGAGGCCTACTTTGACGTGGTTGAAGAGGTGGATGCCATCATTGACAAGAGCGGGTCAGTCATCTCCGCTGAAATTCAGGGATACGTAAGTGACGCATTTTTTATTTTAGATCTGAGGTTTATTTTTCTTGTTTCCTCGCACCATGATGTCCCTGCACATGGAATGCTGCTGGTGGGGAAAACCCGAAGGTTGCCTTGCTTTGCCTACAGCACAACCTCGATAATTCGAACTCGGTTAATTCGAAATCCCGGATAATTCGAAGGTTTTCTGCGGTCCCGTATTTTCCAATGTAAATTTGGCCGGATAATTCGAACAGGCGGCCTGCGCCAGCCCGGTTAATTCGAAAATTTGGACTGCTATGCGGCAATGCCTGATCCATGTTTCGCCGCAAACCCGGCGAAACGACGGCCCTACGGAGCCGCGAGGCAAAGCCACATAGTAATGGTGATGATTTATAGGCGAAGCGCCCCAGCCGGAGCACTCTCTGCACAAAAATCGGTCCACAGTGCGCCTCGCGCACCGCCGAAACACGCACCTGCAGAGGAGAAGACGTGCTTCACTGCAACACGGCGGGCATACCAGTTTTTATCACGTGACCTTGCCCCCACTCCATCCCTTGGTGTGCTTCGCCCACTCTTCCACTGTGCCTCCGACGCTGCAAGTACGCCACCACCACCGCCGCGCCGGTCTCGCCTGCGCCATTTCTTTGTGTTGTGCGCTGTGGTTAGGGGTCGGCTACTGTGCCGTTTTTTTGGGCGGGACTGTGCAGAAGTGCTAGCTTTGTGACCGTAGCAGTGCAAAAATGCCAAAGTACAAGACTTTAACGCTGCAGCAGAAGTTCTGCTTGATCCAGAAAGCAGGCAAGAGCGCTTGTTCGAAGACCGAGTTGGCCAAAAGGCATGGCGTGCCCCTCTTGACGTTGTCCACAATATTGAGCAACAAGTCAAAAATACTAGAGGCTTACGGCAAGACCTATTCTTCGAAGCGGTCACGAGTACGGGCTCCCACGTATCAAGATGTGGAAGCTGCTCTGCTTCGCTGGCTGCAGAAAGCAAACGCTGCCCACCTTCCCATCAATGGAACGCTACTGCGGGAGAAGGCCAACGACCTAGCTCTACAACTTGGGCACGAGGAATTTAAGTGCAGCAATGGATGGTTTTGCCGTTTTAAAGAACGCAATAATTTAACCTTTCTCACCGTCTGTGGTGAGAGCGGCAGCACTAACGAGAGCGTTGTCGAGGATTGGAGAAACCACACATTGGTGCCGCTGCTTAGCGAGTACGGTGCAGACGACGTTTACAACCTTGACGAGGCTGCACTTTTCTCTAAGATGCTGCCAACGAACACATTCACAGTGAAAAACACCGCCATCAAGGGTAGGAAACAGGCCAAGGACCGGATTACTGTGCTGTTCGGCGCAAACATGTGCGGTAAACACAAGCTGCCGCTACTGGTCGTCGGGAAGATGGGGAAGCCTCGCTGCTTCAAAAATGCGCGGCTGCCGCCAAAGGATGAACTCGTCTACAGGCACAATAAGAAAGCCTGGATGACAGGTGCAATATTTGAAGAGTATGTGCGGCAACTTGACCGCAAGTTCGCGGCCACGGGCAGGAATGTCCTATTTGTCATCGACAACTGCCTGGCACATGGCGACATCCCACATCTCCAGGCCATCAGGATGGTATTTTTACCTCCGAACACCACTTCGATCTCACAGCCGATGGACCAAGGCGTCATTCACCACACTAGGAAGATTTATCGGTACCACCTGCTCAAGCGCATGCTCCTTTGCTACGACAATGGCAAGGAGTACTCCATCGACCTCCTCGTAACCATATGCCTCATGGTGTACGCTTGGAAACAAGTGGAGCCCACATTGATCAGGCGGTGTTTTGAACACGGTGGTTTTTCCAGTGAAAGCACTGTTGATGCCGATGCTGACCACCCATGTACTACTACTCTTGACGAAGAAGGAGCAGAGTATTGCGACCACATCAATGCGCTCTGCGCAAAGGATGAGTCCAACGCAGTCGTCTTCGCCGAGTATATCAACATTGAGAGCGAAGAGCAGACTGGCTACTCTGACTTGGAGAGTGAGATCACTGCTGGTACGAACATGCGCGATGACAGCGACGATAGCGACGACGACACCGACGAGCCTCCCCGAGCACCTGCTCTTGGTGAAGTTATCGGATCGCTGAACGTTATCCGTAGTTTTGTTGAGTGCCGCGGTGGAAGTTCAGAGATGTTTTGTCTATTTGACCAACTCGAGAGCATGACCTTAGGAGCCGCAAACTACCGGACGCGGCAAACCAGCATCTCTGATTACTTTCAGTAGTAATTCAAAATATGCCAAATAAAGGTAACACGTTTCTGCAACGAATTTTTTTGCCTAAGTCTTATTTTTTGGTGTGTTCGGTTAATTCGAAAACCCGCTTAATTCGAAGATTTCTCGCAGTCCCGATGACTTCGAATTAACGAGGTTATACTTGCAAACACCAACACGAGAACGTGATGGTGCTTTTGCTGATTGTATCATTAAGTGTTAGGTGTTACAGATGCCCCCGCTTGAGGCTTTGCTGGGGCTGCAGTTTCCCTGAGCTGGTTGTTTTTTAAAATTATACGAGTAGCTTGGACTAAGACTTATTGTTGCACGGCTGCTTAACTCCAAAGGATTTTTTATTGTTTCCGGCCAACAGCTGCGGTTACGTTTCATGGACCTCCCAGTCATGGTAGTGATGGAAAAGATTTTCAAAATATAGCGAGGAAAACGACATGAAGCTGCAATAACCCAAGAGACCGAAACCAGAACTGAGTTTTGACCATAAAGTGCGATGTCATGGATACTGTCACAGAACCTCTTTTGCGTTCACTAATTGGCTGAACTGGTATGTGACTGTGACAGAATTAGGTCATTTTTGTCAGCAATGACTGTTACTATTTAAAAAAAAAATCTTGGAATATCTTTTCTTTTTTTATTAAATATGCAGCAAATATCAATGGGCATGCACGATGTTATGCTTGTAAAATTGTAGATGGAAATTGGCCGAATTTAAGGCACAAAAGGGCGGAATTTAAAATTAATTTGTGCTGGAATGAAATGCTATTGGGTTGTGAAATTTGACGCGAAGAATCGGGAGAGCCGCTTTAAAGGTTTCAGTAAAACGCATTAAGCAAAAAGAATGCTAGCATTGTCCTTTAAAGGGACACTGGAGTGTTTTTGTCGTTGCTGATGTTTGTGCTCCTAAGGCCAGTGCAAAATCAATAATTACAAAAATTTATAAGGTGCAAATAAAATTATACCGGCCATGCAAATTAAAATACAAGCGAGCGAAGGGATCACAACGGAGAGCACTTCACATTCCAAGTGATGAAATTGGCACTGCCAGTCGAAACTGCACCTTGCATGCACTCAACTCGTGCACGCAGTCTCCTTAGTCAATGGTGGCCATGTATACTTAGGGAGGAGATGCAGTATGAAGTTCGCCCCCTTATCAACATGATTGTATGCTTATACAATAGGTTCTTGACATGTCTGAAGGGCTCACGGGTTCGGGAGAAATCTTTGTTGTCAAAAATGAATAAACTCTATATCTAGGAGCACGGAAAATACATTCACTCGGGTCTGTTACAGGTGATAAAGTTAATTTACAATTGCACGCCTTTGCTCACTGTGGTGCATGTCATGCCATGGACGAAATGCGGGCAACATTTGTGGTCGAGGTTAAAGTGATGGCTCGCATGTTTGTATTATGAGGAGCAGTGTGGGAGTGTGTTCACATCACCAGAAATTCTGCCGATTGTAAACCATATACTCTAGCCAGGTAATTGTGGGAAATTCATGTCATGCAGGATTGCATATCATCCGTGATTATATCATTGAGATTCCACCATAGCAGCTGTGTTCATTATCATTACCTTTGGCTGTGTTTTGGGTGTTACTCGTGTCCATATATGCAGGGTCTCTTTTATAATAATGAAGTGCCTGGTTTTGCATGACAGAGTTTGCTCTGCGAAATAGAACAAACACGAGACTTCAATTTTTACAATTCACGATTGGTACGCCAAAAATTTTTATGGTTCACTTACCAATTACTAGCACTAATGATATCACATATTCCTGCTTTTCTTGCGGGCTCACATTTTTGAGTGTGACATGTACTTTTTTTGAGCAAGTTAGAGTAAAAATGTTGTCAACGTGTGGGATATTCTCAGCAGCATCATATTTCAAGCAACAAAAGTAAACAGCTACTTTTGCACCTGATATACTTGTCACCTTCTGTTGTGAAACCTACACTCATTGGGGGAGAGAATCAAAACAGGGTTTGTCTTACACTGTAGGGCTAGTTAGTATACTGCAGTTGATCATCATGTAAACAGTGCACAAGAAGAAAACAGAATGAGCATGCTCTAGTTCATCCTGTTTCTTTTTGTGTCCTGTCTGTTTTGCTTTTTTACATGTTTACATGTTTACCTTCAAAGTAGGGGCAGATCAGTAAACCATGTATGAAACCTTATAAGAGACCTCTCACACAACTGATGCAAACTCCTTCATCATATGTGACTTTTGCAGACGGTTTTAATTGTAACAAAGGATCACAGCGAAAAAAACTTTGTAGTACAAGGTGCCACAAAGCCTCCGAAACTTGTATAAAAAATACTGCAGTTCCCATTGCAGTCGAACCCGCGTGTATCAGACTCGAAGGGGGTCGCAAAAAATATTGTTCGGTGTACAGAAATCAGCTTGACGTCTATTGTGATCATTGCAAATGATGCTGTATTTACTTGTGCAATGAACCCGCTCGCATAATGAACCAGAGCCCTCATTTCTCATTTTTTCTGCTGAAAATATGGGGGGGGGGAACGTTAGTTGCTAGCCTGCCCTTCCTGTTTGCACCTTCATTGTCGCAGTTCACAGTGCATTCATTGGCACCATGTGAAGACGCTGCGCGGCGATAACATTGTGATGAGTTCTAGCCATTTGAGCTTCTGCAAGGTGATATTGGGGAGGGGGGAAGGGGGGGGGGAATTCAGAGTGCCGACAGCTTTGACAGGGGTGTCAGTGGTGGCTTGCTTGGCTTGTCGACACTGGAGAAAGCGTTCAGCGCTGTCTGCCCTATTCGTTCTATATCATGCCTCGATTGGGGGAAGCGTCCAGCGCTGTCTGCCCCATGCTGACCTGGCTTTTGTGACACGCGTTGCCCCCACTGTGCACAGAGTGTCCAACATTCTGTATACCACATGCCGAGCTGTCTTTTCAGCACATGCACCGTGCATGTTGCTGTGAACGAAGGCAGGAAAAGAGGGCGCTAGGAAAGGATGTGCACACTCTTGCACTTCTCGCGTTTCCTCTCTCCCCAAAACTACTGCTGCATTGGCTGCATCTGCTCCGTAACGCCATTGTCAAACTGGTTTCCTCTTGTTCCTCCATGCACGTGGCTAGCAAACGTCACGTGTTGGTGCGCAACAAACGATCATAGCAGGTGCATGCGAGTTCTGCAAAAGAGCACCTTATAGTGCACAATGCAAAGTTCTTTATATCAGACTGGTGAATTTGTAGTTCGATATGCGACGCAACCTTCCTATATTTTTACATGGGATTTTCAAGGGGATATTCCATGAGTTCGATATAAGCAAAATTCGAATTATCTGGGCTTGATATATCTGGGTTCCACTGTATTTTCGTACTGGTTGAGAGGGTAGGCTTACACTGGCTGCATACGCTATAACACTAGACTTTCTTTCATGTCACAGGTTTTTTGGAATGCTTGGTTCAACACTGAATGCAGTTATGCCTTTTATACTTGCCTCTGTTCTGCAACCGATTTGTAGCTGCTGCTGTTTATTATTGTGCTATTTTGTTTTATTATATATTCTTCTGTATTGCTTGCATACTTTCTTATTCATGAGTTCAAGCATAAGCAGGCCGCATTAAGAAAGTGAAATGATTTGACGATCACTGTATACTGTTACATTTTGATTAGCGGTGTGCAAATATTCAAAATTTCAAATAGTGTGCTAATAGGGTTTGTTATTTGATCCAATTTGCACAAACTTTTTAATATCTGAATTGTTCATACCTCCGAAATGCTCGGAAATTACAAAGCTCCTATTGATCTGAACTTGTGACCAAATGGCACCCACTAATTAGTCTCACTTGTGCTTGTTACGTTAGTTAGCTTTGCTATTCCTCATAGAATCTAGCGCTAACACAGGGCGATAAGTGTGCCGACTGCCACCAACAGCCGCTGTGACGCAATCGAGGGTCAGAAAACAAAGTTTGGCACCGTGCCACAGTGCAGTTAATGACTGGCTGCGAATGTAGCAGTGACCAATGTGAGCAGGCGCCAGCAGTCTTCTCATTTTCAGTCACGATGAAAAGATGTGCAGTACGCACAGAAGCGGGGCTTCTTGTGCATACCTGCTGTAGTGGAATGGGCAAAAGCACTGCTGCAGTTGTTCCCCAGTGACCAGGGCGCTGTCGCTGGCGTCCCGGTTTCTCAGCTGCCTACATTTTTTTACCCCCTAATTTGCCCCTTAATGTAACCTGTGTACTTGAATTTACACCTGTCTGCTGTTAGGAGTAATTTATGCCTGCCCCATGCAACTGCTGCTTTGGTGGTACATAGTCCGTAGCCCAGCATCAGAGGTGCTAAAATGTTGGGCCGCAAAATAGTACTAGCTAAACTGAGATTCAATGTGGTAAAGCTTCTGAAAGCCAAAGGGAATGGAAAGATATACGCGCTGCATTTTCAGAGGCTGTGGTAGCATATGAAAACAGTGCGCTCTGTATGTTGTATGGTGCAGCAGAGTTTCGCAGCATTTTACGGCATTTGAAATGAGGTACCTTACTGATTGTGTAACACTGGAAAGGTAAGTGTGCATGAGCAGTGTATGTCCTGACAGGAAGGAATGGCGCTCGGTTGCCAGTTGGGTGCAACGGTTTCTCTACCTGGTGACAGCCACAGAAATGGAAGCACCATTGATGCATAGCGAGATAAGGGGTCCGAAAACTGACCCAGTCTAATGACTTGCAACATGTCGCTGCAGCTAGTGCACCACTAGCTTAAGTGCATTATACTCACGCTTCTAGGTTGCAGATAAGCTCGTTCGTTGCCATGGTTTATGTATAAAATTATCAGTGTATCTGTTTGGCTGTCCTCTTTGAGTTCGATATAGGTATGTACGGGATCAACTGTCATTTAACTTCACACTCAAAAAAAAAATTTGCTGTTCACACACCTTTAGATTTAATTGTTATTGTCAATGTCGTAAATTATTTTTGTATCCAAGGTTCCTGAAAAAACATTTTTTTACTGCTTGTTCAAGGTGGACTGCTGCATCAAGCTGAGTGGAATGCCTGACCTCAGCCTGACGTTTGTGAACCCACGCCTCTTCGACGACGTCAGTTTTCACCCCTGTGTTCGTTTCCGGCGTTGGGAGGTGAGCGTATGTGCAATGCACTGGTGGCAAAATGCAGTGTTATGCAGTTCCTTAATATTACGAATTGAGAAAGATTTGCGGTTTTTTTATTACATCCAGGTTTTTCGTTGTGTGCAGTTATTACGTGAAGACCCAAAAGGGCAATGAGGAATGGAAACCAAAACAGTTAGTAAATGTAGGTGAAAATGTATACAGTGTGCCTCTGCTACTTGAAAGTCAGACCGTTTCGCATTTGTGCTGATTAATTGAACTTTGGCAGCATCCACAGCGAGCTCTGCCATGGCTGGCACAGGACCACTGAGAGTGTGGTGGGAAGAGAGGCTAGCCGCCAGAGCCAGGCTAGAGGAGAGCATTTTGTTGTCACGCCACCACCTCTAGTCCCACTGTGGAAGTACCTGCCTCATTCTGTTTGTTCCCGCTGTGTTGCCTGCACTTTCTGCTATCCTCACATCCAATGCGTGAAAGCTGTTATCACCAGAATCACTCCAACAACTGAATGGTAGTGATAGCTGCACACCGCATGTCTTTAGTCCTGTTTTGTTATGTCCTATTGTTCTTTGCTGGTTTTGAGCATAAACTGTTATAGTGTAATGTGGTGTGACATAACAAAAATGAAAGGAGCGGAGACTTTTACGTTGAGGCACCAGTGGTACTGGAGCATAGTGCATTGTGTCAATTGTGGTCGCTTGTTGGGATTGTAGACGTTTCTTTCGTGTCAGTTTATCTTTTGCCGTCACGAAACTTGCGTGTGTTCAACTAAATTTCAGGCAACTCGGTATTAGTTAATAATTGGCTTAGTATGTTATATCAGGGTCAACAGCAGTTACACCTTTGCTGTGTGAAGTTTACGAATACACACAGCTTCAGCGGGGGCAGCACTAAGAAATTGAGAAGCTTCATAATATCAAGGAATTCGTACATAGGGGCTTGTTACATCCGGCTTTAACTGCGTTCCATTTTGCTGCTAGTTTGTAGTGGAGTGAAAGTTGTGAGTGGTGTTCAGTTAATTTGGCGTCCTGTGGAATGAAAAAGTTCTCCATTCAAATGAATTTATAATCACCTCTTTCCGTAAAGTGCATTGCATTTAGAATTAGCCTCCACAACCAATGCACTGGTCTCTGTACTCGTCTGCAAAAGAATGAGGGCAGCCATTTCGCCTCACTTGCCTCCTTTGCGTCTGACATGTGCACCGACCAACGTGGTACTGCGCCATGGGTTGTTGGAACAGCTGCTCTCATTCTCGTGCATGGGAGAGTATGTGTATCCTAGCGGCAACTCCTGCTGTCTTCATCTCAGAATGAAACGTTGAATGCACGCTTTTCTTTTTTTTCTTGTGCCGTGTGTTCACATTAGTACATGCCTACCAACTGTTACGAATTTTGACCAAGTTCTTTGACTGAGAAAATGTGATCTTATTGCTCGCCTGACTTGTCTGTTATTTTCTTGGATAAAAGCTTGTTGCATGTGATATAGGCAAATCGTAATTGCCAGCATGCACTTGTTTTTTGGCTGAAGCCAAGGTGACTGCAGCTGCTCTAGCCGCCAGCTTTCTTACTGGACTAATACCCATTGCCAACAAATTCTTTGAAACTGAGTCTGGGGTTTTAGATTTTAATGTATCTTGTTCTCTCAGTGATTTCTTGATGCAGGAGCCACTGTGTTCAATTTTATGTTGGTTTAATGCTTTTCTGTGAGCTTTTCTGGCATGCTTCCGGGCTGTTCGCGGTTGGAATCATTGGGACATGTTGTGAAAGAGTGAAAGGCAAGAAGAAAGGGCTGGACTCTGAGGGCATGGTGGCTGCTCGTTGAGGCACTAGCTGCTCAGGTCCGTTTATATTGGGGATCAAGGCATCTGTGTCTGTTGCACAGGTTAGAAATTAAAGCAAGGGCCAGAGAGCTCATAGGCAGCTTGTGTTGTTGCGGGAATCATCCGTAATGGTATAGGAGAACCTTTGGAGACTGACAGTCTTTCAGAAATGCTTTCCTGTGAGTGGTCACAGTGACCAGCAAACCTTGTGAATAAATTACTGCATATGCTAGGGCCGCACCTTATTTTCGCGGTACTAACGAGATGTGGCCCTTGCACGAGACTGACGTTTTCCTTCAAATTTTTCAGCCTACAGTGCAACCCAGTTAAGCGTGCACCCGATGATCAGTGCGAGCTAACCGCCCTGAGTGAAACAGGTTGTAGGCAGTTTCCTGATCACTGTGTTACTTTCCTGACAAACATAACGGGATCATAAATTATTTGGACCTTCCTAAGGTCTGGCTTTGGGGCCAGTTTGGCCAATGCTGGCTACACTGGCGGCACTCTACATGGACACGGGCAACCCGTGGCTGCAGTGTGGGGTGGCCTTTGCCTGATCTGCTTTTCTATGCACATCACTGTTGAAGGGCTTGCAGAGATCTATTGTATGCTCATTTAATGCAAGATTATTGTCGGTTCATTGGCTGATAACGAAGTTAGGCGTTTTATGATTAGATGTAACTAAGTTCAAAGTATCTTCACTGAGGCCTTGGTGCGAAACACGTTAAACAAGCAACACAGGCCGAACAGCGCACTACTGCAACGTGTATCCCGCTGGCACCCTATCAGGTGGCGCATGACTGCCAAATGCACAGCTCGTGTGTGTGCACCCTATCCTGGCTTTTCACAGCGTAACGGCTTTCTGGTATGAACACAGAGTGCATAAAACTTGGCATTGCTGAGGCACTTTTGTGCTTATGATTTCAGGCACAGTCCAGTGCACGGGACGGTGTGTCCCTGTTCGTTCCTAGTTTTAAAGGCAGTTATCATCAACCTTTGCCTGTTAGCCCCCCAGTGGAGCAAACCACACAGCTAACTTTCTTTTTCCATATTACTGGCCACCAAGTCAGGGGTGCGGCCCTTAGTGTAATTTATGCAATATATCTTGATGCTTGCTACAGTTTCTACCTTGCATGGCCATGGTATGCAAAAATACAGGCAGCAGAGGTTGCTGGTGCACAGTAATAATAGACACCCTTAAGCTGCTGTACGGTTTCAGTTTTGGCTTCAGCAACTGAACAATTCCTGCAGTGTATAAGGAGTGGTTGGGCCACCCCCAAGGCATGAAAAAAGAATGCAGTACTGACTGATGTGCAGTTCTAATTTTCTACATCACTTTAGCCAACCTTCTTGTCGGCCACTTGTGGAAAAAGACGAAGTGGTTTAGCACGCACTATGTAGAATGCCCTTGGACTTTTGCCATGGCCGCACACTGACGTCGCCGCTCCTGCCACATTTCTGAAATAAATCTGGCCGCTGTCGTCCCTGTTAGGCAACCTACACAGGGTTTTTTTTTCATGTTCCGTGGCGTTCATTTTTTGCCACCCTGTGTGCAATAACTTGTGAGCAGATTCTGAACAGTGCTCTCACTGTCGTGAAAAGCTTGTCCAGGCCTGGCATCCAAGAACGTTTTAAACACAACAGGAAGGGAAGGGTCTGATTCCTCGGCACTGTTATACTTGATTAAGTTCACAGTCTGTTCCTGTAATGAAAGCAAGATGGCAATGTGTGTATCTGCCTGGTGTGCTGGCAGCAAACATGTATGGTAGGAGCAGCCTGTGACAAAAGTCTTCTGAGCTAAGAAAATATGCTAGCAGCCAGGGTAGCACGAAGAATGCCGTGGTACATAGACATGACATCCAGCTACAATGTCGTCTGATTCACGTACCTTTTGTAGTAATTTATTTTATGGTAAGTAGGTAATTTTGCGTATTCATTCATACTTTTTAATTCAGGGTTGGGCTTTTCAGGTTAAATTGAAAAAAAAAAGTCTCGTTCAGTTTTCCAAATTTGGTTGTCGCTTAAAAAAAGGTCACTATCCGAGACATGCTTACCACGACTAGCTGGCTACCTGGTAGGAGCTACATTCACTTAAGGGATAAAAGAGCACAATTTAGAACCAGAGGAGTGGTTCCGATGGTTCAAGCCACCGGTAACCACTCCTCTGGAGGATGGCTGGTGGAGGATCTGCCTGCTGGTGGATCAAGCAGATCAGTTGTATACTATGTGCTCCACTACATTACACGCCTCTGCAGAAGACTGGAAGGCTTCAGCCTGTCTCCAAATACCATCTGGTAGCCTAGCACTGTTCAGTGTCATCACTTGTTCAGGGCAGTCATTTAGTTGAGCGGGCTTCTCAACTGTGTCTTGGGATGCTTGAAACCACGCATAACCAGCATAAGTGTCAGGATAAAGTGTCGTTTTCTTGATAAAGTGACGATTAAGCAGCAGTTTCCCCTGTATCATCAACAAGCAGAATGCATAATGCCCTCTTCCCTCCTCCTGTTCAACCTAACACAACCGCCCAACACTAAAGTGGCAATTGACATTTTATGAATCAACTTTTATAAGTTTTTATTTGGCAGTCCCATCAGTTCACTTCCATAAACTTTTTTTATTGACAGCAACATTTTCTCCTGTAAGCACAGCTACAGACAGCACTAGACAAGTAAGAAATGGCAATTTATGTTGTAATTAGTTATAAATCTAGAGCTGAGGCAAACAAAAAAGCTAAATGAAGTTTCAAGTAACTTTGCACTGCTCAGGAATACTGCATTAAATCACTAGGAGAAAAAGGAAGGGAATTCATTCATCGGACTTATGTAATATTTACCAGGCAAAAAAAAAAAGTGAAAGCTGCATTCTGCAATGAGCACTGGAAAAAGTCCACCGAAAAGTGCAGTCCTAATCTTTGTGAAGCCAGCTGCTTGCCGCACAGTGCCAATGGCTGCTGCACTGCCCTTTACAGTCCGAGCGGGTGCTGTCCTTTGTGCCTCCGGATGGCAACTTCCGGCTCATGTCCTACCACATAGGCTCCCAGAGGTGAGTGTGGCTCTAGGGTGGTGCATTACATGTGCTTGCCAGAACTTTACCTTAAAGGATGCTGGTTTTTGTGATTGCCAAAGAAAATACTATAATGATTAGGGATCAAAACCACTCGCCCTCCATTACTAAAAAAGAAGTGTTGTTTGTTACTGTTTCTCTCTCATTGGACTGGGGCAATGAATGCAGGCATTATGTGCTGGGGTGTTGTGCATTTGGCTCTATCGACTATGCCTTTTCAGTTATTCAAGTTTTTGATTTTAATCTACCATACTTCCTCGTCTAAACACCGCCCTTTTTCACGATCACAAGCTGAAAGGGAGGGGTGTGAAAAATAAAAAATTCCCCCCCCCCCCCCCCTCCCATACCCTGTCTTCATGGCAGTATCTTGACGAGACGGGCGTAAGAAATAACATTTATTTAAACATCATCAACAAACACGATTATAGTCAGCTTGAAGTTAGCTTGAAGAATTACTGCTCATAGGCATTCTTTTCCATGTGGCCTTAGCCTAAGATGGACCAAGACTTGCATGACTCATGACGTGACTGCTTGATTTTGGGATTGTTGGGTTTGTTTCTGCAATGCTCGGATTAGGTGCTTGTTTTTTGTTTTGTTTTTTATCCATAGTTATTTTACACTGGTACTGTTAGATTTAAGTAGGACTTGAGCACAAGTTTTTCATTTCACCAGTATATATTTACTTTCAGTATATATTTCACCAGTATATATTATTTACATATATTAGGTTTCTTGGAAGAGCACAAAGTACTTACAAATGTTCAACATGGTTTCAGGCGTGGGTTTTCTACAATTACACAATTAGTTGAGACAGTACACGATTTCGCTCAATCGATTAATCAGGGAAAACAAACCGATGCCATATTCATGGATTTTCGCAAAGCATTTGACAAGGTGTCGCATAACAAACTAATTCATAAACTAAGCTATTATATAAAAAACGACCAGATACTTACATGGATCACAGCCTACCTTTCAAACAGATGTCAATTTGTCACCCTAAACAATACTTCTTCCAACAGTGCCCAGGTTGTGTCCGGTGTCCCCCAGGGATCCGTTTTGGGACCACTTTTATTTTTGCTATTTATTAATGATATTGTGTCTGGCCTTTCTGTCCGCGTGAAGCTTTACGCCGATGATTGTATATTGTACAAAGAGGTTTCTTCAGTTGATGACCAGGTGTGTTTGAATAATGATCTAGAAAAGGTGATTGCGTGGTGCAACGATTGGCAGATGTGTATTAATTGTGAGAAAACCGTTTTCATGAGAATTACGCACAAGAAAAGTCCTCTTCATTTTGTGTACGGTACTAACAACACATCATTATTGGAGGTAACAGAATATAAATATTTGGGCTTATGGATTACTAACAACCTTTCATGGACAAAACACATAGATGCAGTTGTAGCTAATTCACTGCGCAAACTTTTTTTCTTGAGGCGCTCACTGAAGTCATCTCCGCCCAGTGTCCGCCTATTAGCTTACAACTCCCTCATCCGTCCACTGTTAGAATATGCCGTAATTATATGGGACCCTTTCACCTTAACTAACATTCATAAACTTGAGCGCATACAGCATAAGGTCGTTAGGTTTGTATTTAATTCATATGGCCGTGCGTCTGTCAGTGAGCTTGTAAAGCGTAGTGGATTACCTTCTGTGACTGAGCGCAATCGTATCTGCCGATTAAAGTTTCTTTTCCAGCTCGTAAAAGGTCATTATAATATTAACACTTCCAATTATATTACTTACTCTTCAGGTTATAATACGAGACAAAGGCATGCACTAACAATAACCCCTGTGAACGCGCGAAATAACTGTTTTAAATATTCTTTCTTTCCGAGGACAATTACGGAATGGAATAAGCTTAATAGCGAGACTGTAACTCAAAGTTCTTTACTAATGTTTGAAAAGTGCCTGCAAATTTTATGAATTTGAGTGCATTTATATGCTTGTATTTCTTTTTGTTTTTCCCACCCTGCTATGATCTGTACCAGATCGCAGTACCTATAAATAAATAATAAAAAAAAAATATGGTTGTCATTATGATGGCCTTGGCTGAGTTCCGTTCTGTTTCAGTTTACTTTGCTGCTTATTGTATTTAACGGCTTAGATGGGCATGCTGCTGTCGTGTCGTATATTTTTGTATTAAATTTGTTTTTGTTGTTTTCTGGACTATCCCCAGGCGTAGAATGTACTGTACTTTAAAAGGGCTGCATGAGTTCCCGACGTAAGTATTTCTGACACCTCACAGTAGGTGGGCAAAAAATTACTTCTGTACTTTTAACCTAGCCTAACGATACGAACTGTGTAGCCAAGCCACATTCTTGGCATGCATGGAGGCAGAAGGAAGCAACTTTGTCCAAGGGCATCTCTATGGCACTTTCATTGTGGAACTTGAGCCTGCCTTATTGACTTTTTCATTCTGATTTTTTTGAAGAAGCCCTGTGCTAGTGCTTGATTTGGGTGCCAAAGGGCTCATGTGGAGCCAGCGCGAAAACAACATTGGGAGGTGGCTTAGAGGTTTAGTGGCATCAGTTGACATGTTTAGAATGCTGCAAACTGCACATTTCAGAAACGGAGAAAATTCGCAGTCCTTCCCTATGTTCATCGCCTTTCTCATGGTCTTAAAAATGTTGCCCATAGGTATGAGGTTGATGTTGTTTTTTCGGCCCCTAATAAGCTCAATAAAATTTGTTCAGTGGTAGAAAATAAGTCCCGCAATCCTAATAAATCTCTAGCGTCTTGTGCTGTTAAACACGATAAAAGATTTGTGCCGTGCTCCAAAGGGGTAGTTTATAAAATTCCCTTGTCCTGTGGTCAGATATACATTGGACAAACGGGACGATGTATTAACACACGTCTTAGAGAACATCTCAACTCATTAGAATCTAATCGCTCCACTAATCTAATTGATCATTGCCGTGAGTGTCAATCCTGTTTTCCGTCTTTACATTTTACTGACATTTTATACAAACACCCCAACCAGTTGACCAGGGAAATCATCGAGGCGTATAATATGGCCAAGAAAGAAAGATTGTGTGTCAGCAAACCTTCCCTGCTCCTGTGTGACTGCGAAGTTGCATATCTGGACATCACATAGTAACACGTGCGGTTTGGTTTTGGTGTTTTATTGTTTTCTGTACCTTATATAAGTGTGTTTTCTGCGATTAAATTTTAGTTGAGAGCAGCGCCTGTTCCTGTTGTTTCTTCCTGTCGTCCCCGTTTGTTCGCGCTGTTTTTTTGGATGATGTATCACCAACTCGCCCGCTTAACTATCCTGTTGAATTACATTTCTTGTGTTGCACATCAAATATTTAACAATGCCAAAGCTCATTGCAGTGAAGACCACCAAGGCACACTCTTGAAATGTAGTTGAGCAATGAGCAGTGATGAAGCAGGTCAACATGGTGAACTTCAAAACTGCTACAGGTGCAAGGACTTACCAGCTGGAAACAAAGTGGGCCTTCTGCCTTCATTGTGTTCATGGTCTATTTTGTGACCACCCTTAATTTTGATGTTCTTACTTTTCTTCTGTTGCTATCCTTCTTTACATGCTCTACTGATGGGTAATCTTATATTTTATGTTCTTGTAAGCATTCTTTTACTGGTTGTACTGCTATGTGATCCCCTTTTTTTTCTGTGCTTCTGTTAAATCAAGCGCGCATTTCAGGCAAGTTTTCTTAAGTGCTGACCTGTATCATTCCTGTACCTTCCCACCTGCTTCGTCTTCTGAGACTGCAGTATATCACGAATAAATAAATAAAATACTTTCATCCTGAAATAAAATAATGCAGTTGTGAGCAGTGATTTGCTCATTGTTCACATGTCAGCTTGGGCTGTTACTATTATTTCCGAATGCCTGTTCGGTTTGCATTCTGCTCCTGTGAGGTAACATTCAGTGATGTGCATTTCATTCCGTGCATGGAGTGGCAATCCCCGACATCACAAACGTCAGGCATATGTGACGAGATGGTGCCTTTGCTGCATGCCAGGTGTACCATGCACAGACGTGCGTCACATGTCTCGCCCATTTGCTGTGCAGTGTGGTGGCTGTTCCAGTGTATGTGCGGCACCAGATCAGCTTTCGAGAAGCTGGTGGCGGTCGGCTCGACATCAGCATTGGACCCAAGCAGACAATGGGGAAGACGGTAGGTGGCAGTCCTTTCTCTTTGTGCCATTCCTTTTTCTCCCTATGTCAGCTTTGGTACAGAGGTTCATTGGGTGTCTTGCATGTATACTGAGCTGCATTTGTATTGAAGTGAACACTTTTTTTGAAAGCTATATGAACCCACTGTGGTGGTGCAGTGGTTAGGGCGCTCGACTACTGTGCCCAAAGACACGGGATCGAATTCTGGCCACGACGTGCTGTGTGATGTCAGTGCGCGTTAAAGAACCCCAGGTGATACGGCGTCTCTCGTAGCCTTGGGTTGCTTTGGGACGTTAAAACCCACAAACCAAACCAGACCAAAGCTATATGGCACAAAGAATTTAGAGGTCCACACTGTGCATTTATATGCTTTAAAAGGAACCCAGCGTTTAATATGAGGTGGCTGCAGTTTGGAAGCTGTGCACATAGCTAATGAGGTGTTTTATACAAGAAGGGTGAACCTCTTATGGTAAACTGCTGTGTAGCTCACGACGAGGAAGCGGTCATTCGTGTAGCATTCGGCCTCTTTGCCCTGAAGACTGCATTTTTTAGTTTATAAGTCGCCCTCTTCCCAGAAAGTGCCATTTTCTTGAACTTCTCGGATAAATCAGATCTTACTAATAAGCCACACCTTTCTTTATAACTGATGTGATGAAAACTTTCTGATACAATAATCGAGGCTTATTTCATCAACCAAGCAAGGGTGGCACGTGTGTGTGCACTGTCTATTTTTGTACATCGCATTGAGCTAGATTTTATTAGTAGGTCAGTGAAAAATAGTAACATTTAGGTTTCAGTTATTCTTTCACTGATTTGACAGTTTTAAGGTGTGTATCAGAACTTTGGTAAGTGTAGCATTATTTGTGGCTGTCAACACTTGCATCCCAGAAGCCTGATCAGTAGTTATCAGCAGATTGCTGACCTTGGAAAAATAGTGAAGCTGAAATGGCTTCAAATATTGCTGCCGTGTAACTGCTGGCGTAGGACCACTATTTTTGCATCTTATTTCACAGCTTTGCTTCTTTCGTAGGACCATTAATCTGGCAGGGGTAAGAAAGTTGTGCCCTGCTGCCCTAAATGCATTGGGCATTGGCCGAAATTTTGCCAAGAGGCTAGTTTTTCTCAGTGTGTTACAGCTTTCTTGTTCTCAAAAGGGTTCTTGAAAATATCAAAAATTTTGAGTAGTCTTCGAATAGCGCATGCTGTGATTCGCAGCTCAATTTAACTTTTATTTATTCATCGAGGCACAACTAGCGGCCACCAATCATGGCATTTCAAGGTATCGCTTGCTTTGTTTAGGTTCCTCATTTTTCGTAGAGTGACTTCAAGCTCGCTAAAATAAAGCATACACATTTTTAAGGATACACTTCCCATAAGAACCTTTGCGTTGACAACCATTGAAAGCCATGCACTTAGTGCAGCTTGTGGGTTTGATCATGAGATGCGACACCATGGACACTCGTCATCGCGTTGTACAAGTGGTGAAGTACGCTCCGGCATTGAAAGCAAGCAAGTGCCAGTGTTGCGATTACATCTGATCAGTACCATATACAAGGTGCAGTGTGCATGGAAACAGGTCTTGGAAGTACAATGCGGCAGGCAATGCTGCGACACATTGTCAGTCCTGCAGTCACTTCATGGAAACCGCTTCCGACCTGCACAGTTGCAGTACCAAGTACCAAGAAAAGAAAATGATAGTGGTTTAAGGGGGGACGCGGGTCTTAAACTGGTCAAAAATGGCCGAAAAATTGATTTTGAGAAAAATGCATTTTCGGAATGTCTGTACCTTTGAGCACTAGCCTTCAAAATATCATCACTGAATTCGATCGGGAAACACGGTAAAATCGACTTTTAAAACGCCCTGGGAGCCTCGAAATGGCCAAAAAAGGGGTGAAAATTGTTCGAACTTCCCGCGCGCGCCGCGGGTGAAGCAGCCGGCTGGCCGCCGCCATCTTGGACTTGTTTTGAAGCTTGTTTCTTTGTGCGCATTTTGCGACATCTCCAAATGACGTCGCTCAAACAGAACGACCACCGTCGCGGGTTTTCCGAAAGCCGTTTCCGGTCCGCTGATTGGCTGGAGCGCGCGCTCGCGAAGCGAGCCCCTCGTCTCGCGCTTCCCATTGGCCAGCGCGACTGACGCCATTTTTTGTTTGTTTGTTTGTAACGTTCTTCGTCGCGGCTGCTGCTTCGCTCGTTTATGATGCGTTTCCGCGATCGTTATCAGTCGTTCCCGCAGCCGGTGCTGGTCTTTAAACGTAGCTCGGTAGACTTAGCCGTATCAGGAGTGTATTGAAAACGGAAGCGCCTAGCGAGTGCGCGTCGAAGAACGACTGCGGCGGCGCGCTGCCAGGGTCGCGCGGCGTGTTCTCGACCTAGCTGCAGCACGTCCGGCGGCGTATAATCGTTTGCGAGCGGTTCAGAGGCATCAAAGATAGCATCGATAGATTTAACTGTTCAGCTGATACTCATGGTCCTCACCGACACTACCACTTCGTTGCTTTTTTATCGCGTCGCTTCAGACGACAGGCGAGCCTGACATCGCGCCGTTGCCCGCGTTCATTTTCCGCGGACGGTTTCGTTTTTTTTTTTTTTTCTTTTTTTTTTTTTTTTTCAGATTGTCTAAGTAATTGCGTCGCTGCGCTCAAGGGGTGTGAAAGTTCGAGCTTTAGCTCCAGCAAGGGACTCCGCGTGCGGCCCTGCATGCACTGTACAGCAAAGTAGCAAAGTTTCATTCTGCAACATTAGCCAATTTATTAGGTCATTCCAGTATGCCGCTGGTGCTTTAGCCTTAAACTTTGTGCAGGTTTATTAATATTGCAAGACCGTTTTATCGTAATTTTGAGTATCTGTTTGCCTTGAAGGGCACTGCCACAGGCATATGAAGTTGTAAATAATGCTTCTCCCGCTGGTTCTAGTGGCGGTATATTTAGACTTTGTGGCAAGCTTTTACCAGTATTTGGGGAGGGTACTGTTATATGTTTAGTATATAGCCTTCCTCATAAAGAACAAAGCCTCACAACGATTCCATTTATATTACCATAGCTGCAGTGTAGCAAAAGTTAAAGGTTGTCTCAAAATGCAAATACGTTTTTCTCAGTGCTGTTTCTGGACACTGCACTCAGCCTTACTGTGCTTTTTCTCTACATTGTCGCTGAGTGACAATGACAAATTTAGCACCACTGCAGTCATATTGAAAAGATCAGGGGGTGATCCAACACTTACATCACTCTATCGAGATTTTTTTCAAATTGCCATTAAAATAATATTGCATGCCAAAAAATTTTGCTGATTTCCTAATGGTATACACTACCTTGGCCATGGGTAATGGTGATAGTTTTAGTTTTAATCAAAATCCAAAGACAGTTTTGGAAATGGGAAGAGCATGACATTTTTGGTGAGAAATATCACAGTGAGGCTACTGATTGTTCAAGTTATAATATGTGGTCAAACTTCAAATACCGTTTTCTCAGTTTCATATTTTTGGTCGATCTCTACAGTCTTACGCAGGGTTTTGATAACTTCTTTTTAGTTCACACAAATAACTTTGGTACCATTTTCTTCAGAGAGAAATGAAGTACCCGATGACATTTTTAGTTTTTTAGTTTAGGCAATGGATAAATGTCAATTTGAGATTAGCTTAATGAGTTCGTTTCAAATAATGCAGCCTTTTACTCTCACCATAGTATGTGAGAATGACATGCCTTTTTGAGGAAAACGAAGGATGTCATCGGGTATGGGAAGACTTTGGCTATCAATCTATGTAATTAAAAGCAACGAAATGCAATGAGAAAGTTCATTAAAGCTGCGTAAGAAATTAACTAATTATGCTCTGGACTTTGTTAGATAACTTTTGATCTAATACCACCAGCTCAATTATAATTACATTTTTGAAATCAGGAGAGAAAACCACATCTGTGTGCAAAGTTTCGTGAGATTCTAGCCATAACTAAAAAAGTTAGTTTTAAGACCCTCGTCCCCCCTTAACATAGCTCTGGCAGGTTGGACATGCAAAAGCACAAAGTCTAATGTCATCAGAGATTACAAGCAAAGGTCAAAGTTCTGAATCATGACCGGGGTCAAAGTCATGACTAATGTCAAAGGTCAAGAGTGGTGGCCAGTCATGGCAAGCCATTGGATGCTCATGGTATGTTTTGTTCAACTTTAAAACTTGCTGTTGCTGTTCTTCAAGGTGTTCTCAAGGACAAGCAGCACACAAACCTAAGTTAGGATGTAGCAACTCATGGAATGGTTAGTGCTTTTGGAGTTTTTCATTATATAGGGACATAAGGAACATGGTCTTGTATGTAAGACCGTAATATTTATAAATAAGAAAAAAGCCACGAAGCTGGTCATGTGAACCGTGTCTCGTGCAACAAAACCTGCGTAGTAGTTTCGTTTTCACGCCTTCTGATTGAAGATCATCAGAAAGTCGCTATCCTGCGGCTTGCATTTCACTTTTTTCTGTTCTTTTTTTTTCCACGAAGTTAGAACGTCGCAAGGGTAACCGGCCTGAGTCAAGCGACTTACTTGGTTGTTAAAGCTAAGCTCCATCCTGTACTCATGTGTCTTTTTTACAACACTGTAAAACACTGAATGAACAATGGCTCTTTTTATGAGCTTTGAATGGGCAGATGAATGGGTTTCTGACTGCAGGGCTCAAATGTCCAACAAACGGGGTGAAGTGAAGTGAAGCGACAGATATAAAAACCTAATAAAATTATTATCTGGCACTTTGTGCATTAAATTAATTCAGCAAACGATGACCACGCGGCTGCAAAAAAAAAGGCACGTTAAAAAATTTGTGAAGTGTCAGGAAGGGGTAATCTATTCCCTGCCGCTATCATGTGGGAGGCAATACATCGGCCAGTCTGGCCGATGTCTTCACGAAAGATTAAAGGAGCATAATTATAATGTCACACATGTCCCTATCACCGGTAATGTATCCAAGCACTGCAGCAGCTGCAAGAAAGGTGACGAAGATGACGATAGGAGTGCCTGCCAACCTTTTTACGATGAATGTATAGTAATAGGAAGTCATCGTTACCAGTTGGCAAAGGATGTGGTGGAAGCCCAAATGATAGCGAGGCTCTCCGAAGCTGTATAAGTGCACTATCGGTGACACTGTCAAAACAAAAATTAAAAGATTATTTTGAATGCGAATGTGGACGCGTCCCTGTAGGAGTGTGAAATGTTATTTTACTCATGTTATGTGTGCCTTGGTTTCCATCTCCGCCTTCCAGTGGTGTATATATACTGGCTGGCCAGGCAGTAAAAAATCTGTTGTCGGACAGCGCTGTGTTTATTGTTATATGTTTTCTCATCTTTGTCCTGTTTATCGTACTGTAGCTATGAACGTTGTCACCAACTCGCCCAACTACTGACCTTTGCAGTGTTGTCCACAATGCTCTGGTCTTGACAAAGCCAATTGATCATCTTCTTCGTATAGGTTTTGCCACACAAGTCAGGATCGTGACTTTTTGACGGTCTTCAAACAGAAGGCGTGAAAATGAAACTACTACGCAAGTTTTGTTGCACGAGACACAGTTTATATGACCAGCTTCGTGGCTTTTTTTTATTTACTTATAAATATTATGGTCTTATATACAAGACCATATTCCTTATGTCTCTATATAATGAAACACTCCGAAAGCACTAACCATTCCACGAGTTGCTACATCCTAACTCAGGTTTGTGTTCTGCTTGTTCTTGAAAAGACCTTGAAGCTTAGAACAGCAACAGCAAGTTTTAAAGTTGAACAGGACATACCATGAGCATCCAATGACTTACCATGACTGACCACCACTCTTGACCTTTGACATTAGTCATGACTTTGACCCCAGTCATGATTAAGAACCTTTGGCCTTTGCTTGTAATCTCTGACGACATTAGACTTTGTGCTTTTGCATGTCCAGCCTGGCAGAGCTATGTTAAACCACTATCATTTTCTTTTCTTGGTATTTGGCACTGCAACTGTGCAGGTTGGAAGCGGCTTCCATGAAGTGACTGCAGGACCGACAAAGTGTCGCAGTATTGCCCGCCGCATTATACTTCCAAGGCCTGTTTCCATGCACACTGCACCTCGTATATGGTAGTGACCAGATGTGACCGCAACAGAATCAATTGTCAGACAGCGCTGTGTTTGTTGTTATATGTTTCCTCATCTTTGTCCCGTTTATCGTGTTGTAGGCATAGAACACTGCAAAGGCATTACGAGGAGTGCGTAAGAGATGCCGCGCTCGTGCTATAGCACAAGGGACTACTCTGTTTTCAAAGGTCCTTTATTGGTTCTTTACGAATCCTGCGACTGCTCAGTAGAAAATCTCTGGGTTTTCTTTAAGAACCTTGCTCTGAATTGCATTTCGCGTTTTGTGCCTACTCGGGTAATTACCCTACGCGCCAGCAGCCCTTGGATGACGAGGGAACTTGTATGCATGGGACGAAAGATTAAGAAAGTTCGCAAAAAACTTCGGCGAAGCCAGTCGGCAGTTGATGCTGCTAAACTGTCTGATATGCGCTTGAACTTAAAACACAGTATCAAAAAAGCAAAAGAGTATCACTTTAGCGTATCTATGAAAAACTTTCTTGTTTCTTCCCCTGCACAGTTCTGGCGGCAGTTATCAAAGAAAAAGAAACCTGTGTACAGCGTTGTCGTTGACGGCGAACTGATTACTGATGCGACACAGATTGCTTCGTCTTTCAACTGTTTCTTTTGTACTGTGTTTACGCACGATGATGGTAGAAAGCCTCATTTTAACGCACGATGATGGTAGAAAGCCTCATTTTAACTCAGCTTGTCCGCCTATTACTGATGTTTCTGTAACTGAAGAAGGTGTTTTCTCTCTGCTTCTCAGTTGTGACGCAAAAATGACGCCGGGAATTGATGACATGCCAAATACGTTTCTTGTGAGATATGCCGAATGGTGTTCCAAGTACTTAACGCTCATATTTAAGAAGTCTCTGTTAAACGCCGAGCTCCCGGAGGACTGGAAGCACGGAAAAATTATTCCTATTCCCAAAACTGAAAATTCATCTCTACTTAGCTCATATAGGCCAATATCTTTACTGTGTACTTCTTCAAAAATACTTGAACATATACTTTTTGGGCATATATCAGCCTTCCTGGAAACCAATCACGTAATTGACGACCGGCAACACGGTTTTCGCAAAGGCTTCTCTACAGTGACCCAACTTCTAGAGACGATGCAGGATTTTGCCACAGCCATTGATAACCAGTGCCAAATTGATGTCATTTTTTTTAGATTTCAAAAAAGCATTTGACCGGGTCTCACACAGAAAGTTCTTGCTAAAGCTAACTACTATCTTTAAAAACGATCTACTGTTGACGTGGATACAAGCATATCTATCGTCTCGATATCAGTCCATATCAATCGGCAATGCATGTTCGAGCCCAGCTTTGGTAAGCTCCGGTATCCCACAAGGCTCAGTACTTGGGCCATTGTTCTTTTTAATTTTTATAAATGACATTGTTAAAGAAATTCCTGTCAAAATCAAGCTGTTTGCCGACGATTGTGTATTATATCATGAAATACGAACTCCTGCTGACCAGCTTCTTCTTAATGACGCCTTGGCTAAAATTCATGATTGGTGCTCAACGTGGCAGATGAGTATTAATACTAAAAAAACAGTTTCAATGTCTATCACGCGGAAGAAGCGGCCATTAAGTTTTGCCTATACTATTAATAACCATCCCCTGTCTACCGTGGACAGCTACAAGTACTTGGGATTAACGATTAGCTCTGACCTACGGTGGAACAAACACATTTCTAATATTAAAAATAAAGCTATGAAAAAACTTGGCTTTTTAAGAAGATCTCTCCAGTACTCTACGCAGGAAATTAGGTTACTAGCTTACAAAACTTTTATCCGACCTGTTTTAGAATACGCCTCTGTTGTGTGGGACCCTTATACTAAAGAAAACATTAAAACACTCGAAAATATTCAAAGAAAGTCAGTGCGATTTATTTATAATTCATACACCTGGCAGACGTCCCCTACCATGCTTACTTGAGAAAGCAAATTTGGATTCGTTGCAGCTCAGGAGATACAGCGAGAGGCTTAAATATATGTTCATGATTGTTCACAACAAATTAGGAATTAACAGCAGCAAGTACATTGAGCTCGTCCCGGGTCGTTCGACACGATCCTACCAAATACTCATGCCGCACTGAAACATACAAGAATTCTTTCTTCCCCCGTACTGTGTGGGAATGGAATGTCCTCAAAGCGAATATTGTAGAGGCTTCTACTGTGGAGTCATTTACGGAGTCGCTTAGGAATTCGTAACAATTTTACAGCATTCAACATTTTCTTCTTCTTCTTCTTCTTCTTTTTTTTCCAGTGCTCATTTTGACGCCAGGCGTCGTCTAATATTGTATAATGTTGTTTCTTTTCGTCGTTCATTTTTTTTTTTCGGTATTGTGTGCTGAGTTGCGTGTACCGCAGGGAGGTTTTCTTTTTGTCAAAGTGTATTTTACACCCACTCCTGCTTAAGGCTTTGCAATAAAGCCAGCAGTCTTCTGTAAATAAATAAATAATTAAGCGAGCACGGTGGCATGCTGCTTGCGCATTGTTGCTCCAGTACAAAACTGCAGCCAGAGGCGTTCTTTGCGGTGCGGTCGCGCAGAAATTGCCGTGGGGCATGGTGCACAGTGTGACCTGCAGACCGTGCTAGTTGCTAGCCAATGGCAAAGGCAGGTTGATGAGAGGAGAAAATCGCGACCCCCGCCATAAATTTTTAACGCGAAAGCCTTTAAATTCTCATCAGTGTTAGCAGAAGCTGTCAGCAGAGGCTGTCGGCAGAGGGTGTCACACTTTCGAGGGAGATAGTTAAAAATAAATAAATAAACCTTGTCTCCACCGGGAATTAAATCTCCAGCCCTTGGATCCCCAGCCCAGTGCTTTGCCAACTGCGCCACATCCCGGATCATGAAACGTTCATCATAATTTTCCTTGTCTGCCGTGAGGATAGCGGGATTCCACGAGTGACAGATACTATGCCTTTTTACCTGTAAACGACTTATAAAGCGCTGGTGAACTTTGATGCGTTCAATGAAATGCTGGTCGTGTTCGACAAGAGGCGCGTGATGTACCATCACAACAGGTCATGACGTCACCAGGCGATTCATGCATATAAGAAGCTGACCCCGCCGGGCATCCAATCCAGGCGTCCGTGTGGCGCTTTTCATTTGCCGCTTCTTCGAATGCCGCACCACATAGCAAACAGAAACATACCACCCAGATGCCTAGGAGGCGTTAGTACAGCAGGTATCAGCGGCGTTTGAAATTGATTTACAGGATAGAGAAGTCGCAGTATCTGTCATAATTCTCTGCGGACATATGAACCACAGTGCAAAGGAAGGGAGGAAGGTGGGAGTGCGAAGAGAGGGAGATTGAGGTGCCATAGTGGAGGGCTACGACCCATCGCGCTATAACGGCTTTCGCCTCATTGCACTTTAGAGGTCCAAAGTGCCCTCTAGAACTTTTTCCATAAGGACACCATACTGAGCAACATTTTTCAACAGCAGAACCTCAGTCAATGTGTAGTTCACGTGGGACTGCTCCCTCCTCCCATCTGCCCCGTCCAAAAATGTCCCATATAGGTAGTTACACCAGAGTATTGGCATGTTTAATGAAAATTTCTTTGGGGTCAAATATTTATATATCCGAACTTTGTCACAAAGACCATTCTAGAAAAGCAGCGACAAGCACACTGCCTGTCGGAGGTAACTGTATGGCTTGAAAATCTTGATCTGAGTGAAATTCTGGGATGTGCGAGTTTTGGCTAATCAAACACATTTGCACTGGAAGCTTCATCTTACTGCTCTAAAATGATATTTCTGCTCCATAGCTACTCTGGAATGCAAATCTTCTGCTCCAAAGCTGCTTCAGAGTGCACGTTTTCCTGCTCCAAGAGCTGCTCAAAAATCTACTTCGCAACCTCTGATTGGTAATATTTGGCGGGGGCATGTGTAGCTGCTGTAGCCCTAGTAAGCTTCCTGAAAATGTTTTTTATCTAGTGCTGTGTCAGTTCTGTTTATTTCGAATAAAGAAACTGTACATACTTTTTTGAAAACATATTGAGCAATAACGTTGGCCTGTTTACGTTTCTTTTTTTTTTTTTTTTTTTTTCATCCTGAGCCATTATCTCTTTCACTATTGGAAGCCATTTTTCTTCATATGTGCATTCGATTCGCATCAGAAAATTTTAGTGTTCAGACACCCTGAACTAATTCTAAAGTATAGTCTTTCTATGCTTTTGAATGCATGATAAGTTGGTTGGTTGGTTTGTGGGGTTTAACGTCCCAAAGCGACTCAGGCTATGAGAGACGCCGTAGTGGAGGACTCCGGAAATTTCGACCACCTGGGGTTCTTTAACGTGCTCTGACATCGCACAGCACACGGGCACCTTGCTTTTCGCCTCCATCGAAAAGCGGCCGCCGAGGTCGGGATTTGATCCCACGTCCTTGGGAACAGTAGTAGAGTGCCGTAAGAATGCATGATAAGTGATCTTAACTAAACACTCTTGCTGTTCCTCCTTTCTCTATCTCTTTTGTGTTGTTGCTGTACAGGGTGAAGTGGAAACGTAGCTGCCATAGCTGTCAATTAGATGACAAAGGGTCGCCTTTTGCTTTAGGTGTTGTTATCTGCCTAATCCTCGTGTAAGGGACTGTGGCTGATGCGCGTGTGCTTCGTGGTGCAGTATCAAATAATGTGCAGTTGTAGAAAAACTCAGGGCCTGACCATAAACATCAGTTGGCTCCTGTCCTCGGTTTATGTCTGTCTTTCAGGTTAAAACAGGTGTTTAATTTAGCAATGCTTACCGGTTAGTCTTAATAAAAGTGCTAAATTGCGAGATGAACAGCCACCATGCAGTACAGACAGGTTTATCTGTCTAAAATAATACTGCTTGTTAGGGGCCATGCCGTGTTCAAGACACATCTCAGAATTGATTAAATAGCCTTTCAGAGCCCCGTAATGCTACTGGCTAAACAGGCAAGATAGTTCATTTCATTAATTGGCGTATTGAAGGAGTAGTTCGCAAAGCTACGGGTTGGCATGTTTGGTATCTAGACTTGATATTACACCAAGAGGAACCATTCGGGATGGAAGCAGCTGCATGCTGCCACGTTGCTTCCTTCACTGATTTCCTTCTGCTGATCTGGACCGTATTGGAATACGAATCGAAGCAGGTGCTTGAAAAACATGGCAGAAAGCATTGGTAGAGGCGGGGTAAGAAAGACATGACGCTACAGAGTGCAGTCATGGTAAAACCAGCCTTTTTGTTAGAGTATGGCACCATTATATATATTTTTTTTTCTTACTAGAAACAAAAGCACTGCATGGAATCAAGAGTTTTGAAGTTTCAGACTGGCTCAGCTTAGCCTTGGCACAGCGAATTGCAGAAGACTGTGGCACTGTGCCACGAAGCGAAGGCATCCGTGCTCTTTCTCCTGACTGGGCCTCTTCTTCTTCATTGTGTGCGATGTTAGTGCACGTTAAAGAACCCCAGGGGGTCTAAATTTCCGGAGTCCTCCGCTACGGCGTCTCTCATAGCCTGAGTTGCTTTGGGACGTTAAACCCCACAAACTAAACTAAACTCTTCTTCATTGTGCTTTGTGCGTCTCAGGTCGATGAGGTGGTCCTGGAGGTGCCACTGTGCAAAACGGTGCTCAACGTGACCCTGACAGCGAGCCAGGGAAAGCACAGCTTCGACCCAGTCTCTAAAAACCTTGTTTGGGAGGTGGGCCGCATTGAGCCGGGCCGACTTCCCAACCTCCGTGGTTCGGTGAGCATCTTCCTTGTTTGTTTGAAAACTGTGCAGAGTTATTGGTCAGAGACCCCTCAGTGGCACCCACTGTTGAGTGCAGTAAAGTTGGGTGTTGGTTTATTTTTTTTCCCTAAACATTTGTCACAAAAGGGAATTAAACCACAGAGTGGGTCGCGCTTCCCCTGTAGTGTAACTGTAGATGCAGTCAGCAGATATTTGTGCTCTTTAATGTAGTGCTGTGGTGTCAGAAATGATGACTGTGAGTATTCCTTGTTCTTTGGGGGGATGTTTCAGCACACTTTGCACAATTTCATTCACAGCTAGTAATCTAGCTGTAAGTGAGATTAGATTGAGCGAAAGCGAGCCTGACTTGTGCGAGTCTGATGAAGGCCTGCTTACAGTAAATCTTTGTCTCTGCAAGTTGGAACCACAGTGAGTCTCGAGTAAAAGGATTGTGCTCGTGTATTGGTCCCTGATTGGTTTTAGTGGGTTCGGGTGACTCACTGTTGTTGCTGGGTGCCTTCGCAGTTTGGTTATGGGGCCCAGGGTCACAGGATTGAATCTAGGCCATGGCGACTGCTGTTTCAGTGACTGCAAAATGAAGAAATGGCTGTGTTGCATGTTGAGCAACCTCTGTGGCTGACAGGCAACATCAAGAGCCGGAGCTCAGGCTTCTAGATGAAAATAGTCTCACAGACTTTCTTTTGCAAGGGTAGGGAGACTACGGAAAGAGACATTTAAAAAAAAAAAAAATATCTAGAATTTCTAGTAATGTTCACAGCGAAAATGGGGTCGGAGTACCTTATCAATTATTTCATTCAGCAGAGCTTTTGGTAACAGTGAATGCCACTTACCGTATTTACCCAATTCCAACGCTCACCATTTTTCGGAGAAAATAAGTCTTAAAATCGCATACGCATTATATTTGAGTACAAACCGAAACTACCCCATAGCTGCCCACCGTCATCACCATTATACGATGTGGGAACTCACATATTGCTGGCAACCATGGGAGCTTGTTTGCTTGTCGTTCTCTGCGTCACAGGAGCCTATCGCAACCGGTGTGATGCTTGTCATTCCTCTCGGCGAGCGTGGTACAAAGGAATTCACAGGATGAACCTCCGCACCTCGCTTTTGCTACGTTTACAGCGTTAGTTGCAAGCTAGTGTCGTCCGTAGCACGACGGTGGTGTTCTCCGGCAACCTCTCCGTACGATATCGTTTTTGAGAATGGATGCAGCGGCCATGAAGATGTGTTGTGTCCGCCATGTGAATAGCTTTAAGCGTAAAGTTGTTCTGCATCAGAAAGGAGTGGCAATAGGCATGCAGCCTGTCATTTTGGTGTGCCAGAGACTTTGTTCGCAACTGGCGAAGAATGAAAACATCACTGCAAAACGTCAAGCAAAGGCCGCCACGGTCCGCAAGAGGGGAGGTTTCCCTATTAATGGTTACACATTTTTTTTCATTCGCAAAAATCACATTCACGTTAGAAGCGGGGCTTGCAGTTTTTTTTTTGGTCCCCGAAATTGGGCGTGCGTTGGAATTTGAGTTTGCACTTTTTTTGTTTGTTTGTTTGTTTTGTTGTAAATCGAGGGCACGTTAGAATTGTGTAAATACGGTATGCAGCAACTGCTCATTGCATGTCTCTGCATTGTGGTGCCTTGTTCGTGAAGTTAGCTCCTTAAAGCTTGTCGTGAATTATATGGCTGCAGTCTGGAGTAGCTCGGTTAGATGTTTGTCTGCATAAAGGTCACACACTGTTTTCACTTCAGCGCTTTCTTGGTTGAGATGAGTGCCTCTCAGCAGTGGGTGGACCCAAGCATTGACAGAGGTTGCTGGCCCTCATACTATATGGGGGAGGCCTGCAGAAATATGGGGAAAGGTGGAGGGGACCAGATGCCAGAGAGTCTCGAGCCGCACTTGAACCCATGAGGAGCCAGTTTTGCCGCCCCTGTTCCATATGATAGGACTTCACTCAGGTTCAATAAAACCTTAGATGCAGTGAAGTGAAAGTGCGGTCCTATTTTGCCTTCTATAGATCACTATCCACTTTTAGTGAAGAATGGTTATGGTGACATGCGTGCTCGATAGTATGAGGAGGCTATAGAACATGACCTCATGTTCACTTAAAGCTTTGGTTTTTCATGTGGAATCAAACTTTCATTATATTCTTAGCTGTGTTGCATTTGTAAGGTATAATTGAAAATGTGATAGCTGAAGATAATCATCAGCATAAAAAGATGAGAAGATGAGAATGGAAGATAATCCTGAGTTTCTTTTTTAAACCAACACTGTGTGTTTTGTAAATCAGCAAATTATCAGACTACATTCTAAGAACCATGCCATCAGGAATTGTTAAACCACTAAAGGTATTTGCTGGTCCGAGTGGCTTTTCTGTGTAGAGTTTCTACTGTAATGTAATATTTATTCATTTCTGTTGCATCCTCAACTGAAATGCGTACCCATTTTTCAAGGACAGAAAAAAGGTGCATTGCTGGCGTAATTTCAATTTCTATTCTAGCCCGCATGTCATTTTTAGATTTAAAAAAGAAAAAAAGTATGCTATAATTGAGTGAATATGGTTTATTAGCAGGCCTGTCTAATTCCACATAGCAAGCCTTTGAAAAAACAAAGGAAAAGGGCGAAACACTGAATTATAAATACCCAATTTTTTCCAGCACACTTTAAAGTTTGGGGCCTGAATTCCACAAAGATTTTGCTAAAAATACTGTAGGAGATTTTTAGCGAAAATTTATCAGTGCATCAGCCCGATTTTATGTATCTCAGTGACAACTGCACGTCTGCAAAAGTGATGTACTGAAAACTAATACAAGTCTTACTTGCCAGAGACTAATTAGATGTCTTTAGTATAATGTAACGTCCATTTTAGTTTCTACACTCAGATTTTATGGCAAAGTGATGTATGCCTCTTGAACAGTTTATAGTGAACCTCGCTATAGTAAACTCGGATATAGTAAAGTGAAACTGAAGTTGCAGTTCATCTTCCATAGACGACTGTATATTTCCCCCCTTTATAGTAAAGAGACATTTGATAAAAATCTGTTATAGTAAAGTGCGTCTGGCCGCGACGACGCCTTCCCACGAAATGTCTGTTCACGTGTGCAACCTGGAGTCTCGAAGCAATTTAAAAAAAAAAAGCAGAGGAAGAAGAAAGCTGGTTTTAAGTGGCTTCACTATTAGACTTACCAGCTCTGGGAAGAAGCCAACTTTTTGTAGGCCTTAGAGCCGCGAGGGAAGGCATGCGATGGGTAAGAAAAAAAAAATGCTGGCTACAAACATGTAAAAAAGGCATGTCTGTTCAGAAAGTAAAGGGAAGTAAAAGTGCTACCAGAAATAAGGAAGGGAAGAAACAGCACTGCAGTGCGAAGCACGCGGTAACGGTGGTAAGAAGTGGAGGCTCACCGTGTACAGCTTTGTCGCGCTTGATTGTCACATACATTTCTCATCTATTGCCTCTTAAATGACAGAAACAGGGAAACACAACGCTATACTCTTACAAGGCATTGGCTTTTATACGAAATCAAACTCTGTTGTATTCGTAGCCACGTTGTATTCATGCTATAAATAAAGAGGTGTTTCCACAAGGCGTAAGCCAAAAAAAAATGTTATAACTGAAAAAAAAAACTGCCAGAATATATCATAGGAGAGGAATGGACGGTATATTACAGTGCTTTTTTTTTTTTTATGAAGTAAGAAGGCATGTTTGGCAAGTAGTAACGAAATTACCAGACAGCATTTTCAGAGGCATGTTATCACCTACAACTTATATAGTAAAGACCCTGGTATATTAAAGATCTCTGCGGGTCTGAGTGACTTTACTATAAAACAGTTCTACTACATGATTACTGCTTGATCCAAGGAATGCAAAACATTATGGCACGTCTAGTGAAGAAAGCAAACGCAAGTCATCAGCAGTGCGAAAGGGGCATTGGGTTTCATCTAAAGGCGCAATGGAGAGAACATAAACCATAACAAAACATGACACACTCCTGAAATGAAATGAGCACTTTGTACTGTGGGGTTTCCTTAGGGAGATAAATGCGTTTTCCCCGCTTATTTGCGGCTGACAGTCCAACCACCGACCCCACCCAATGCGAGCACATGCTGACCACTGCGAGCCTTACTCTTGGAAACAAAGGAACAACACATGCTGACAACAAACAGGCATTTATTGCTGCAGTAATAACAATGCCAGCTAGCTAGCAATAAAATCTGCTAATGAATCTAGGTCATCCGACTCACCAGCAAGGTTATTACGGGCGAACGTTTGCCCATGTTAGAGCAGGGGATAAACTCTTAGGCCGGACAGGACAGGCAAGCAGGAAAATTTCTGCGAGGCTTCACCTCTCTGGCATCTGCAGAGTACCGCAAGGATGCGTCTGCTCGCGACGAGTTCCTGACGCCGAAGACCTGGCTTTTCCTGTGTGCACACACAGGGACGAAGCCTTCCTTGGCGCTCGTGCTGCTGCAACGCTGGCACCATCTTGGGATAGCTAGGGTAACTACCACGAGAGAAAGCTGACTTTAAAGGGAATGATGGGAGGTCATTCCCCACATCCCCCAACCTTAAATTGACCCACGCACCGGCAAGTACATGCTATGGAGATGTCTTCTTGCACTTGAGGCAGGACCTTCCAGCAGAGGTAGCACCGACGACGTCCTCACAGACTTCCGCAGTGCGCCGACAGTAGCGTGGAGGCCTCCGCACAATGGCTCACGTGGGCTTCAGTGTCTGCAGGTCTGTACGCAGTGGGGGCCCGGTCACAAACTGTGGCCGAGAGTCCGTAGAGGTGGCGTCGCTGTCTGGAAGGCAGATGCAGACAGCACTGGAGAAGGTACCGAGTCGAGCAAGATGTACAGCGCAGCACAAGGGACCACATGTCCACAAGGGCCGTGAGGCTGACTGAAAACTGCAGGACAGGATTCTGCAATTGCGCCAAAGGCAGCACACTTGCGCTTTCACGCCAGGTTATCAGCAGCCAGATGCGACTGCTGACTGGTTTCGGCATGCCTGCTGCAGATGGGTGTGCTGAACAGGATATAACTCCATCGCAGGAGGCGGCAGCGAAACGATGTGCAGAGGCCAGTAAGCCAGGGTGGCTCTGGGGAACCTGCATAACTGCCAGAACGCTCTCCGCGTGCCATTTATATAAGTCACGGGAGGGGCACTGAAGTCCGCACGGGCCTCGTGGCTCCGTACAAAACTTGCTCGCAAAACATGTCGCGCGCCTGTACAAATGCAAAGTTTAACCCTCTCGCTATCGGGGGTGATTTATCACGAGCATAGTGATTTATTTTTTATTATGATTACTATACAAATAACATAGTCAACAGAAAATGCACATTTCAGTGTTATGCAGGGGTTTTTAATTAACATCATCATCATCAGCCTGTCTATAAATGAGATAAATGAGTATAAGAAAAAAGAACACTGCTCGATACTTCTTGAGAGTCCCAATCCGAGCTCCACTCATATTCATAATCAGAAACGCCATCGCTCTAGTCCGCAGTCGAAGGTCCCGCACGGTGAGCCATCCGAAAGTAACCACCGCACGCACGGAGGGCCCAAGCGACCAAGTCGTGTTGATGTATTGGAGAGACAACACCGCACGCACCTTAAATTGATGCTTTGTAGCAGACACACCAACAAAATAAAAACAAAAACCTGCAAACCCTGCGGCAGATGGCAGAACAACCCTTGAACCCGTGCCGCAAGATCGCTTAGCGCAATAGAGTAGCGCGGTCCGCACCTCCCAGCAAAGAAGGTGGCGGTGGTAGGCGCTGGTGGGCGCGGTCACTTCATACTCTTCAATATATACAGTCGAACCCGGTTATATCGAACCCGGATATATCGAATTTTGGTTATATCGAACTCGCGGAATATCCCCTTGAAAATCCCATGTAAAAGTATAGGAAAGCCGCGTCATATATCGAACTCCGCACCACGCACTGGAAAGTGTGCCTTCCCCAAAGACTATTGCATCACCCTTGGCCGTTTGCCGCGTGACGTTTTCAAGCAACGCGCGGAAGGAATGAGAGGGGACAGTTCTGGACAGCGCCGCGCCCATTCCCCAAAGGCGCGTGCATCTGCAGTTATCGTTTCCCGCGCGCCAACACATGACGTTTGCAAACCATGTGCGTGGGTGCGCCCATTCTTTTGCCGAGCTATCTCTCTCCTTCAGCACGCTCTACGCATGCGCCAAGCCAGCTCAGCCCGTTTTCAGACAGATGTCGGACGCTTTCTCCAGCGTGTGTTGCGAACCCTCTGCGCGCGGCGGCTGGCGTGGCTATGGCGCCTGCGGACATTAAGAAGCGGCAGCTGTTTTCTTTTTTTTCGAGAGTCATTCTTTCTTCTGTGCTGTACACGCGACGTAGCGTAAGATTGGCGGCTGCGGACGTTAAGAGGCGGCAGGCTTTTTTTTTTTATTTATTTTTTTTTTTTTTTGCGGGAGCCGTTTATCTTTGCATGTATGAATTAACGGAAACACGCAGTCTGCTGCTGCGATCATGACGCCCGCCCCAAGCGCGGCGTGATAAATCGAACCAGGCTTGTGCAATCAAGCCATCACGGGCACTCTGCCAAGTTCGCTCCCCGCCACCGCAGGAGCTATAAAAAGATAAACGCGCCCCGACGTTATCGCTGCGCAGCATCTTGGCACGCTGCCAAGAAATGAGCTGTGGATGCGACGACCGAAACGGAGTGACGCGCGCCATCGACATGCAAGCGAAAACGCTCGCGATTTCTGCCGCAGCGACACAGAAACCTTGTATTGAGCTGTCGCGGTTGCTCGAGCGGCAAGAGGGACGCAGTTCCAACAAGTTTGAAATTTTTCGCTCTGTCGCTGCCACTCGTCGCTGAGATCGCTCAATCGCTTGCATGTGAGCGAGCTGGCCTTAACGCATTTTTATTTTTCAAATTCTCGGGTGCAAAAGTGGAGGGTGGGTTCATTATGCGAGTGGGTTGATTAGGCGACAAATACGGTATCGTTTTTTCGCATCGTAAGTGCCGTCACAAGCCGATTTTTTTTATATCGAATTATCGATATATCTAACTATTTCGCAATCCCCTTCGAGTTCGATATATCCGGGTTCGACTGTACATATCAACACAGCGCCAGTCCAAGCACGCCAGCTTCACGTGCCAGCTTCGCGCTGAGGCGCGAAGTTTTGAATGGACTATAGAGAATGTACCTGCACGTTAGTGACACTGTGAGAGGAATGCTCAAAAACGTTCCGGTATGTTCGTGACACCGAAAGGGTTAAGTGAACAAAGGCCTTCCTTGAGTTGAACGAAACTGCTCAGTTACATGCGAGGATACCAAAAAAAATATATATATAACAAGCGGGCAGCAGTGTGCTTCCGCTTTACCACACCATGGTCTGGGCGGTTGTTTCTTTTGGCATGGTGCAGGCAGCTACGAAAGCCTTAGGCCTAACAACCACTATGACAAAGACCGCCTTCAAAAAAAAATACAGCAACAACCCGTATAAGGGCCACATGCACACAGCCGTGAGGAGACATCGGCTCGGTGGCATGGTCCTACTCCGCTCACTGCACGAAGCAGATTTGCGGTTGGTGCTCACCGTCCCGGACGGTATCGGAACGCTCTGTGCCGAGCCGCGACTCCCGGAATTGCAAGGAGACAGAAGAAAAAATATGTACAGGAAAACTTGAACCACCCACGTGATTTTCGTATACTCACTCGCTTTAGGCCAGCAACTTCGCGGGCGCTAGGCCTCGCACTCCCTTGAAGTGGAAGACTTGGCTTTCCCCGCGTGCACAGGGACGAGGCCTTGGCGCTCGTGCTATCGCGTTGCTGGTGCCATTTCTCAATAGTTAACTTGTGGGATACACCAATAATGGCAGAGTTTCATCACTAGATGGCACTTTGGATAGCTTTCAGGGTGCCTCGATGCCTTTCACCTCCGCTTTCAGGGTGGAGACACTGCTCTCTCCGATGGCATGTTGGGTCCCACTAGCCCGTTCGGAAGTGTTGAGCGCAGTGAGGCAGCGGCCGGTTTCGATGATAAAACTTCAGTTTTTCGAATTTCCATTCTACCAAGGCAGGATGGTATCAAAGAATGTTGTAGCTGTGAAACAGTTAGTTGCATTAAATTCTGTATTTTTTTTTTTTTTTGGTAATCTGCCCAGAAACTTTTTGCCTTCAGAACAGTCTTTACATTCCGATATGCATAGCATACCCCGTCGCAGTTCGCTCACCTTGGATAGTCAAAATTTCGATTCTTTGGGACTTAGCGTGAATGTCTTTTTGTAGTGGAACAAACGTAGTCAGTTGTGACATTTTGTTCACTGAGGGGCGCCACCTTGCCGGTCTGCTTCGGTAAATAAAAAGGCACGCATGACTGGGCCAGTCAGTGCGTGCTATGCCCTCAACTGGCATGTTGCTCTTCACTCTTGGCCGGAATATGTTCCCGGCCCGGCTTATTACAACTGGCGACGAGCGATAAACCACTGTCACATCCGCGTTATCCCCCCTGGATCGGCTATGTCTGCTGTCGGGAAGCTGGAACTGTTCAACGCGGGTACATCGGACTGGACCGAGTATCGTGAACAGGTGGAACTGTAGTTCGCAGCGAATGACATCGCTGAGACGAAGAAGCCTGCTTTGTTTCTGGCGTTGTGTGGATCAGAAACGCTGTGGAGCCTGCTAGCCCCTACGAAGCCTGCCGACACCACCTTGGCTTCAATTTTCGACACTCTGAACAAGCACTACTCGCCAAAGATATCAGAGGTTGTGGCCAGTTTCAAGTTTTTTTCTCGGCACTGGCGGGACGGAGAGTCAATCAGCGACTTCATCGCATCACTAAAGAAGCTTGCCGATGACTGCAAGTTCGCGTCGTTTTGTAAGCGGATGCTGCGGGACCAAATCGTGAGCAGAATCAATGATGTCACAATGCAGACTCGGCTGCTGGAAACGGCAGATTTGGATTTTGAGACTGCAAAGAATGCCGTAATTTCCATGGAGGTTGCACGGAGGGATTCCCGTGCAGTATGTACTCAGCTACCCCAAGCGACGCCAGTACAATCCGCGGAGTCTGCGAATGTTGTGAAAACCAAGCACCAGGCAAGTGGGTCTTGTTTCCGCTGTGGGGGAAATCATCGGGCAACCCAATGTCGTCACGTGAGCACCGTTTGCTTCAAATGTGAGAAGAGAGGACATCTGGCCAGAGTATGCCAGTCAAGCACGTCACAGGCTGTGAAAACGAGGTACTGGAATGGATCAAAACCTGTGTCCACAACCTGTACGACGAGTTGGCGGCAATTGAATTCAGGCTGGAGAAGGAGGGAGCGTACAACCTATGGTCAGAGCCATTGTGTGTTGAAGTTTCCATCAATGGGGTGACTTTGGGCATGGAGATTGATACTGGCGCCAATGTGTCAACTATCAGCGAGAGAAAGTTTACGCAGCTGTTTCCCTCAGCAATACTGAAGACATCGGTAGTTCAGCTCCGAGGAGTTTTCGGCGACACGAAGCCTGTGGTAGGCAAGTTCATGGCAACTGTGAAGCTCAGTGAGAGTGAATGTGTGCTGCCTTTGTTCGTCGTGAATGGCCCGTGCCCAACGCTGTTCGGAAGAAGTTCGGTGAAGGAATTTCAGCTCGGAATCGGCAAGCCAGAAACAGTCAATGCGGTGACGTCCGTGGAAGAAATGGGGAGTCAGTTCTATGAAGTATTTTCGGAGGGACTGGGCACCCTTGAAGGCGTGACCGCCCAAATTACCGTGCAAGAGGAAGCTAAGCCTAGATTTTTTAAGCCGCGGATCGTCCCATTCGCACTACGAGACAGAGTTGTTGAAGAGTTTCAAAGGATGGAGCTGGAGGGAATCATCCGGCATGTAAAGACGTCCGAATGGGCCGCGCTTATTGTTCCCGTAGTTAAGGGGGATGGCTGTGTTGTTTGTCTGTGCGGCGACTTCAAGATGACAGTGCTTGAGTTGTACCCAATCCCTCGCATCGAGGAGCTGTTTGCAAGGCTAACAGGGGGGCTATGTTTACAAAGCTCGACCTGAGAGATGCATACCAGCAGGTTAAGCTGCACGAAGGCTCACAAATTTGTTTTCATCAATACCCTGAAGGGTTTGTACCAGTTCACCCGACTTCCGTTCGGGGTGTCGTCAGCATCGGCTTTATTTCAACGCGAGATGGAGAACCTTCTGCACAGTCCTGACCATGTTACGGTATACTTTGACGATATACTGGTGACTGGCGCCAACAGCAGCGACCATTGGGCTAATGTGTGCCGAGTCTTGGAGCGATTGAGGAGAACCGGGCTGCAGCTGAAGCTTTCTAAATCTAAATGCGAGTTCATGGTACCAAGGGTGGAGTATATGGGGCACGTCATCAGTGCAGCCGGTCTTCAACAAAACTTAACCAAGACCGAAGCCATGCTCTCAGCACCAATGCCTCGGAATGTGAAAGAGCTACAGAGCTACTTGGGCCTGATCAACTTTTATAGACAGTTCATGCAAAACCTGTCTAGTGTGTTGCACCCTCTGAACCACTTGCTGAATGCAGGGGCCTGGTGGTGCTAGACGTCTGAGGAGGAGCAAGCTTTCTGGAAAAGCAAAGAGCTGCTTACATCCGCAAGATTTTTAGCACATTTTGACCCTGCAAGACCAACTGTGCTGATCATAGATGCCTCACCTTACGGGCTGGGGGCAGTCTTGGCACAGCGGGAGACTTCGGGGGAGGAGCGTCCCATTGCTTTTGCATCTCGAAGTCTGGTGGCTGCAGAAAGGAACTACAGCCAGTTGGACAAAGGAGTGCTAGCGCTCTAGTTTAGGGTCACAGAATCCAGACAGTACTTGTGGGGTCGACCGTTCGAAGCCGTCACTGACCACAAGCCACTACTACTTTTACTCCTAGCAGACAGACCTGTCCCTGAGTCCTGCTCCCCCAGGGTGATACGGTGGTCCTTGCTGATGTCTGGATACCGATATGCACTAAGCTACAGGTCTGGTAGCCACATAGCACATGCGGATGGACTGAGTCGCCTGCCACTTCCCACAACCGAGTTTCCCGTTGACTGCCCTGCAGACGCTTTCATGCTGGCAGGAGTATACCCACGAGTGCTGTCGTCAGCTGCTGTTGCTGACACCTCTGGCCGGGATCCAGTAGTTTCACGAGTAAGAGAAGCCTTGTGGACTGGCCGCCAGCTGGACATGGGACTTGAGGGGAAACCCTATGAAACACGGTTTTCTGAGATGAGTGTGCAAGGGAACTGTGTGCTCTGGGGCAACCGTGTGTTGATTCCTGCATCACTCCAGGGCGACGTATTGAGGCTGCTTCATGAGGGCCATCCAGGGATATCCAAGATGAAAGCTGTAGCACGGAGCCATGTATGGTGGCCTGCAATGGATGAAAACAAAATTTGGAGGACGCCTAACTTTGCCTCTAAGAATGGAACGCGATAGCGTTATCACACCCCGTTTGCACCGTCTACTCATTTGCTTGTTGCGCTTTTGAGCGACGCAAAGACATAGTTCACATTATACAACACTCGTTAACTTGTCCAAAGTTACTCATTTTTATTTATTAATCCTTCCAGGACGTAGAAGCGCTACCAGCCACCTTGCTGAAACGCGCGGGCCTCAAGTTGCAGTCGTAGTTCGTCGGCAACATCGTTGCCGATCCGAGCCGGCGCGATGAAGATCTCGGAGGCCATGCCCTGTCTGCCCTGACTATCTTAATCCGTGCGCCACATGCATGATGGCGCTACATGCACGCCAAGCGAAGAGGAAGTACAGCGGAAAAGTAATTTGCCACTCACTTAACTGCGTGTTCTGTAATTCTGTAATTTACATGCTCATAATTATTATTATACACCACAATATACTTCTCTAAGGGACATTTCTAAGACAAAACCGCAATCAATAGACGCGCCTTTGTCTATTTCAAACCATCTAGCTGGCGTGGCGGAGTGGTTAGCGTGCTCGTCTCGCACCCGGAGGCCCACGTTCGATTCCTCAGGTCGGCGATTTTTCCTACTCGTTTTTATTTATTAATGCTTCTGGGATTTTTCGCTCACGGCCAACGCCAGACGACGCGGGACAGCGGCCGCCGACGACGACACCGACTTTTCTGCGACACGGGGCCCTTAACGCTATCGCATTAATATTGTTGCTGTCGTCCAGGGGTGCCCCACGTGCCAGGAACAGCAGCGAGCGTCACGGCCAATACCCGTCATGCCCTGGAAGTTCCCGGACAGACCCTGGTCAAGACTTCATGTGGACTATGCTGGGCCATACCGGAACACTTATTTTTTATTGCAGTGGATGCATATTCTAAATGGATTGAGGTGTTCCCAGTTTCCTCGCCATCTGTGGAAGCCACCATTACATGCTTGAGAGTCATGTTCGCAAACCAGGGGTTAGCCGACATTTTGATTTATTAGTGACATGTGTGCAACATTCTTAAAGAAGAATGAGGTGAGACAGATGCTGGTACCGCCGTACCATCCAGCGTCTAATGGCACTGCAGAGCGTGACGTTCAGACCGTAAAGTGGAAGTTGCAGAAGGCTGGTCCTGGGGACCTTCAGGCACAAATCGCACGCTTCTTGCTGACTCATCGATCGACCCCACATGAAGTCACGGGATGCAGTCCCGCAGAGCTACTGCTCGGAAGAAAAATGAAGACTGCAATGGATCTGCTTCGACCGGATCTGAGGGCCACTGTACAGCAAAAAGCTCAAGCACAAGATTAGATACGACCAGCGAACGAAACCTCGGATTCAGGAACTGCCTGGGGATGAGGTATTTGCCAGAAACTTTCGGCCAAGATCTGCATGGGACCTTGGCATGTGCATGGGTACCGGCTGTAGTCACAGCTCAGGGAGCGTTTTCATCGGAACTCCAACTGGCATACGGACGACGTTGGATGCGCCATCATGATATCTCCGGCAGGCAAAACCGCTACCCCAGGTTGAGCATAATCAACCATCCAGCACAGTCACGGACCCTGGCATTCCTGGGCCCAGTCCTAACATATCCAAGCCGGCAGAGCAGGTTGTGGCACCTGACTTGTCAGGCCAGAGTTCCGGAATCTCCTGTCTGGGAGTTTCCACTGAGGAGCCAGGGCAGCCAAGGGCTGCAGGAGGTACATCGTCCACATTGTCCCCTCGTCAAACACCTGTCATCACGCCTTCCCGACAGGGCACGAGAGTTCGTCAGCCTGTACAGTGCTACATCCCATAACTCAAGTGCTGCCATTTTTACACCTAATCACCTTATAGTTGTTGGGGTTTTTTATTAACTTAGGGTGGGAGGGATGTGACGTTTTGTTCACTGAGGGGTTCCACTGCGCCGGTCTGTGTCGATAAATAAAAAGGCACACATGACTGGGCTAGTCAGTGTGTGCTATGCCCTCGAATGGCGTGTTGCTCTTCACTCTTGGCCGGGTAATGTTCCCGGCCCGGCTTATCACATAGTACGTAAGAAAGCTGTTCTGAAAACATTTTGAGATAACGACAGGAGCTCTCTCTAGAAAGTTTCAGACTAGTTTAAGGAACGTTCTGGATATCCTGTGCATAGCATACATGTTGGACTGTGCGAATAGTAGTAATATATTGTATAAGTCTTTTATTTATAAAATGTGTGCAATGGTCGTCTGTGGCTAGGTGTAATGCAATTTCAGCCGATGTTTCGCTTTTTTTCGCACTCCAGCATGCCTACACAGACGAAGCTCCTCGTTCCGAGCTACACTTTCTGCACAATGCTACCAGAAGTCTCCTGTTTTGTCCACAAGACCCGAGTCGCATGTCCTGATAGCTTGAAAACGTGTTATGCTCTCGCAGCTGTCGAGCCATGCCACAGGCGAGGTGGGAAATTGTTGGTAAAGACGTTCCCACAAATTTGTCGTTTTAAATATCTTCGTTTGTCATATTTTCTTCGTTTTAACCAGCGCTCTGCAAACTTGCACTTTTAGCTGAAATGATGTCTCCAACGGGAGGTGAGGATCTAACCTGCTAGGCAACACCTAAATTTACCGAGGCTTTTTTCAGTAACCTGAAGAAGAGGGCGTTTCCCGGTAAAATGGCTGCATTAAATAAGGGCTTTCGCTATGAAGTGTGTATCTGAAGCTCTCGTCGCCGCATCTTGTGCGGTTCACAAAGGCACGCAGACTGCCACCCCTCCCCAACTGCTCCCTTCGAGTTTTTCACCCTACCTCACTAAGTTTATTTCAATGATGCCAGTAGGCATCAGTATAAAAGAGATGATGGAAAGTAAAAAAAAAATGCCTTCCTTTTTGCTGAAGTCACAGGCCATTGGCATGAGCAAAATTCGTCACGCATGCGTGTCTGCACTGAAATCTTAAAATTTTTCTATTTTTCTTGCATATCTAAATGACTTCAGCGGCGATGCAAGCTCGTTTGTCGCCTTCCTGGATACTTTCTTTCTGTGCGCTTTATGATTATAACTTGGCTTTTCATCTATCCCATACGGCACATTTGCCTCGTCCAACGATTATAAAGTGAGAACGGATGGTTCCGCACAGTCTACATAAGCGGCAAGTTCTCCTGGTTTCTTCTGATAGCTGCAGTAATTGAGCATGGCAGGGGCAACAGCATTTAGAAAGTGTAACATTCAAGGGCTTATTTTGTCTGGTTTCTTGGTGTCCCGGTCGCCTTCAGTAGTTTTCTTCATCATTAGCCATGAACTCGACAAAAAGAAGAAAAGAGGACAAAACTAGTCATGCATTTCCTTCTAAAAACTAGCTTTTTTCCTCAAATACTCAACTCTGCCTGCATTCTGTCTGGTTCATGTACACCAGGTTATTTACAAAAAGAAAAGAAACAAGAAAAGGCAACATCCTGCAACCCATCGTGCCACCAATTCACGACCAAGCATCTCAATTCGAAGGAAACCCAACCGTCTGCAAAATATTTTTTCACTCAGGCGACTAGAAGAACTTTAGGGAAGGGATCTGAATGAATGATGGAAAAGTGGGTTTAAAATGCACGAAGATAGTTCCATTTGTAAGCTAGATCACCCTTCACGCTGTTGGCACATTGGAGAAACACGATAGCGGCGTTGTGAAAAGTCCTCGCGTTCGAACAACAAATGCAGTAGGTTTGTACGGAATTTACCAAGCCAACTACAACCGCTGCATCATGTAAAGATCCCTCTTGAAACTGCAAGAACATTACTGCCGAGAGCAAATTAAAAAAATGCCATCTTTTTCCAGATCATTCGCATTATTTCAGTCGCCGCACAACTGTGGAGAGCCCCCGCCGCAAGTATTGCTTGCTGCATGCAATTGTCGAGTGGGACCTAACATGCCGCCGGGAGGGGAAAACAACGGCACAAGGTCCTGAAAGCGGAGGCGAAAGGCATTGAGGCACCCTACTTTATGTGATTTTAGTGCTAAATCAAAATGATAAATCCTTGGGTTTTGAATATTGGAATGCTCTGTCCTTACATCATGAAGCAAGGTCTTTTCATTTCCATCATAGCCTCATGACATGTTTTGGTCAGTGGTTGTTTTTTCGAGGACTTTAGATCATCAAAAACAAGTCTGAAATCCTTCATTACAGCGTAAGCCTGCAAGCAACTTCAGGACATTGAACCTCACACGTCATACCAGTGAGTACAAGCAAGTCACAGTCCGAAAGTCCCATGAATGCTAATTGTACTGTCATGCTGAGCGGTAACCGAGATAAATTTGGTGCTTTGAGTAACTGCTTCAGTCTAGAAAGATAAAGTCCATCAGATATGCTCCTGGTCCTACAAGGTCACAGATCAGTGTTCAGGAATCGTTTCTAGACCACTATGTACGTAGTATAGAAATTAAGGCTTTCAGCTATAGGCGTGCTGTTTTCATGATAATAAATTTTACTGCTGAATGTTACATTGTTGTTGTTGCTGCTTCCTGCCTTAGCTGCTTTGCCACATTTGCATTTCTTGCGCTATAGCCGTTCCATGTTGGGGGAATGCAGTCACGAGATTGTCTAGTGTAGAACACGTGAACGGGTTTTTCAGCTTGGTGATCCTTTTATTTTAAGGTTTAAGGCTGAAATGAGCAATGAACTATCCATGGACCTTGCTGTGATGCCCACACACGCACGAGCCACTTTGCAGATACAAATTATGCTTTGAAAACACAGTCTGAGAGGCACCGTCAGTGAAGAAATTCACAACGGTTGTCATTCTGCCCACATTAGAGACCAAGAAGTGCTCTAGGCTAGATTTCTTATTTTGAAATGTCACTCTGGCTATTATTCACTTGTGGGCTCTGTTCGTTTGTTTTCTTTTTTTCTCTACAATCATATCATGGAGTTTGTAGTGAGGTGTTTGCGCCCGAATTGCATGGACGATGCCATATCACAATCGCACACTCAATTATGAGCACATCTTGCTGAACCTTGCTGATTCTAGTGTTTAAGGCAGCCTAAAGACATTGTGCTGCTTAACCAAAGGATATGGGCTCGGTCCCCGCAGCGGCCTTTTTTTCTCATGAAGTGAAAAGCAAAAACGCCTCAGTATAGAGATTTCGGCGCACTTAAAGATCCCCGAGTAGTCAAAATTCGTCTGTAGCCCTTCACTAATGCGCACCTCATAGCTCTAGTGTAGCTTCGGCGGATTAAAAATGAACCTGATAATTTGTGTTGCTGCTGGTATTCCTGCACCTCACGGTACTAGGTACTCCGCAAAGTGACAGCCCTACCATGACTGTCCATGCTGTTCTCTGGGTACACATCATTGCTTGGACAATTCCGCTTGGAAAATTCAATCTTTGCTACCTAAGTAGGCGAAAACCAAACAGCCAGCTATGAGCAGTAATAATTAATAATAATTGGTTTACAGAAAAGAAAAGGCGCAGTATCTGTCACACTTCTGTGGACACCTTAACCGCTCCATAGAGGGAGGGAGGAAGGAAAGGGAGTGAAAGTGGAAAGAGAAAGAGGAGCCGGTAGTGGAGGTCTACGGAGTAATTTCGACCACCTGGGCATCTTTAATGTGCACTGACATCGCACAGCACACAGACGCCTCTTCATTTCACTCTATCGAAGCACAGCTGCCGGCAGTCGGGAGCGAACCCAGGAACTCTGGCAGAGTGGTCGGGCATCTTACCACTGTACCACTGTGGCGGGGCAACCATGAGCAGTAAATGACCATTTTACGCGGCCTACCACATGTGCTATTTAGTGACAGTGGGGCTATGTGAAAATCCGTCGTGGATGCATTCGCCTGTGGCATTTCGTAAATGACAGAATGCATAAGATTTACACAAAAGCAAATCTGACGTAAAGGATAAAAAAAAGGACCTATGAAGCAAAGCAGCAGACGCAAAGCTAATTCCGCCTGAGAAATTAGTAGCTGACCCACGCAGTGTGCTCGCTGTAACTGCTAGTAGACAGCAGTACTCCTCGGCAAATATAAGATAAGAAAATAGATCATTTTTGGACCTTTTTCCACAATCTGACCATGTGCAATCTAATTATTACCCCTCGAGAAGCACTCAACATTCACAAGCTGCTTCCCGTGGCCAGCGTCACATGATACTCCTGGCGAGAAATAAAAAGTTGTGCACGAAGCTAGCAGCCCCATCCTGCTTCCCTCGCTATTTTTAATGAGGTTTTGTGTACAGCAACGTACAGAGAAGCATTTGGGCACCTTGTATGACGATAGATGCTAACTTGTGCGTTGCTAATCCCGTACTAATACTGTGGTTTCCGGAATCCCTGAACATGACGGAAATGCCTGCTGTCAACGCAATGGGCACTAGATTTTATTCCCATAGTGTACTTCTTTTTCTTGACCTTCATGTTCCTGTCGTTTGACCCCAATGCGGCGCACTGTTGAATTCAGGTGCCTCCTTATCTCGTCGCTACTGCCTTTAAGCCTCATTCTTGGCTAGCCACTGAGCCTCACACTGACTGTGCCTGTGAGTTTTCTATTCTGCGTGTGGTGCACTATAAAAAGTACTCAGGTTTTTTTTCTGCTTCTTGTCAAGAGTCAGCAGATATGGTTGTCTGTGTGAAATGCTTGTGAGCCTGCAGCATAAAGCTCCAACTCCAGTTGCGTTGCACTTCGACGTGTATGCCAAAGCTGATCTCTGCATTCGTGCTTTGCATGGCTCCGGCGCTCCAGTCTGCCCTCGCCAGATGTTTGGCGCTCGCATGTGCCCATGGAGTGACACATGAAGGTGCACCATGTGTGGTCCCCCTTTGCTTCGCCTTGCTCGAGGTGCCACGCATAACCTCCCCGAAGTGTCAAGAGTTTGTCTTTCTATGGTTCCTGAAATGCAGTTGGTTTTTTTTTGTTTGTTTGTTTGTTTTAGCCCTTGCATCAAGGACACTTTAAGGTTGTGCTGGCCTTTGGCAAATGTGGATGCAATGCAACTTTCTAGTCTTAGTTAAGGGCGCTTACTAAGCTTTTGACGTTTGGAGAGAAAAAAGTGTGGTAGCTTCTTTTTTTTCACCCCTGAGCCTGTGTATAGAAATGGAAGTTGCAGCCATCCCCACCATAATCTGCCGAAAATGGTTACATATGCTTTGTGCCTCTGCAAAGCTTTTCATAGCTGGGTTCATGTAGTGATTCACGGTGCTGTCTGTGCATGTCCAGATGGCTCTGCAAGCCGGTGCGCCTCCCCCTGATGCCAATCCAACGATCACGGTGAGCCCCAGCTGGTGGATGGCAACCATTCTGTAGATATTTGCATTGCCAACCTTAAGTGGCTGGCCTGTGGGTGCTATAAGTACTGTCTAACTGAATAGAGAGAGAGCTGTGCACTAGACTTCGACCTTTCCATTTGACTTCAGATTTATCTTTTTAAGTTTATTTCCTTCTTGTTGGAAAACAGTGGAAAACAGATGATTTTATACTAGGTGTGTGCTCAATCAGCTGGCTGTAACTTGAGTTTCTGTACCTGGTAAACGCTCACTATAAAGAAGGGTACTGCTGTCAACGTGAACTGAAAGCAGTCTGCTAAACAGTGCATCTGCCACTGCTGTTTTTCAAAAACCTTCATTGATTGAAATTAAGTTCTTCAAAACTTGTATGCGCTTGTATATACAGTTAAACCTGTATGTAATGAACTTTCATGTAGCGAATTCCTCGCTATTACGAAGTTTTTCAATTCCCCAATGCCACCCCCATTGAAATGCGTGCATTTGAAAACTCCATGCAACGAATATGTCGCAGCGGTTGACCTTGATATAAAGAACTCGCGGCGCTGACTATAACTATTGCTGAATTACTGGAAATTTGGCAAAGCCCAGCAAGTTTCAGGGTGGTAAAACACTGTTTGACGCGAGAGGAATGTCGACGATAGCAACAAGCCACCGCAGTTAATACAATGCGCCGCGTTTCAGTGCCGACGGCGCATCTACATGACAAACGCAGCAGCCTCCTCTGCTTTCGCTTTTGGAACCTGACATTACAATAGTTCATGCTTTAAAGCAGCAAAAAGTAACAGAACAAAGATAAAAGACATGGGGCGAGCAGTGTGCATCCATCACTGCCACGCGATTGCTCGCGGGCTCGCGTGCGTCGGAAGCAGGAGCAGTACTGCGCTCTGGCGACGAGACACAGGGTCGGTTTCCTGGGGCAACGCAACGGTCACAATGGTGGTGGGCCAGCGGGAACATGCTTGTAGACGCAGGTGCCTCTTCGCTCGCTGGTTGTACAAACTCGTGCGCTCTCCCCCACTGATTCTTCCCTCACACCCTTTCCCTGCGGCACATCGCACAAGCCACGCCAGAGATGGGGAGACTGCAGCTACAGTTGTGCCGCGACGTCAGCGCGATCGTGAAACATTTTACTCCTTTTATAACCTCAAATAATTTTGATTTACTACAAGCACTTGCTAGTGTTTTCCCTTACAATCAGTTCTTAATCTGGTTCCCGTTCTGCATTGTCCTTTTGAGTCTTCACATGAAAACTGCATATAAGAAAAACCTGGATGTAACAAAAAATTGCGGATGTTTTATAATTTCGTTATAACCAGGTTTAGCGGTATTCATTATTGGACTTCTGTTTGGTTTTTTTAAGGCCATAATTTTAACAGAAACACTTGCATTGTGTTTGCACTGTTCACAACATGCAGCCCTCAGAAATCTCAGACATGAAGGTGCCCACAGCAGGTAGGGCAACAGGAGCGTGTGTCCTTTCCCCCACTTTCTGTGTGCAGCTTGCCACTATGTCTGAATGCAGCGACCGACTAGCCCAATTAAGAGCCTTCTCTGTCACAGCCATATTTTCCGGTATGCCTGCCGTGAAGATATTCAGACACTGTTTCTGTTGTGAGCCAGATCTCGCTCCGCTATATGACAGCGATTTCTTTTCTTGGCCATGCAGGATTGGTTGTGCGACCCCTCAGTGCTTATGTTTTTCTTACCTCTTAACAGTGGCGTTACAAATGGTTGTACTGATATAGAAGGCTTCCCGCACCTCAAATCTTCGAGTCCATTCAGTCTTAGCCGTACTTAGTCTGAAGGAAATGTAGCCACTGTTCCTGAGAATTTGGTAGTGGGCTAGTTGATATTGCATTGTTCGTGCTGTTATGCACTACCGGAACCAATAAGACATCTGTTTTCTCCTGCAGCAATAGCCTGCGACCATTTCAACTTCCGTGCTTGGGTAGTCCTAGTTAAAACAGCAAATAATTTTATTAACGAAAAATGAACAGCCTAAAACAATTGGACCTCTAAATTACTAGACTTGCTGGGACAATGCCACTGTGACGGACATCATGGCAAAAGAGCCTCCTACTGTCTTGTCAGCTGTCATAAGGGCAGGCTGGAAACTTTTTGATGGTACCTCAAGCCTACAGCAGAAGCAATGTTTGTGTGGTTGACGTGCTACTGCAAAGAGCCAAAATTTGCGTAGTGAGAAGCTATGCCAACAAACTCAGTGTAGAAAGTTTGCGAAACTGATTTGACTATTGGCCTCTACCACTTTTCAAAATCACTTGAGTCTTGTATCTACTTGAACAGACTTGGGCCACGAGCTTTCGCCGGTCAGCTTCTGGCCGACCACTTGTATAGTCGGCCTTTGTGAGCTGAGCTTGTAGTTGTGTTCAAATGCTTTGTCAGGCGGCCTTGACAGGTACTCACGCGAGTCCAGTGTAATGACAGTACTCTACAATCATCAGCACACCTGTCTACAGTACTGGAGTGACTTGCTGCAGAACAAGGAAAGCTAAGTAAGGCTCTGCTGCTCCGTTATTGATGTAGTGCGGTTTTCAGGGCAAATAGCATACCTACATGCCTTCGGTATAGCGCCACAATTCCTTCTGCAATCAAACATCTGCTGAAAAATTTCTATTTTCTTGTGCGACAGGTCGGTGGTGTTCCAGTGCTCTAGACAGGCATGTTGATGGCTGTGCATCAAGTCCTCGTTTCCACAGTCGCAGAAACGAATAAGAATTTTGCAGCAAATGATCCTTTTGTGATAATTGTATGGTAAAATTTTCGTCTTTGATTGATTTTAAAGTTTTAGCTTTTCATTTTTCATGTGGAGTGCAAGTTCCACTGCATAAAGCAAGCACCACCCGGCCATAACAGCAGCAAGAAACTAAACCAGAAAAGCATAGCCTTTGGACGCATGATGACATTGCTGACGCAGCAGTTTCCACCACTTCTGCAGGGCATCAAATGATGCCGCTGTGTAGCAAATGCTTCTCTTGTCTCCTCTTTGTCTTTATATTCATGCTTTTTGTTTTAGCTCCTTTCAGCCCAGATTTTGAGAAATGCACATTTCATCACAACAACCGTTCGTTGCAAGCAGTTAACAAAGAATGTGTTACCAATTCGAATTTATTGCTTGACGTGAAAATTTTATCGTCAGTAACGTTTTGGGAGGTTTGAGTTCAAGTCAGCAAGGATTTACTCTTTTGTGGAGCGTACAACTGCTGTGGAAGGTTTGGCCATTTCTTCAAGGCAGCAGGTACCTGGGCATGAGCATTTCTAATTGTGCAGGGACATACAGGACAGTGCTAATAATGTTGTTGTATTGCAGGTGCGTTTTACTATCAACCCCTTAGCGGTGTCTGGCCTCAAGGTGAATCGGTTGGACATGTATGGAGAGGTGAGGTAGCCTGCCTTCAGGCTCTTTTCTTATCTAGTGGGATGTTTCACAAACATGCCGTGACCTCTGCTCTCTACGTGGGGAGCTGTGGAATTCAAATGCACCCCACTGTTGAGTGTTGGTAATATTGTAATTGCCGTTTATTATGTTCTGCATTGGTTCAAATAGCCAAGATCTCTCGGACTCATGTTTCGCCCCTGGTGCTTTCTAAAATAGAGCTTGTAAATTGTAAATTTTTGAGGTGGTCAGAACATGCCTTGAAAATCTTGTGCACAAGTACATGTCACCCATTAATAATTATAATTTATTAATGATGCACCACTCATTGTTATGCACACTCCCAGACGACCTTAGAGCGTGTGGAGGTAGCTGTTCTGGTCTCAAAGGAGATGACCACGACTTGCGTGACAAGCTCAGCCGGAAGTCAGCTACCTGTGCTGACAGAAGGGGGTAACCATTTGGTGCCCAGCTTTCGCCAGTTGCAAGGCAGAGAAAGGGTCGGAGTTAGAGTTAACAAACGAAACAAACTTTATACACCAAGAGACGATACAGAGGAAGGAATTTCACACTTATAATTCAAACAAATGCATGAAGTTCACAAAAAGCAGTGCAAAGCATGCAAGCTAAAAAGGCTCTAATACAAACAGAGGAGTTTAACAAGACAGAGAGACGAAAACAAATAGCAACCAAATTGTTCACCAGGCATTGTAGCAGACCGACGCCTCTGAAGAGTCATGCTGTGGTCATCTTGAAAACTGGCGTGTCTCCCTCCCTGATCTGTCGCTTGTCAAACAATGGGTTGACCCCAAAAGTAGGGCAGAAGCATTTGTTAAGTTAAGATCAGTGCGAGCTGATTGTCGACACAACACAGTCTTGATCTATAGTGCATGCCGCATCTGTTTCTTACAGTATGCCTAGACAGGCACGTGCATACGCATAGCGTTTGCTGCAGTTTTTCTCTCCCTCTCATGCCGGAACATGTGTCGTCATTGATTAGACATGGCAGAAATTTCTGGAGAGTGCCAGTGGCATCTCTGCTGCACGGTCGTCGCCACTTCTGAGTGAGGTAAAAAGTGTTACACCCAGTGCATGCCAGATTACACGCTCTCTACTCATAAAGAGGATTTTTTTTTTTTTTTAACATTGTCATAAAGGCATAAGAGAGTTAATGAGGCAGTGCGGAACAGTGTTTTCAGCAGACACCCACAGTTTTTCATGCTGCGAACTTGATCATCAGATTGAAGTTGGGCAGAAAAAAAACAGAAATACACTCTTTTTCAGCGGAAATGCGTAGCCCGCGCAATGGGGCTCACCGCGGGTCGCGCCGCTCCTTGTGATTGGCCAATACATCGCGTGACGATGTTTGAGGGCTGGGGAAGCTGCCTATGCAGCTTCTTCGCTGCACTGCGTGCTGATCGCAGCTCCCTTCGGCTTTGTGAAAGTCATTGTGGCATGCCATTTCCACTAAAATGACCATCGGGTTTTTCACCGCATGTATCCGCACCAGATGCGCCCACAAACGATGCAGTTCCTCCATTGTGGAGAGCGTAGGTTTTGCATGAAAACTTGGTTTGGTTAGAGTAAGGCATTTTGAAAAGTAGTGTGTGTCATTATTAGCAGAAACTGCATGGCCTTCAGAGAAACCTCGGCGCGCATATTCCTGGGAAGGAAGGGCAGCGAACAATGAAGTAGCCCACTTCCTCCATCTCAGGCCTCCCACCCTGGCTGAAAAGTTATTGTGAAAAAAGGGGCCAAGGCGTGGCATACCAAATCCTGGTTTGCGTGCCAGGCGTCATACTTTAGGAAAACGGAGAATTTTATAGAAAGGGGAAAGCAGTACACAGCTGCCACCAGGCAAATGAAGAGTGAGTGAAGCGCGGCTGCAGAGCTCTACGATGCATGCAAGGCAGTGACAAAGCTGTTGTTCTGGAGACCAAGTCAATATGCGCAGAATGCCGCTTGAGTCACGGTACATTTAACAGACTTAGAGAACCTTTCCCTTTTATCGTACAGTCACAATATAAGTTTAATGAATTGACGGCTGACGTATGTTGAAAGCCAAACTGCAGCTCTGCCGTGCCCTTACCTTCGTGAGAAAACCATGTTCTGAAATATGTTTTCTTACAAGAGCCTGGTTGTTTTCATTTTTAATTTAATTTGCTTCCCCAAACAAGACAAGACTGTGTGAAATGACGAGGCAGCAACAGGTGCAAGGTCACGAGGCCATATACAAACAACTTCAATGATTGCGTGCCCGGACACATCGAAGGGAACCTCACTCAGTGCGCTCCATATGCACCCATACTCAGCTGAGTGGTATGCGCCTTATCTTCTAATAACGCTCCCGTAGGAGTTCCATGAACATATCAGGCACGTTCCATTCTGGAAAAGATCTCACAAAGCCATCACAACCTAGCTGCGACACAAAAGTGGGCTCTTCTTAATCATCTGCTGGTTCGCAAAGGATTATTATTGCGTGCTGCTGATGAGTTGTCCGATGTTTAGTACAGAAGCCATTGCGCGTACCTTTGCGAAAACGAAAAAAAAAAGACACGAGTAAAACCATGTGCCAGTGCTGTCTGCCCGTCCCATCGCACGATTGCACTCTGTGAACAGATTGCAGTCAACGCTAAACACAACTGCTCACATACAAATGAGACTTTAATAGTCTCCCTCGGTTGGCTCTGGATGCCTCCAGCTTCTCAAAGTGACATCACAACAGAAGGAGAAGCAAGGCTTCTCTCTGCTTTCCTCCTCTGTAGCAGTCACACGAGGCGCCAGGTATTTGAATTGCATGCTTTCAGTCTGCTATTGCGCAGATGTTTTATGCATAATCGAAAAATTAACTCTACAGCCATGATCAACAATTAATCTGCTTTAAAAATCTAGGGTATTAGCACATTTGAAAACAGCTGCAGTGTCCCTTTAAGAAAGAAAATGAACATTGTCTCATGGCAATAAAGGGAGTTAAGAAAGAAAAGGAACATTGTCTCAAGACATGAAGGGAGTTAAGAAAGAAAAGACAATTGTTAAATAAATGATAAAAGGTTAGTCAATTTAATGAAGTCAAGGAGGGAGTGGTGATGGGGCCTCTGCGTCCAAGCAATATATGAGGAGTTTTTTTTCCTTTTCTTGAACAGCCAGTGCGACGCCGCATGCATGCTTCCTTAGCACTGCACTAACTTAATAAAAGCATGCGCTGATTTCATTACACCGCCTCTCCTTTTGTCCTACAACGTTCTCAGACGTACAGAACATCGTGTGTGCATGATGCGCTCACAATTTTAAAGGAACAAATGCAGGAACACACATGAATGGCATGAGTTTCACAATCTCCAATGGCAAATGCCAAAATGCATACAGTTGAACCTCAATATAAGGAAGTTGTAGTTACCACCGGGAAAAAAAAGCTTCGTTATATTGTGGACTGACTTAGTTTCATCGAGGTTCTTTTTTTCCTCTTTCAGTGTTGCAAATGACATCCCATATCCCTTAACGTTGCTGTACCACCTATGTGCATTTGTGAGGCTATACAGGCAATTTTAGAAGAAACACCAAACAAAAGAACTGGAGAGAGTAGTGCAATAAAGTTTCATTAACTCGAAATCTCATATCCCAGGTTTTCTGCGGAGCTGAGCAGCTCTTCACTGCCGCTGTGCATATAGATATAACTGTCGAAGTATTTTTTTACCAAATAATGGATTTTTGTCTTTATTGATGGCTGGAGGTGTAAATGCCATCACTGAAAATTATCACGAGCAACGCACAGACTGCCACTGAGTGGGCACTTTCACAGAATACGAAACCAAGTGCTGCTGCGGAACTGCATTAATGGCGTCAAGCAACTGTGCCGCCCGTCACGGGCTGATAGGAATAACGTGTGCAAGCAGCAAGGTGAGCAGGTTGCCACACAAAATAGCACTGCTGGTTTGGTTTGGTTCATATACCGTATACACGCGTGTAATGGCCGCACTTTTTTTTTTCCGAGATTGGGGTGAAAATCAGGGGGTGCGGCGATTACATGAGAAAAAAAGACAGCGAAAAAAATTATTTGCGGTGGTACCTGCCTTTATTATTGTTAAAAAAGTCCTCGTCCTCCTCCGCTAAACTCGTCGGGATTTCAGGCTCGTCCCGTGTCCAAAACATCACTCCTCGTCGTCGTCCTCCTCCGAACTCATCGGGACTTCAGGCTCGTCCTTGTCCCAGATGAGGCCATCCTCCGTACCGTCCAGCCTGTTTTATATCCCTGTCACCTTGAAACTTTTTTTCCACAGTCTCAAACAAAACCGTGGCCCACACTTCGAGTATCCAGTGGCAAACGGCCACAAGCGATGCCCGTTTCAGTCGGCTAGTTGGAGTCTTCTGGTGGAGGGCCGTTGCCATCCACTCACTGTACGCACGGTGAAAATCTTCAGCTCACGAGCGCAGAACAAATCAGGGCAGCGATGCGTTCCGATCGCGAGATCGCACGTGATATGCTACGGGCGATCGAGGAAATGGCTGTAAAACGGAGGAGCGAACAGACTTGGATTGGATTGGATTGGATTTGCTGGCCTCACCCTTTGTAACGGGCGGGCATCGCTGCGGCTAGGAGCGCCCCCTTTGTAACGGAGGTGGTGGCCGCTGCCCTCATGCTCGACTTTTTTTTTCCTCAAATATTTTGTTCTTAATTCTTATTGGCAATTCTACTTCTAACCTTACGCTTCATTTTGGCTTTCACTTGATTTTTGGGCCCCACCTGGCGGCAGTAACCACAAAACGTTCCGTATTTCTTGCACCGCACAGTAGACGGCACTGCCCAACTTTCTGAAACTCATGGTGCGGCTTTTACTCGGGAAATTTTTTAAAAGTTTTTTTTTCCCAATTTTCTTTCTAAAGTTCGGGGTGCGGCCATTACATGCGTGCGGCCATTACACGCGTGTATACGGTAACTTTGTAGACTGTGGAGTACGTTTTTAGAAATATTGATCATAGGAACCATTGAGATGCGCACCGGACTTGATTTACGGCTGTCGACTGTGTCTGCACTTCACGATGCCGATAGCATTGCGATGAGATGGGCCTAAGTTTGTTTATGTCGTTTGTCCCAAGCTACATAACACCAGCTATGGAGGATGTCATAGTGGAGAACTGCTGAAATTTCAAGTCATGGGTGCAGCACACTGGCACCTTGTGTTTAGCTTCCAAAAGAAATCATCCTCCCTGGCTGGGATAGAATCTGTGCCCTCGGGATCAGCAGTCGAGTGCTCATAACCACCTTCCATAGCAGCGGGGCAAGAGGGGCTTATCTTAAGCACTGTGTGAGCGCAATGATTAGAAAAGAATGAAATAACTGTCTCAGTGTATCTTTTCATGCCCGCGAATAAAATAGATGCTCTAGACAGCACTGTTCTAATCGGAACGTCATTCCGGGCATTGAAATGTCACATGCGATATTTGAACATCTGAACACACTTATTCCAGATGCCAAAACATCACATGTTTTATTTGAGCATCTGGGCAGATGGGGCTTTGCAGAGAGGGAAAATTTTCCTGTTTCCTTAATGTTGTCGCTTTATAAACATGCTGCACGCTTTTGCGATGAAAAAAAAAAAAAGAAATTTGGTTTCCAGGCTGTAGAGTTTGCCGAAATTTGCTTTCTGTGCTCGCAAAAACATGTACCAAAACTTTGGCATGAAACTAGTTTATTAATAAATCGAGGGGGAAAAAATGTGTATTTCAGTGGAAGCAAGAAACTGAAACGAAGAAGTTTTTTGCATTGCGAACTTTGTTATACTGAGGTTGATATATCAAGGTTCAACTGTACATCAGTACCATGCAGTTCACATACACCAGATTTGACCGTTGTATATACACGTGCTTCATAACACGACACATCATCAGCAACACGAACACAATTTTGCAAATGAGAGCCGCGTAAATGCATGGCATACTCTCGCCTATATTTCTGCACTATGCTTGTGCTATCACCTTGAAACATGTTTGTTTGCATCCAGTTTTGTGCCTCGCTTTTTATTCTCTTCTGCTCTCGACTTTGACTCCTCTTCCTGTCGCAAGTTTCTTTTTTTTTCTTCTTTGACTCGGGTTTCTTGAAACACAGCATTTCGTGTGTGTTTGTTTTTTTTGGAGGGGGGGGGGGGGGGGATTTCTACTCTTTTTTTGTGACTTTCTTCCTGACCTTTCCATGATATCTGTCCCATTGGACTTGCTCTGATGAGGCAGATTTTTTATGTTTCTCTCCTTCTTCACCTTTCCTATGGGCTTGCCTCGCTTGGCTTCACCTGTATTGGCAGCATTAAATAACCCTCTTTGTGTTTTCAATTTCTTCCTAGGTCTTCGAGGCGTGCCCAATCTAATTGCAATTGCATCATCATGTTTTTCTCTCTTGATGAAGCATCTGATTGAGAACATCTTTGTTCTCTGCCCCGCCGTGGTGGCTCGGTCGTTAGAATGCTCGACTATTGAACCCAAGGATGCAGGATCAAATCCAAGCCACGGCAGCCACTTTTTGATGGAGGTGAAAAGCAAGGCGCCCATATGCTGTGTGATGTCAGTGCACATTACAGAACCTCAGGTGGTTGAAATTTTGAGTCCTCCACTGTGCTGTCTGTCTTGACCTGGGTCGCTTTGGGACGTTCAAACTTCACAAATTAAACCAATCTTCATTCTCCAATCTGTTCAGTTTTAGTCTGTCTCTTTACGACCTTTTGTCATACACCTTTAGAGCAGGGCTTATTACTCACTGGACACTCATCCTCCTCACTTTTAATTACTCGCTCTGTCCTGCAGTTTTTTCTTTCATGGCAGCACAGTTGTCAAATTGCTCTCTTCTTCACTGCTTCAAATGTTGCCCTGTATCGTCATCTCTCTCAAAGTTTTTCACGTTTTCCTCAGCGGGAATAACCTCCTTGGTAGCTGAGCCTTGACTCGAAACCATTTGCTGAATTTCAGTGACAGTGCCGTCCTCCGCTTCAGCTCCATCCAAGCTTTCGTGCTCGCTGTTATTTGATTAGTCTTTCCCTCGATGATATGGGCACTCAGACAGGATGGACTCTAACATGCCGCTAGAATCCTGCGCTTTTTCACCTGCAGGCGATGGGTTCATGAATGAAACTTCTGGTTTGGCAGTTGCCTCGCGGCTTCTGCGGAACCTGTCGTCTCAGAAGGTATCTCACTTTCCTCAAAAAGCATAACTCCAGTTGGGTCTTCACTCTCAGATCGTCACAGTGCACTAGTGTGATGCGGGCGATAACATCATGACGTGTTTTAGATTCAGTGGTGTTAGGGGCAATGGGAGGCAAATGTGGCAGAGTGCCAATGCCCTTGACAGGAGTGCCGGTGGTGGCTTCCTCGGCTCTGTTTATCACGCCGTGATAGGGGCAGGGGCATAATGCACACTGGAGAAAGCGGCCAACATTCTGTCTTCTATGTGCCAAGCTCGCTTTAACAACGCATGCGTAGTACTTGCTGCTGCAAAGAAAGATAAGAGAAGAAAGAGGGAAGAAGTGGAGAAAGAATGGTCGGCAGAAGTTTTTCTTCCTTCATTCTCCTGCACACATTCGGCACACTCATGAAGGAAGAAAAGAATGCGTACATTCTTGCGCTTCGCTCTTTCACGTCATAGCTGCATTGACTGTGTGTTCCATACCGGCTGTTGCCAAACTGGCTCTCTCTCATTCCTTCATGCACATAGTTCGCAAACGTCACATGGTGCCGCACATCAAACCATCACAGCAGATGCCTGAGCCCCTGGGGAAAAGGGGGCGCCACTCTAGACCGGCCGTTGCCAAACTGGTTCTCTCGCATTCCTTCCAGACATGGCTTCAAAACATCACGTGATGCCGCGCGCCAAGTGACCATGGTGGATGCGTGAGCCTTTGGGGAAAACGTACTTTCCAAGGTGTGGCGCTGGGTCCACATAGGGTTTGCAAACGTCATGCGACAGACAACCGGGGGTGATGCGATCAGCTTTGAGGATGGTGCACTTTCCTGTGCGCGCTGCCGTGGTGGTGCAGTGATCACGGCACTCGACTGCTGTGCCCAAGAATGCGGGATCGATTCCTGGCCATGGTAGCCACTTTTCAATTGAGACAGAAAGCTAGACTCCCATGTGCTGTGCAATGCCAGTGGTGGTCAAAATTTGCGGAGCCCTCCACTACACTGTCTCTCATAGCTCGAGTCACTTTTGGACGTTAAACCCCATAAATCAAACCAAATGTTCCCCTGTGCATGGTGGAGTTATACCAAACAAGTGGTGAAATTGGAGTACAGTCTACGATGCAATTTTCTTGCAACATAGCGCTAAACAGACAAGGACACAGCGAGACACACGGGACGGGCGCTAACTTGCCGTCCCGTGTGTCTCGCTGTGTCCTTGTCTGTTTAGCACTATGTTGCAAGAAAACCGTCACCAACTCGCCCAAGCTTCCACCCTGGTCTACGATGCAACTTTTCTATTCTTTTGCATAGGATTTTCAAGAGGACAATCTGTTAGTTCTACATAACCAGAATCCAAAATATCCGGGTTCAATATATCTAGGATTAAATATATTACAAAGAGCTGCCTGTTGAAGCAGATTAAGTTATTAGAACAGATTTAGAAATTTAAACTCAATGGCACTTTATGCAGCATTGTACTGGGCCGCACATATACCGTATTTACTCGAATCTAGGCCGGCCACGATTCTAAGCCGAGACCCGAAAGTTATAGTCGGCAGAAAAAAAAAAGAACTTACCTCGATTATAGGCTGACTGAAAAAACAACTGAGAACAAGGAGTGCAGTACGCAAACGAAATTTATTTACATTATCCTGCTCAGTCGTCGTCATCACTTTATTGCTGGGCTCCTTGTAGAGTGCACAGTCTTCGGTGCCATCAAGTGCATTGGAAATGCAACACTTGTGGAATGTGCTCAACCAGGCTTTCCGTGATATCATCCCAGGCTGCAGAAATCCAACTGGCCACGACTACCAGTGATGCGCGCTTTACATAACCTGTTGGTGTAAGCTCGCGCTCGTCGCGAGCTTGTCAGGCGCGACGAACTCGGCCTTGCTGACTCTGATGAGCTGAACTTGACAAACTCTGTCAGTGCTGACTCCACTTCAGGATGGGGGCCTTTCTTCGGTCCTGTGAAAGTCTTTCTCATTGCGGCACAAGCAAAACTTTCGTCGCGCTGCTTCCCCCCAGCGGCGAACATTTTTTTTTTAAACCACGCCGGTGTCCCGCCCAGCTTGAAGATTTGATGATTCTGCCAGCGAGTGTAACTTTTCGCTTGAAGGCAGCGCTATAGTGACACCGCCTGCTTGGTGCCGTGCTGTCTGGGAAGAAAAAACGCACGTCTAAAAACTCCTGGAACGCACTCAGGAGTCAGGGTACCACACGAGCACACAAGAAGACAAGGCCGAAATGGCAGCCAGTGCTCGTGCATGCTTTGGCCGGCGTTGGCTATGGCTTGTCTTTTGTTGGCGTTCCATGAAGGCGCCACCTGCGTGCTACTTTTTTCTTTTTTCAAAATGCTGGAATCTGAGAATCTGAGCCGACCCCAGAGTTTATATATATTTTTTTTAACTATCAGCCTAGATTTGAATAAATACGGTATGATTATCGGTACAGTTACTGTGGGCATCTTTTTTCCCTGCTCCATTTGAAGTAAGTGAAGGTATCGCTGTGCTAGTAAATAAATAAGCAATTATTTTTGCATCTTGGTTTGTATTTATGCCCTTTAGTCCAAAATTCCTTGAGACTAGTGGTGTTGGAACATTACTGTGCGGTAGACGGCAGTGATGAGCAAGTAGTAAGTAGCATGCTGGCTTTCGTTGTTGTCTTGCATTTTGTTTCGCATTGTCCACGCTGACCTTAAATTACAAATTAAACGGACATCTGGAATATGCAGAAGACAAAATGTTTGTAGGATTTCAATGATTTTTATCTTTCTGTTGGCTGCTGCGATCAGGCATGCCATATCCACACCCGTCAGTATTTTTAATATTCACTTTGGGGTCAATTGTATTTTATTAGTAGTAGAGGTGGTTAAGAAGTAACTGGTATAACTTTTTCTGCCAACATATCTTTTGTGGTGTCCTTTTTTTTTTTTTTTTACAGAGCGCAGCTCTGGCACCCATTCCTGCATTTCGCGGTGTCACCATTGTCCCTCGTAACCAGCTCCATAAATAAGTCCTGTCTGCACTAGGAATCTAATCTCTATTCCTTGGATTCACAGCCAAGTGCATTAACTAACTGCAACACGCCCGCGATCATGAAACGCGCATCATAATTCTCCTCATCTACCATGAGGATGATAGTAGCAATGACAATGATGTTGCAATTAGTGATAATGACAGTGATGACATTGGCAATGATAATGATTGGTTCATTTAGTTGATAATGATAATGAGAGCAAATGTGATGCACTGTGTGCACCAGCAACATTAGGCTTTCGCATTTCTGCGGTGTAGCTTCCACAGTGCTCTCGGAATTTTAAAGTGCAGCTCTTTGGCACCCGTCCCTGCGTTTCGTTCGCAGCGTTGCCGTTGTCCCTTGTAACCAGTAAAGAATGGTACCATAGGATAGAGCATCAATGAAAGGTGTGCATGACTTTGTCAGCACTGTAAAAGAGGAGCTAGTAAATAACCTGTAACCAGTAACTAGTAACATAATCGTCGACGTTGGCATCCCTTGTAACCAGCTCCGCAGCCAACATAGAATGGTACCATAGGATAGAGTGTCATAAAAAGGTGTGCATGACTTTGTTGGCACTGTAAAAGAGGAACTAGTTGGTATATTGAAAAAAGAATGGTACTATAGGATAGAGTGTCAAGGAAAGGTATGCAAATTGGTTGATGTGGTTTAATTAGGTAATTAATTAGAGCCAATAACAATAATAATTGGTTCACAGGGAAGGAAAGGCGAAATGTCTGTCACACCTGTTCCGTGGACACTTTAACGGTGCCATAAAAGAAAGGGAAGAAGATGGCAGTGAAAGCGGAAAGAGTGAAGAGGGTGTTGTAGTGGGGGGCTTCGTAGTAATTTCGACCGCCTGGGGATGTTTAGCGTGCACTGACATCGCACAGCACACGAACGCTTCGTTTTGCTTCCATCAAAGCTTAATTAGAGCCGTTTAAAGGCCCACTGTCCACCCTCCGGTCGAAAATATTTTCTTCCCCGGTGACTGTGAGACTTCGCCCCTAGAACGCAAGGCCGCAAAATGTTTTTGAAAAGAGTAACTAATAACGCAGTTACAGCCACCGCAATCACCCGATTTTGTCATGCCTCTCTCCTTCCGTTCCCTCGCAAAGGTTTTTCACTCTCCTGCCCGAGGTCGTCTAGCCTCCGCAATACAAATTCCCCTTCCTCCTCCGTGTTTGGCGGGAGGTGGGGCGGGGCTCTCCGCAAGCGCGAAAAAAAAAAAAACGGTCGAGGGAGCGCGCGCCGCTGGATTCAGTCTGGCCGTGGCGAGGGAAAAGTGCGCTGCGAGCTGGCTGCGAGCGGTAGACACCCATCCTTCTCCCGTCAGTCAGCGAGACGGACCAATGGACGTCATTCACGGTACGTACGTCATTATCGGGGCCCGTCGGGCAAGTGCAGGAAGCGGTGAAGCTGGCTTCTCAAAGGAGAGCATGAGAGAGCTTTGAATTGTATTTTCGATGCTTTGCGGCGCGCGTGTCGCTGTAGAATTTTGCACAGACTATCTCCGGTACCTGATTGAAACACTGGGCTTCTTTGCCTAAAAGGGCCTTCCCTGGACAGTGGCCCTTTAAGTGGTTTGCAGGAAAGGAAAAGCCCACTATCTGTCACTCGCGGAAGAGGGAATATGTATGAAAAATAAAAATAGTTGTCTGTAATCGTACATACATGTCTTGCTCAAATTCTTTGGCTCAATCTATCAAAAATGAGCTGCGCTCAAATTTCGCATTAGAAAGTAATGTAATCGTCGGCAATTTTTTTTTTTCTACTATTCGAAGATAGCTGCAAAATATGCAAATAAAAAAATGCTGAGGCTTAGCTAAGGTTAAGCCTAGTCAGATGCGAAGCATATTGGTGGCTAGGCTTGGAAATGCACAGGCATTGATGCTGCATTGGTCCAAATCCCGCCTCATCATCATGGTGGCACCCCGTGTGTGCCTAGCAGAAGCAGACGCACCCCCCTTATATACCGCCGCTCCGGCATCACGTGTTCACTACAGCGCACCTAACAGTAGAAGTGGGAAACGCATTGGTAGCGACGCCGCGCTCGACGGCGCGAGATGCAGCCCGGTCTCTCCTCTGTCGTGACGTCGCGCATCACGTGGTAGGTCATGAAAGGTCAATGGTGGCGACACCGCCACACTCGAGGAGCTGAGGCTTAGCTCTAGTAATATGCTTCACATAAAAATGTGCAGCTCTTGTGCTACCGTACTGTAATGCAGCCAGACGTGGTTTGAACAAGTGAAGTGTACATGCTCACTATCTTGAAGCAAGTGACCAATGGCAGTATGAGCATAGCCTTGAAAATGCATAAGTACAGTATACTTGAACTCGGAAACCTCGCGTTATGATTTACGGTAAATGACACTGGCAGCCAGTTCGAACGAACCTTCTTCTGAGTGGTCATGCGATCAAAGCAAAAAGGAAAGCAGTGAAGCCGTGTAGTTCTTTATTTTTCTCTGTGTTCCTCTCTCTCTCCTCTGTTTTCGTTGTATTATATCATTGCACAGCCTGTTGGACTGAGCAGTGGCCGCTGACTTCGGCACGGTCAGCGTGAATGTTTAATTTATTCAAAATGCTGTGACGAGCGCTACAATATGTTACCAAATGAGCTTCAGTCACATGTTATCTTTCATATTTTGCGGGCTTTCTTGAAGGGCTGGAAAAAATGACTGTTCAGAAAGTATGCTGGCAGAAAAAAATTAGACAGCCTGTATCTGAACTTGCTCTACAAATTAATGAAAGGCCCTTGACACGAAACTAAATGTTAAAGGGACAGAATACTGAAAGTTAGGTCTCAAATATTTTTCAGCGCAATGGAAAGGTTGATGTCTAAAATGTTTGATTCCATAGCGGCTTCGATAGGAACGGTGTAGAAAAGTTATGCCGAGAATTTTTTTATCAGTGCATGCGCCAGTTTTTATGTAGTCCAATGCTGGAAGCCATGAGCAATGACCGCGATGACGACTGGTGGTAGACAAAAAAGACGTGCCAAAAACAATTATAAATTTCACTTATCAGACAGTAATTAGACACCTTTGCGTAAAGTAGTGTCCTTTTCAGTTTCCACACTCAAGGCTGTTACAGCACAATAATGCATGCCTGGTCGACGAAAGTTTGAGTGGGCACTATCATTGCTTTATTGACAGAATTCCAAACACTGTGGTGTCACATAGTGGCAAAAGCTGAAAGCATGCCTCTCACGGTGCAAAAGGAGGGGTGGCTTTTATTTAAGGACGCAGTGGAGAAAGCGCAAAATATAATAAATTATGACAGGCACTCCTAGAAGAAAGGAGAATAGTGTGCACTTACGAAAATCAGCTATATTTTGCTGAGGTGTAGTCACGCATAGTACTACAGTAAAGGTAATAGGGTTTCTCCACTAGATAGCGCCTCAGTTGTTTTTATATGATTTTCAGTGCCAAATTAAAATTGTAAAGCCTCTTTGATATTGTAGTGCTTGATTTGTGCTATATGAGGCAAGATCTTTTCATCTCCACCATAATCTCGTGACATATTTTGGCCAGTGTTCTGTCCCTTTAAAAATTTGGCATAATTCATCTTAGCTAATTAACTGACTAAGCGGAATATAAAAAATGCTCTGACGCCCACACAACAGCAGACAATACATCGTTAGTTTCACTTAGCTGTGGTTTCTGCCATTTGTTTTAAGTTATGCAAAATGCCATGTAGAGTGAAAATTTGGTTAGCCTGTCTTGGCGCTGGCAGTGCCATTGCTGGAGAATGCTGTAGTGCTATTCTGCATACACAGTAGTAATGGGGCCAGCTGTGAGGTTCAAAAGTGAGAACCCCTGCTAAATTGGGCTTCCACTATGTTGCCCTTGTTTTACAGTCTAACCCGGATATATCGAACTCGAAGGGGATTGCGAAATAGTTCGATATATCAATACTTCGATATACAGAAATTGGCTTGAGACGCTGCTTGCGATCATGAAAAGTGATAGCGTTTTTGTCGCATAATCAACCCACTCGCATAATGAACCCACCCTACACTTCTGCCCCTGGGAATTTGAAAAAAAAAAAAAAAGCGTTAAGGCCAGTTCACATGCAAGTGATTAAGCAGAATCAGCGACGAGCGGCAGCGGCTGAGCGAGAAATTTCCAACTTGTTGGAACTGCATCGCTCGAGCCGCCGCGACAGCTCAAAACAGGTTTTTGCGTCGCCGCGGCAGAAATCGTGAGAATTTTTGCTTGCATGTGAAACAGCCTTTAGTCGGTGGCGCATCCCTCTGTTTCAGTCATCGCATCCACAACTCATTTATTGGCAGCGTGCCAAGATGCTGCGCAGCAATAACGTCACGGCGTGTTTATTTTTTTTACTATACTTTTGAAGCTCCTGCGGTGGTGGTGAGCAAACTTGGCACAGTGCCCATGATTGCTTGCTTGCCAAGCCTGGTTCGATTTCTCATGCCGCGCACTTCGAGCGGGCGGAGTCTACTGCCACAAAATCATTGGAAAGCATGATAGCTGCAAATGCCATTTGAAGCGAACAATGCTAAAAACCGGTGTCATGATCACAGGTGACCGCGCTTTCGTTGATTCATAGATGCAAGGATGGACGACTCACGCAAAAAAAAAAAATCTGCTGCTTCTCAACGTCCACAGCCGCCATAGCATACGCTACACCACACACGAGACGCGGATCGCACGTCAGCTGCCACGCACAGAGAGCTCACAACACACACTGGAGAAATCGCCTGACGTTCTGTTTACCATGGGCTGAGCTGGCTTATCTGCGCATGCGTAGTGCATGCTGCAGCCAATGAAGACCGGGAAAGAAAGGAAGGGGAGAGAGAAAGAATGAGTACACGCTTACTCTTCGCTCTATCGTATTGTTTCCCCTTTCCCGAACACCAGAGCTGCATTGGCTACATCTGCCTGTTCCCTCTCGTTCCTTCACGCACATGGCTTGCAAGCATCATGGGTTGGCGCGCGGCAAACGATCACCTCAGATGCACATGCCTTGAAAGTTGTGAAGAAAGCTGCGTGAAGAAAGTTGTGAGGTAGCAAAGATTCTCTGGACATTGCCAAAGTCTGTTGTAGCTTTTACAGCTGCTGAACAGGAAATTATCCATCTTTGTTCTTTGTGACCAGATGAATAATTGGGGAGCATGAAATTTTGTCATGAGATTTTAGCAAAGAGTAAAAATTCACAGTCTTTTAAATGCAAAGCAGGCTGTGTAAGCCATTCAGAGTGAGCATAGCTAGAGGAGGGATAGAGGACTCAATAAAACGTGTGGAGTCGTGGATTCCACTTTGGGATAGGAGTGCCTCTAGTGTACAAATTGTTTTAATGAGGCTTATATAGTCGATGTTCCTGTGAGTCAGTTGGAGGAACTACACTCCCTTGAGAGGTCTGCAGCCCACTCAACCCCACACAGACTACAACAGTGAAGCTTCACACCTCTGCAGTCGGCGGCTTGTTCCACACGCGACAAAGGCACCACCCCAACGTTTTCTCATCTGTGGGAGTGAGTCTGGCTGCAGCAGATTCGCACCCAGAGTGCCACTTCAGATGTTTGTAGCCTACAGGACTGGATCGCTCCCAAAAACTCAGCTCGTGCCAAGGACACACTTTTGTCCTTATGAGCTTTTGTGTATGCCACTGGCACCGACCACCGCATGTTAACTTTCCTGCCTTACTGTCTCTCGCAGTAGTTAGTCCACAGATCCATACTGATTGCAATAAATGGATGCAGTCAATCAATGGCTCATTTAATATGAAAATGGGAAAACTGAAATTGAGATATTTACATATTGAAGAAAACAAGTAGCATTAACAAAGCAATGAAATGTTTTTGTTTTTGTTTTTTTCTGCAGAAGTACAAGCCTTTCAAGGGCGTCAAGTATGTCACCAAGGCTGGCAGATTTCAAGTCAGGACATGAGGGCCCTTTACCCTTCATTTGGGGCCTACGGTAGCGGTGAAGTGAAAGCGCGTTCTTTCAAAGCAGTGGATCTTTCTGCATTCAGTGGGACTCTCCAAGCACCACGCGTCTCCAAGTGCAGAGTTCAGCTTGCAGCTTTCCGACTTATTTGTGCCGTACAGATCAAGGTTAGACTGGAGAAGCAATGCCGCGTTGGCCTTCTGTTGGCGGTGATAAACAGTCTGCTCCTTTGTGCTTTTCCATTCAGCCAGCCAAGTATCGAGGAGATACAGGCAGGTGGACAGGTGGAAATGTTGGTGGCTTACTAAAGCATTTTCAGTGGTACAGCATAATCACGGTGCTGTTAAGCGCCGAGGCTGGCTGATTTGCTTCAGTAAGCAAGCCGGACCTGCTTAGACTAAGAAGTTTTGCCGAAATACTGCTTCATTTTTCTTTTTTTCTCGTATGTATGTGTGCAAACCCGTGTTTGAGATGTACATTTCAAAATTCCACTTCAGGTCTACCTCGCAGTATTCCAGAAGTAGCGGCAAGTTGTGGTTTGGGCAAAGGCTGCATGTTAAGGTGGCGGAGTGAAGTCTCAGTTGTGGCATGGTGTTTAGGCTGCCATAGTCACGTCTGACTGAATCAGCCCGTGAAAATGTGCTTTTGACATGTGGGAACAGAGGAAATGATGCAATTTTAGATGCAACCTCCTCCTTTTCTTAGCTTGTCACAATATGTTCCAGCATTGAGAAAAATGGATATATTCAATGCAAAGCTTGGCCATGATGGTCTGTTCACGTGGAGCAGCTTCAAACAAGATCTGTACTTTTAGTCATGCCTGTGCTTGGTAATTTTTTTTAGGAGCGATTAAACAACAAAATGCTTTCTAGTTGTGCAGTGCTGATGCAGACTGTTATTGCGCGTTTGTAAGAATCATCTTTTTAACATAATGAAGCTCTATAGTCTTTCTTCCTTGTTAGAGCACGATGTAGCAATGCTTCATTTTTCTTTCTTCATTTGCAGATTTTGTACACATGAATCAATGACATCGAATTGGGATGGCTTTTTATGTTGAAGCTTAGTTTGTAGTAGTTCATTTGCGCCAGGTTGCCAAGTGTGGCTTCTCTCAGTGATGTCTGTGCAGGACTTGAATGTGGTTACGTAATGTGGGGAGCTATGATGTTCATTTATTGCTCATATGTTCCTATATAATGTCATTGACTCAACACTTTGACACTGATATGGCAGAACGAAATATCTCGAGATGTCATTGTTTCAGTACCACAGTACTGACTCTAAGCAGAGAAGGTAACAGACAATAAACTTGCTCTATGACTCCCATTCCAAGTAGCTGTAGAGTAGTTACCAATTTATCAGGCCATATTGTGTGGAAATAAAATTATCCCTGGCCTCTCAGGGTTGTGTCTGCATTTTGCACCGATTGTGTCTAGCATTATGTTGTACCTTATTGATTTTAGTATGCTTATACAGCCAAATCTTGTTATTTTAACCTGACTTAATTGAGACTTGTGATTAATTAGAACTCATGCATTGGTGCTGTTGACATTGAATGTAATAAAAAGGCTCCCATTAATTCAAACTTCATAACTGGAACAAATTGTTAATCACATTCTATTTTCTGTTATTGAGAGCCAGCTGTAAGTGGCTCTCTTTCTGTGCATTACAAACACAAATGATAAAATCCCCTCCTGCATGAAGGCATCAAATTTAGAAATAGGCAAGTTGGAAGGTGCTAGAGTCGCTAACTCGGTGGCTGCTAGAACTCAATAACAGCACAACTATAAAGATCATACCTCTTTTCAGGGTCATTAGTATAACTAAAGGTTGGAGTTTTCGGTTTTTATTTTCCGAGAATTCGGCTGAATTTTTTCGGTGTTTATATGTGAACACAACTTCCGGTTTCTTTCGGTGAATATCATCTCCTGCTGAAGAAATATCGGCTTTTTTCGCTGAGATAAGAGGCTGTTAACAGTTAAAAGTGACGTAATGTTTATTTTGGCTTTTTTTTCTTGCATGTTGTTTCATGCACTTTTAATTAATGTACAGTTGGTCGTCATATATATGGCTAAGCTCCTGGAGGAAAACGATATTTTCATGATGAAAATTAGCATTGCGTTTTCACACGTTAGACAAAGGGGTAACTGAATTATTATTTATTCTGATCCAATTTTTACATAAACCAAATCTCTTAAAAAACAAATGCGCTTCTCTCGGCTTGTGTCTGAGAAGTGTCATGTGGTAAGGAACTGGCGGGCTTTGGTCTTCGCAATTTGCGCTGCAAATGCTCTGGTCTGTTCTTTGGCCCTCAAAGAACAGCCAACCTTTTTTCTTTCATTTAATACCCCTTTAAATTTTTTTACATATTCCATTACGCCCTGAGGCAATAAACAATGTTATTAAAAAAGAAAGTGCCTGCCTTGCCACAAGTGCCCCTCCTAGGACGCTTGATATGTTTATGAGGCTCGGGAAGCACGGCTGCCATTCTTTCCCCATTCGTGAGGCCATGAACAATGCCTCAAAAACCCTCAACCGCTGTACTTAAGCCAAATATCCCACTGTCTTACACCGTGTCCCTGGATTGAACACTGTTGTTATTTTCTCCCGCCATCGAGAGTGGGTGGAGTGGATGAAAAGGTACTGACCTTTTTCAATTTAAACCGAATTTTTCAAAATCGTTTCAGCATACCTCTATAGGTGTTTTTCGTTTTAAACCAAAAAGTCAACCCCTAAGTATAACTTGATGTAGGAAGTGCCTGGATAATTGTTTGGCATTTTTCAGTTCTGCTTTCATCGCTGTTCCTAACCTTGCTTACATACTGTGAAACACCAGTCACTTTCAGAAGTTCACGCATCATTTTAAAGCAGTTAATGTAAATCACAACAATGAGGGACAAGGATGAAGCTGTCTTTGCAGTTTTAGCCCGTGTGGTAAAGGGACAGAATAGTATTGCTACATGGCGGCTTAGTCATGCGGCATCAACAAGGGACTATGCCATACTGGCGTCAAATGGATTGCCATGCCAGGTTATGGAATACAGTACAATGCCAGCAGCACAGCAGCATGTTTTATGCTTCTCTGTTTAGCGCCTCTATTTTTACAATGCCAGCTAAATCGCCCGCTTTGCAATGGGAGCCTTCAGTATGTTTCACTTTAATGAGTGGCCGCATGTGGTGCTACCGTTAGGGCAGGACTATTTTCATCATACTGGCATCCGGATGTGCGGGGCTGGCGTTCAGGGCTTGCTCCCACTCGTATACCCGGCTTCTGCCAGATTCTTGCTTCGCACCCCTTCTGGTGTAGCTCTCTCTTGATCCGTGGCATGGCACTTTCTCAAACGTCATTCGGCTGAAGTGGTAGCATTGCTTGCTTTTAGCAGAGGCGACTGCGGCGTTCGCTCCACTTATCACTTCAGCATCACAGCTGGTATGCTTGAAGCAGTTCTTCAAGTGCTTTTGTAGCTTATTGCTGTTCCTTGTGAGACGAATAAAGACCTGTAAGTTGTTACGTTTGTTCTTTTTGCCCACAAAAGCGTCTCGCTCATGCAGTTCTTTTTTTGTGTCTATTACAAGCCAACTAGCCTGACCTGACCACAAAGGAATCCTCTCAGTGCGACAGTCACTAAACAGATGCCAAGCCAATAACTTAATTGGCAGCCAGTAAATACTTTGGCATCAGTTGCAGTGCCATGCATTAGAGAATGGAGTACACTTTCTGCTTCTTAAAAGGAAGCTGAAACATTTTTTAGAGAATTTCACAAGATTTAAGCATTAAAATACAGACGAATCTCAATATAAGGAAGTCCTACGTGCAGCTGAAAATTTCACTAAATCGCGAATTTCGTTATGTCGAGGTTGCTATGTTTTAGTTGCCCAAATGAAGTAACAGGTTTGTGGAACACTGCTGGAAACGTAAATTACGAATTCAGGAAATATGGAATTCTAGCCATAATAGCGCTAACAAGGGCACCGGAAGTTATTTTGTATATAGGGAGCACATAATGAGTGATAACGGACGCGAACGCATTTTTCTCCGTGTGCGCATTACTCAAAGCTGCCGCCAGTTGTCTCCATTGGTATCATCACTAACGTTTGCAAACTGAGACGAGAGATGTTAATACGAGTCTCTAGATCACCTGATCCAGGGGCTTTAACGGGGACGCTGTCTATTATAGTGAACTAAATTTAGTCGTATGTCCGCATCGCCCACGCCGGCACGGCTACCTTTGCTGCGACAATCTTTGTTCAGGCTTCATATACGTGTACCATATGTACTCGAATAAGAACCCACCTCCCACTTTTGCCCCCTAAGAACTTGAAAAGAATGAAACCCTCGTTAGCGCTTCCCTCCGTTTCGCTCCGTCGCTGTCCAGTGTATTTCTTGGCAGCGCGCCAAGGTGCTGCGCAGCGAGAACAGCACAGTGAATCTCTTGGGGTTAGCTTTAGTGGTGGGGTAAGGAAAGGGGGGGGGGGGGGGGGGGGGCGAACCTGGCAGAGTGCCAGCGGCCGTGAAAGGAGTGCCCGCGGTACGGTGGCGTGTTCCCTTGGTTTTCAGTTTTGCTTCACTGCTTTATCATGCAGCGAGGAGGTGGGCGCTGTCTGCTACCACAAAAATATTGGAACGTGCGGTAGAAGCAAGCACCTTTTGAAGGGTACGATGCTTAACAGCTGGCGTCATGATTGCGGCTTACCGCATGCTTTCTTTGATTGATGGCTGGGATGGACGACGACGACAAAAGTAAAAAAAAACAAACTTTTCTCGCGTGTTCAACCCTCTCCTCAAACTGACGTGGATCTTGGAAGAAAAAAAATGTGGGTTCATTATGCGAGTAAATTCGGTATTTCCGGCTAGTGCTTTTTCGTTCTGACTGCAGTTAGCCAGGGCATGACGCGTCCTAAAACTTCCGCACCCTGGGTTTTGTATCCGCACTAGGGATTTTGTTTCGTCCGCAAATTCCAGACTGCTGGCAAAATTGGCGCGTAAAAGGGCATATGTAAAATGCGGTGATCAGGGCTGAAGTTTTAGTCCTCATCCCATTGTCAAGGTGGCTACTGGTACGTGCGATGCACTAGGACTTCGTTAAATCGAGAGTGCGGTATAAAAATACTTCGTTAAATCGCAAAATAAGTACGTGGTTTTCGGTGGGACAGAGCTCGGGAAATAAAAAAAAAAGCCGTCACATCGCGAATTTCGTTACATCGAGGTTAGACTGTATATAAAACTTGTAGGTTCAGCTCACGAAGTTTTGTACTTCCATTTAAAGATATCATATAACCAGCTATTAAAGCAGCGAAGATCTTCAGGCTTCTCCTCACAGCAGCAAAGTAATGCGGAGAAACGTCACATTGATGTCATTATCGGCGACGTTTCAAATTTCAACTACATTCACCCGGTTTATTTGCGAGTCGTCCAATGCTACGGCGTTGATTTAAATGCTAGTGCAAAACGACTTGGGATCATTTACTTCTGCTATTTAAAACAATATCGTAGTTGTAGGCAACCGCAAACACAAAAAAAATCCGCCCTAATATGAGCACAGCTTACCCTGGCAAAAGTAGAGCTACGACTTGAAAGCTATATTGATACCTGGTAGTTTTGACAAATGCCATGCCTTATCATAGCCTCCTTTATACTCTGTGCCTGTCAACGCGCCGAGCGAACAATAGAGCGGCGCCGTCGAGTAAAGTTGCGCGGTCCCCTCGCTGAGGGCGCCGCTGAGGTAGGGGTCGAGGCGCAGGGGTCGCACGGGTACGAATGTCGGCGCGGGGCGGGAGCGCTGTTATTCGCTAGCGGGATAACTGTTCCTAAGCATCAGTCGTGCATATTCAGCATATTTACTTGTAAGGCCGACATCCACTAAGCATAACAAGTGATCATGATACTTGTTAGGCAATAACACCTACGCTATATGACATTTTATGTCAGGCAGTTTCAAGAAATTGCGCATGGCTCGAAAAACTGCATGACTGCTCCGCTAGCACCAATGGTAATAGAAAAATTACAATGCTAGTCTACGCTGCAATAAAACAAAATTTAAGAAGAAAGGCACCAGCATTTATTTACACATTTCACAACAGCGATATTGTGCTTCAAGAGTACCATGTAGAAGTGGTGTGATGAATAGCTGCCACAAGTAGGGAAAAAAGTTCACGGTGACTGCTGTCACTGATAGCACTTCAGAAGCCAGCTTGATTTACAGATGATCGGAACAACCATCGCAGTATGCAATTGAGATCTGTAAGGAAAACAATTTTGGTATCAGCTGTTACTTTCAATGATTCAGCGCGTCGTACAAACGTTTTTTTTTTTTTTTTTTTTTAACTAGAAAAACAAGGAAAGACAAATATACGCGTTGCATCTTTCTGTTTCGATCACTCCAAAATAATCGTCACAATAGGCAAAGCTCGTGTTTTTATTATTTTTTTTTCACAGAATTGCGCAGTTAGCGAAACAAAAAATACTGCGCTGGAGCACATGTAACATACCACATAGACGAGCTAACAAGGGAGGAAGTTCGCATCACAGTCCAGAAAATACACGTACACATTTAATATTATTATTACCTTACTGACGCGTAATAAACACACTTCTGATGCTGTCATTATTTCTCACAGGCCTTAATGCGGTTGAGTGCGAGAAGGGAAACTAATATAGGCTTTGCAAGATTTGGTTTAACTCACTTTAAAGTAGTCATCTTCACAATAGGTAAATTTTGTGTTTCTATTTTATCACAAATTTTCGTAATTAGCGTATACTGCAAAAAAAAAAAATCGCTTCGCAGGAGCACACTAACACACTACGCAGACGAGCTAGGCAGGGAAGCAATTAGCACTGCAGTCCAGAAAGCACAGGTGCGCAGCTAACATTACTACTGCAGTATTCACGTTTAATAAACACATTAATTGGTGCTGTCACTATTTTTTACAAGCCTCAAAGCAGCTGAATACTACGCAGCGATCGCCGAAAGGACAAAGCAAAGCTGGCACTTAACCAGTTGGTGCAATGCTGTATTCCTGCAGCACCCGAAGACAGAGAAAAGTAGAAGCATGACGTTGCACACAGCAGAACAGTCCACGAAACAGCGAGACAGCGGCAGCGCGTGGCTATCCGAACCATTTTGCAACACGGCGCACCCGGAACTCGCCTGGCGAAGGTGACCCTGACCCTACGTCGCTGTCGCCATCTCTCGGCAGCCACCGGCGTAACTTGTCAACGGAGGAGGAGCGGCGGCGACGGCCGCGGAGCGCGGAGTTGACAGGCACAGAATGTATAAAGGAGGCTATGGCCTTATTTCATTCTTTTATTTTTCTTACTAAACTTGCCTGGATAAACCAAAGTATCTAAACCTATACTACCTACAATTACCTTCTGATTTCATATTTCTGCCTAGCAATTTCAGTGCCACTGCCGAAATGCTCCAGCTTGCAGTTGAGAGACATGATCCCAACAGTGTTCCAACGTCGCTGCGCACCCCATTATCTGTGCCTACTTTTAAAATCAGCGCTTGCAGTAGCTCAAGTGGTTCAAGGATGGCCAGCGTTATAAACAGCGTCCTGTATGACACATCAATACCTGACATGCAGCCTGATTGCCATGAGGGGTGCAGAACGCCACCTCAAAAGAAAATAAAGTAGGTTGCAAAAAATTGCTTTTCCCACTGTTCGCCATGTGGTACCGCTCAACTGACATCTCACGGTCTCACCCCTACAAAGGTAGAGTAGGTGCGAAAGCTAGCCAATGGGGGAGAGTAAGAAAGGAGAGGGCCGTGGACGGTCAGATTGGCCGTATTCGGTAGGCATTGTAAAAATAAAGGAGGTGCTGCTCTGGTAAACTGTATATTCAATTGTCTGGGTGTAGCACGCTTCCCCTGATGGCGGTTTCCGCGTGTCGGATGCATGTGCCATCTCCCAGCAGTGCCGAAATCCCGTGAAGTAAGAGCCACGTACGCATATGTTTCCTCGTGTATGGACTCCCCCTGCTCACAATAACCTCTCACCCGGCCCACGCTTCGTTTCAGCAATGGTAGGAGTGGGGGAACAGGGGTCAGCACCCTGTTCCATCCCCACCCCCGCAACAGTTAATGGTTTTAGCGGGCGTCTTGGCGACAAGCTTGAGCACGTGTGTGTGTGTGTTTTTTTTTTTTTTGGGGGGGGGGGGGGGGGGAGGGCGCTTGGGGGCGAGAGAATACGGGCTCTGGACTGCGGCGACTGGGTTCAGCGAAAACGAGGAAAATATCTTCCACATTCTTTGTGGAGCGTTGGTGTGAGGACACAGTAAATGATTGAGGAATCTTTATCGAACTCATATTGCGCTGCACCGTGTTCACACACTGCGCGGCTAGCGTACACCACGGGTGCCCGCTTATCGGTACTCGATGGTGTAATCTGCGATGCCGAGCATTGCTTCTACGCGGGCTTGGTGAGTGCCGCTCCACGGTTTCAGTACGAGATTACGTTGGCACGGCCCATGGCAGCGTTTTAAAGGGACATAACACTGGAATTTAGGTCTCGATTTTTTTCGCCGCAGTGGAAAGATTGATGTCTAAAATGTTCGATTCCATAACGGTTTTGTTAGAAACGCTGTAGAAAAATTTTACCGGGAATTTTTCTAACAATGCGTGCGCCGGTTTTTATGTAGTCCGATGCTGGAAACCATGAGCAACGACCGCGATGACGACCGATGATCGACAAAAAGATGTACCGAAAACAAATGTAACTCACTCGCCAGACAGTAATCAGACTTTTTTTTGCGTAGAGTAACGTCCTTTTTCGGTTTCGCACTCAATGCTGTTACGGCGCAATTAGGGCCCCTAGAAATATTGCTAGTCTCTCATCCGCCGGCCGCGACGGAGGCGGCCGCGGTGGCGCTGCGGTGAAGCGGAGTGCCACTGCCGACGGAGCAGACGACGCGCGCGCCCGTGCGCTTCGAAATGCATTCGCTGCATGCTCATTCTCAGGTGCCTTGTACATGCGATGCCGCTCTTAAGTCTTTGATTTCAGTTTAGTCGCAATATTGAATTCGCAGCCGAGTTGTTGGCATAACCACAGATACGATTTTTTTTAATTTTTTTTTTTCGTGAGCGAAGTTTTGCTCGCATGCCTCTGACCCGATGTAGAAACGAAGCTGCTTTTTATACCCTATTATCCTGCTGAAGCTACCGCCGTGCCGTATTGTAATGAAGACTTCTGAGGATTTTGTGCAAACAATTGCGCTTGCATGGAGGACTATACTAGACGCACATTCTAGGCTCCAAGGACCATGTGTGCGAGCAACAGAGCGCTGTCGCCGGCGTTATCATTCACGCTATAGTTTCATCTTAACTACTTCGGACGTTTAGCTAAGTTATAACACGTATGTAGAACTAGAAACTTTCGGATGCATGCACAATTAAAGCACGCAAGATGGGAACCCGAGCCCTTCGAATCGCATCGCGCTTCATGCAAACTGCTGATAGGCATTCTTTGGTGCTTAGGAAGCCTAGTAGCCACTCATCAGAGTATGCCATCACTTTTGTTGACTTGCGTTTTGCAAGCTCTAAAACATGTTTTAACAGCCAGCTGTTAGTTGAGAGGAAGGGCACTAACACTTCTTTCAAACTCTGTCCTTTTCATTTTTCATTTCACCTAGTGCTTTTACCAGCTTTGCCACCTTGTCCTTCATATGACAAACTGCTCGAGACTTCAAAGTCTGTTTCTTAATTTTTTCTTCTTCTTGACAGGGTGTTCTGAGTTAACTTTCGCAATAAGTATTTGCAGGCTATATGCATGCTGCATCAGAAATAATGCTACAGTTCGCGCAAATTAAGTAACGCCCAAATTGTAGGAGGGAAGGTCTTGGTAATAGGCTTCAATCCGCTGCCAGGACACAAGCTGAGTTTCGCAATATCCTGAAGAAGATTAATTACCTCTTCTGTAGACTTTACAGCTATCTCCTTGACTTTGTTTCCTCGAATGCACACAGCAGCGTTACCTGCATATCACTGCGATGGAACAGAACTCGCCGATTTGCGTAGATTGCCTCCGGAGATTCGTCCTCGCTTGAGTGGCACTATACGAATGTTAATTGCTCAACATCAGAAATATCGACATTTGTCCCCAGTGGTGGTGGCATGCAGCTTTCTGCATTCCTGGAGCAGGCTCGCGTCACACGATCCACCACCGCTGTATTCTTCAACTGGCTCCACTGATGCTTCAGGATCAGTGCGCTTTTTTTCTTTCTCTGCAGGTCTCCCTGCTGACTGTTTTTGCTCGTACAAGTTGCGCTCCTTTCTCTTGAGAGGCAGGGGTTTCAACAAGTATTTTGGAGTGTCAGGAAGATGGCATCCTTCGTCTGAGAGCACTGTTCGCTGGTGGATTCATTGACGGGGGGCGGCCATTTGGCCAATCATTGTAAGCTTTGCGGGTGCGTGCCGGCGTTTGATGCCACGTGCGTGCTTCGCAAAGGAGGCACAAGCTTGTTAGGGCGTGAGAAATGTGAAAAATATATAGCAGGGAATCGATAAGTGTGTCAGTGCGCCTTCAATCACCCTTTCAGAAAAAGAAAAAGTGTACCTAAGGAACAGTTTGCCCCCTTTTGATTATTCTTTGATCGTTGGTTTTGACTAGAGTGCGCATGTGCCACCAAGTGCCTTTATGTTCCCCTTTATTGGAGTAAATCATCAGTTCATATGTTTAGCGCTCGTCCTGTCTACTCCTCTGTGTCTATGTTATTTGCGCTAGTCTTTTTATTTATGATGACACACCAACTAACCCAGCTTTCTGCTTTGGTTGTCAAGAGGGGTTGTCTAGAGTCACTGGAAAATTTTTCTCTAGGGTTGTCGACAATTTGGGAGAGGGACAAAGAGGTTCTGAAAGAGCGGGGAATCAAAGGCAGGGGAGGTAGCGCCTTTGTAATACCGCATGGGAATAGCGGCCTTGGTTTCGACGATCTCTTTTTCCGTGCACAACCCTTGTCTCTACTGTGCGTTGGGCTGACCCGCTGTGGTGGCTTAGTGGCTTTGGAATTGGTCACAAAGTCACATGATGAATCTTTGTCGTGGCGGCCACATTTTAAAAGTGAAATATACAAAAATACATGTAAATGCCAGCAGTTGCAGGAGGCACGTTATCTTGTTCTATCCGGGGCCGCCTCCATCACAGTGCCTGTTATCATAGCCCACGTGTCACATATGGACATTAACCCAAAGAGTATTTTTTTTTTTTCTACCAAGAGCTAAGGGAAGAAGTAGCATTCTGCGTACGCACTAAGTGCAGAAAAATGTTGTGGTGAGCGATCTCCCATCGTTCCATTTAAAGTCGGCTTTTCCTTGTGGTAGTTACCCTAGCTATCACAAGATGGTGACAGCGTGACCGTGGTGTTAGGTGGGGTAGAGGGGCTTTACGAACAGCGAGCAGGTCGCGCCCCTTGCGGTGGCGGAGAACGCAACTCAAGGAGAAACATTCCCATTGTTCCCGCGGCGATTGAGAGGGCCGTAAGAAAGAGCGCGCGCCCTCTCCCTCGAGACCGGCCGTGGTGTGGAGCTGTTGCTCGCTGTCTCGCCGGAAGAGGGCAGCCCTTGCTATCTCATTATATGAGCGCGAAGTTTTAAACACGCCGTGAATCCGCGGGAGACACGGCGCACGTGGACGTGGCAGAACATGCGGACAGAGATGCCTTTTCCCTGGCAGTTGTCGATCATCGAGGTTCTCCCCTCGCATCGGCGACAATCAATAAAACAAAATTTCCGGAGGAGGCCGAAGAGGCTGCCATAGCTTTAGCCATTACCTCCACCACTGCCAAATACATCCTTAGCGACTCTAAAACTGCAATTCGAAATTTTGCAAAAGGAAGGGCCCACTCCGCAGCCATCAAAATCTTGCAAAAAATCTCCCATACCCGCCTTATCACATTGATCTGGGTCCCTGCCCATTCGGACCATCCTGGGAACGAGGCAGCGCACCAATTTGCCCGAGGATTCGTAGTTAACCGGGAGGTGCGCTGCCCTGAGCTCAGGTCGGCTAGGGAGCGGATGACAACCTACAAAGAAATTACTACCCACTTCAAGAAAGAAAGACAAATCTTCCCAGAACCACATCGATCACAAGTAAAACACAACAAGTCACCTGGCGCCAGCTTCAAACAGACACTTTCTTTAATCCGTACATGTACTCCATATGGTTCCCAGAGCAGTTCAGCCCTGTCTGTTCTCTCTGTGGACATCAAAAGGCAGACACACCACACATCCTATACTCATGTAATCAAGACAAACCATCACAGAGTCTGCAGCTCTCTACCCAATCTCAGTGGGGGGCCGCGCTGCTCAGCTCCGACCCGGAGGTTCAACTCCGAGTCACGGAGCGAGCCGAAGAGGTCGCCGAACGACATCGTCGGTCGGCCACCTGGCGTCCGGCCTAGAAGAGGAGCCCACCGCGGGGACGGGAACGCCAACCCACCCCGCGCCTACGACCTCTTCTTTAATAAAGTTTACCTCCTCCTCACGAGGATTGATTTCCACCTTGGCTTGACACCACACTGATCGTCGCTACCTTCACCGATGTTGCAGAAGCTCGAGATTTAGGCCTATCTGCTTCAAAGGTGAGCGAAACGGCACTTACTCCTCCCCTGACTCCCAGTTACAGTGGCTAGGCTATCTCAGTCGGACAAAGAGGACAAGAGTTACAGGACAAAGAGGACAAGTTGCGAGGCAAGTTCCCTCACTTCGTGTGACAGACCACATACCAGATAACCAGGACCCGTCGACGTTGATGTCTCATACAAGGGAGGACAGTGTTCGTGGCATGGTGAAAGGCGATGCTCATCCACAATCAGAAGCCTCGGTGAGGCAACTAGGTTCGAAATATATGGCATTGGACACGTCGAAGAACAGTTCAGCCGGTAGTGAAGTATCAGAAATACACAGTTAAAAAAACGTCTTCAATTGGCATTGCCAATGTGAATCAAATGAGTTGGTTGCGTAGTGAGAGGAGAAGCCAATTGATTCTAATCGTACTTGCCAGCGGGAATTAACTGGACAAGTTGGGTAATTACTGACTCCAATTTTTTACTATTGAGTCATGATTGATTCCAACTGAGTCCAAATAGACTTGCAGATTGAAACCATTTAGAAAAAACGAGTGGTCTTGGCAATAGGTTCAACTGGTCTGCTAACTGCATCAAAAATATCCATGGGAACATTTGCATCTTTGACAAACATGGTAGAATATTTAGTTCTTAAATTAAAAGCTTTCAAGACCTTAATCAGCAGAATTGTATATATCATTTGCGCTTTTATGCAGTTGCAGTCGAAATTAAATGAAATAACTACGCTGAACTAACCGGCACTAGTCCCAGCGTGAGTCAAATATATGGGATATATAAGGGGGAACTGTATCGTAGTTAACATCATACTGTCTCAATAAAAACATTAGGAGGATCACGAAATAAATAAAAATCTCTCTCAAGCATTTGATTTTTACTTGAGTTGCATCACGAAAATGCAACTGGCATGATGTATATGAGTTGCATTTTTTGCACTGCTGCATTCATTCTGCATGCATCATACCCCAACATGTATGTAGCATATATGGCCAAAAACCTCTATTGATGCTTGTTGACGACTATCCATAACGTAGCTATTCCGGCAGTAAGAGAGACATATATCCACTTGCCGATCAAGGCTGCATGTGCATGAGAGAAAACCCTACTCATAAACAAAACCAAGCATAGTGTGTGGGACATTTTACGCTATTCACATACAACTGTGGAAGATCTCCATGTTTTAAATTCCCATACTTGATTCCCCAATACCGATTGCTGCATTATGTCGGTCAAAAAAGTGAAGTACTAAAATAAAAGCTTTGTTTTAATGGTATCTCTTGAAACCTCGAAAAACTTCAGAATGCGAAGCCATTATTTAATTCTTCCACCAAAGCTGGGAGGAGCCTGTAACTATTTTGCTGTTGTGTACTTTGTGCTTGGGGTCTGGTTGGACAGAAAAACTAGATTGTGTATATTCAAATGTTTACAGTAGGCACATATAGGCTGTTAAAGCATACATACTGAAATGTGTGAATGTATAACTTCTGCACTATATGCAATGTGTTCAAGATAAAGGAGTCAAGTACGAAAAGCCAGGCATAAAGTCAACTTGTATTGTGGTTCTCCATAATGAAAACATCAATTGAAAGCAAGGTATATCAACGCTTAGCATAGCTTTGCTGTGGTCACCAAGACAATCAGGCGCAAGAAAATAGCCAAAGATAAAAGTGACCAGTCTTTATTATACAGCCATGAAACAGCAAAGATTCTTGGCAATGGGAAACCATTCTCATACTGTAACTACACCTCATATTACTTTCTCCAGCAGAACTTTTGCAGCACAATTTTTTACAGCATGTGATTATTGACCTCCAAGAAATGCTGGGAGTTAGGAATAGTAAATTTTGACAAGATGCCTAGTACAGTCTGTAGAAATGAGCTTCAATAGACCTGAGGGCAAGTAATAGGAAGCTGTAAGAACAGAGCACAGAAATCTTAATCGCCTCGGCAAGATTCATAAAAGCTGCTAGCTAGGCCAGCCTCTGCCTACCATGCAGAATTTTGCACTTCTTGAGATAGCCAATGGCCACCAGTGCCTTGTTTTCCATCTGAAGGCCACGCAGCGAATGAAAATGACACATAAACTTCATGTATGCAGCACCTTGCATTGCATCACAAGTAGCTTATGTACATTAATTTTCGCATGCACGTTTAGCAGCACCTAGGCCATTATAGAACTGCTTTGCTGAACAGCAAAATTTGGTTTTATACCATGTATCTCAGCTGTCAGCTTTTCTACGTGCCATACAATGAAAGATGAAAAATAGCTGGACAATGTTACCGCTGTCCTGAAGTGAAGACTTTCACGACTCTGACCGAGAGTATAGATAAATGCTGTTAATTTTTATCCCTGCAGCAATCTTTAACTTTCTCTCTTTCTACACAGGACAAGAATAAACACCACTGCATCATGTAGTCGGTCTGCACAAGCAGGAAACTTTATCCATCTTGCTTGTATTTCTCCGCAATTTCTGCGTGCTCAAGCTGCGATTGCTTCGCTGGTGAAAGCATGTTTCGTTATCTGTAGTTAAAACAGCAAAACAATTGCTTACACAACAATGTATAAATCTTACAAGTGCTAACGGTACGCTGGCCTAGTCAGGCAACGAGACCAACCATCGACAGTTGGTTGGTAAGCACAGGCCGTGGTTCTAGAAACTTGCATTTAGCAGAAATGGCCGGGGAGAAAGTTGTTCAGTACTTATATCACGCTGTACTGACGACTGCCAAACACAATTTGTGAACCTTTTGAAGACGTGGAACGACCGCTCGCTGCTACCGTCACCATGCGAAAACAGCTGTAGCGCATAGCTAAATTCGCCCGAGCGAGAACTGGTGCTTCTGAACGAGAGCAAACAACCTACTTCATAAACGTTCCTAGCTTTCACAGCGCTATCCAACACTTGCCATTCACAAAATACTCGAAATAAAGCCTCGCGTTCCACGTGCAGCTCGCCGTCGACGGTCAGCCAGCGGATCGCAACGGCCAACTGTTTTCGCCGTTCACAACTCGACGGCACTCGCTCGGAATCATAGAGTTAATACACAAACTTGTATCGCGTTCAAGTTGTCGTAGTTGGAAGCCGAGCACAACACCACATCCCCAGCAAATTGAGCGCAAATATCAAGAGAATAAAGGTCGAAACTGCACGCCTGCAAGCATGGAGGTGACATGGTAGAATTAGTGCCTGCAAGCAACAAGGTCAATGCAAGCAATGCTAAGGGCAATGCCAGCAAGGTCTATGTACAACCGTACAACCAGTACAACTGGTACAACCGTACAACTACAACGGTACTAGGTACGACTGGCAAGGTAGATATGATATACCTTGCGACTGGTACGACTGTACGACCAACGACCCGGAAATCAAAATTCACGTGACAAAGAAAGCCACGCCAAAAGGCCATTTCTTTTATTCCATAGCTTAATTATAGACTAATTAAAATCTGTATTGCTTTGCTTTTAGACTGACAAATAGAGGTTCAGAAGAACAGCAGAAATTAATTCTTTTAATAACGATGATGATGATGATGAGTCTAATGTCCGTCGCAAACGCGGTGCGTTTGTTTTCCTAAACTGCTACTTGATTCTGCTATGTAGTGATTTCATTCTGTTTTTCGGTAAAAATTTCGCTTTTTTGCTCATGCGTCTGCCACCAGGCCAACGTTCATATTGTTAGAGCAGCGCTCGAGAATGAACTAGAGGCATTTTCACGAGCGAACGACCTGTGGCGGGATCGAGAACTGCTGCGTCTTCCAGTGTGTTTGCCCGCGCGTACAAGGAAGTTTATTTAACGTTGCCTACGGACAGCGTTGTAGTGACTATCTAAGCCCCCTTCGGCATGTCTGAGCTGCCTGAGCATGCCTCCTCGGAGACGCCAACGCGAAACAAATTCAAGGTGCAGGTGAGGTAAGCATGACCGCGTACGCACCTTTGGTGCTGTCTGGCGAACGAGGTCTTGTGAGATCTATCACGCGCTGCATTTGGGTCCCTGTGCATGCCTGCCTAGTTTTTTTCTCGTTGTCTGAATTACTGTTGCACGTGCTTCACTTGTGACGGGCACGTTTTGCCTGCGGTAACGATATGCTAACCGCAAAGGCTACTCTCTCTGGGCAGCCTGTTAATATCTGCAAACACTCCTTCCGAAGCCGAATGTTTTAAAATGCGTTCTGAGAAGCGCAGTTCTTTTACTAGTCATGCGGGCTCACAGTGTAGAACGAAACGAAAAGAAAAAAAAAAAAACCTATCAGGTTAGTATTTAATTCTCCCGGCGTTAGCCTGCACTAAAATAGAGGAAGTAATGGGTAAGATAACATTTAGACTGCAGGAATGTAAACTGTAAAATTCGTGCGTGAATATTTTATGTTGAGCTGAACACACGTGACGAAATAAATATTTTATGGCACTAGGCATGGAGGTATGCGATTATTTGCTAGTTAATTATTCACAAATTTGTCACTCAACTATCATCCAAATAAGATAACTGTCATTTAGATGTCCATGATTGTAACACCATTCTTTTTCGATGATGTTTGGAAAAGTTATACATTTGCATTCTTTAAATGTTGAGTTTATGGCAAGCATTTGTGCAGTGTTTACTGTTCCTTTGACCTTGTCTCTTGTGCTGGTTATAGGTCCCTACATAATTAATGTATAGACCTTTGCAACTAGGGCTGCCTGGTTGTCACCACATTGCTTCCTGGTCTGTTGTGCGCATTTGGCTTGAAGCGGTAGCAGAATTGGTTTAAAACAGTTCAGAGAGGAGGTGATTCGACATACTGAGTGCTAGGTGGAAAAAAAACATTTCCAGCTGGATTATTGAACTGTGTACCCAACCTTTCCAGATGAAAACTACACATTTTCAGTTGGAAAAAGGCAATTCCAGCTGGAATATTGAACCAGAAATTATGTTCAGCTGGAATTTTCCAGTTTCCGACTGGAAAATTTGCACCTCTAGTCAAGATCCAGCTGGAGTTACTTCTCTCTTTCGAGCTGGAAATTCAACTGAAAGGTTCTTTTCCCACTTAAATGGGCACCCCTGAGGAAAGTCTACCGAGTGTCTATTTTTGTCTGGGTCCTCACCCAACGCAGCTTCCTATATATGCACCATAATAACCCAGTATTTTACTGTTTTGATGGATATCAGCAATCATGACCTGCTTTAATTGTTCTGCATTTGCGGGGGTGAAAGCAGGGAAAAGTTGCGCAAACGGAAATCAAGCAAGTTCACCAGCATGACTTGGTTGTAAGGCTACAACCTGTACTAGTAAAATGCCTGCTGCTGTTTAAAAGTGACGTGGAGTACTGGCTACCCATTATGTTGTCATATAGCATTGTCTTTGAAGCATTGTTTTTGGGGGACTGCATGCATATTTCTGTCATTGTAGCTCGGAGGAGTATAATTTGGGGAGGAATTGTGCATTGCACAACCAACATTTTTTATGAAAGGTCCATATATAGGTTCATTATTGTCAACTGTTTCCGAAATGAGCAATGTTCACTGTGGAAATAATTAGCATAGATTTGGTCTCACTGGTTAAAACATGGAGGGGCTTTGGGCTATGTTCATAGGACATCCGGAGGATGCGTCACGTGAAAACATGGTTCGTGAGGTTAGTTTCTCAATTTGTTCTTTCTGCTAATGACCAGAACAGTAGTTAAACTGTACTCACGTGTCATTCACTAAGCCTCTGTATTGAGTGTTCAAGTTTTATGGTTGTGTGATTTTACTTTGCATACATCAGACAGCAGAGTAGCCCGCTTTGCTGTAACTATGTGAAATGCCCTTCTTTTTTTTTTTTTTTAAGGCGACCTCGATCGAGTTTTGTTGCTGCCAACCGCCCATACAGTTCACCGGTAAGAAGTACAGAGAAGCATGCTGCGACTGGGATTGCATGGAACATGTGTAGTTCTGCTCCTGCAAGCTACTGTTCTCTTGTTTCAATAATTTTGAAGTAGAGAAAGACTGGTGATGGTGGAGAGGCTACAAGGAGAACAAGTGACAACAAAAAAGAAGGAACAAAACCTGCTAGCTTGTGCTAAGACTTCTCAGAAGACCGAGTTCACCCTAATATCTGTACTGTACCATGAGAAGACATTATGGACATTAGCAGGACATGCTAAAGTCTACATAATTTTTTTTTTAATTCTGCACATTGCCTTTACAATTCAGATCACCTCAAAATGGGGATGAGGCACAGCTTGAGCTTATGCTCAAGGCACGTCCATTTGCTGTTAGGATAAAAAGGAAAGAAAAAGTGTTTTTGTAGACACAAACATGCCTAGTTTGGATAGGATTCCATCTTTACCCTCTATTCTCAGCACTAAGCGCGTTCTCATCTGTACACACTTGCAGGTGAAGCCGAGAGCCACATACAGTCATTTTTGTGTGTGAAAATGCTGCCTCTGGCCAGTCAAGTAAAACATACCTCATTTGCCGTCATAAGTTTTCCAGCTATAACAAAAAGTTAGCAGCAGGAACCACCTCTAAGAAGACATATCCCGTTCAGGGTCAGTGTCCATAGTGCGCGTAGTGCATTGTTACCCATGCAAAGTTCAATTCCCACAAATGTTGATGTAAACAGTGTGCTGACATTTGAACAGTGCTTTGTAGAAAGATAGTCAGGCATGTGAAATTCTATGAAATTGATAGTTCAGTGTGTTTTGTAAAACACTGACCCATGGCTCTGCTGAGTGTCAGTTTTTGTTGCTTTGTTTTTTGCAAGCATGAACACTTAAAGATGTCTGAGATATGTTGATTTGGTTAGTGACAGGAATGTCAGAATAAGTGTAATCTAGGCCTTTAAAATAGTGTGGAGTCAAGATATATGAGGACTCGACCGATTTAGCGTGATTAATCAATGGAGAAGATTGTATCCTGGCATGCTCTTTACAAAAACGTGAACTATGAAGCTGGAAATTTTCAAATTCTCCCATTTAAAAAATCAATATTTTTGTGATTCTCCATGTTAGTTAATGTCATGAGACTTTAAATTTGCTCACTGCCCATGGGCAGTTGGACAAATATGTTTGTCCTCATTATGCAATGGTTGGAAACAGAGCTTGGAAGCAATACATGCCAATTAAATGTTGCTTTAACAACATGTGGTCTGTAGCTGGAGGTGGTAACCGGAAAGTCTGCCAGGCTCTTCCTTCTGTTTCTGATGAGGCAGCATTACTAATAAGCGCCTTAATTTGTGCATCCAGTGGTGGCAGTGAGTGAATGTGTGAAGCTCTTGTTGATTCTTTCAGGAGCAGTCTCACAAAGGCATCATGCTGCTGGCAAAAAATTTTACTCTGTGCTGCCTTCCTCAATGCCACACCACTGTGAATATCATAGCGCGGTTTCTGAGAGCTATAAGATGATTGGCAACTGTAAGCGCTAGTTTTCGTTTTCCACAACTGGCTAAAGTTGCTAAAGGTGTTATCAGTGAACTCAGCACATCTGATATATGTGCCATCTGCTACCCACTTGCATGATGTACACCACTTGCACATAGCACAGGTTATTGTTGTCGTATGTATGTATGTATGTATGTATGTACGTGTGTGTGTGTGTGCACATGCGTGTGTGTGTGCACATGCGTGTGTATATGCACACGCACTATGTACCATGAAGGGACAGCAATGCAAGCCTGACAGTGGTAGAGCTAACTCATTTCAATGCTTCAGTGCTGCCATTCTCGTGGGCTGGCTGCGATTGGTAATGGTTGCTGCTCTTAGCATTTGTCATGCTACTACACTCACTGACACAGCTTGTGATGCCAGTCTGCTGCTGCTAGTGGTTAATCACATGTGCATGCATGCAAAAGCATATTCAGGTAGCTTCTCTTTCATCTTGGTAGTCAGGGGTGGTCATTAGCTGTGCATTTCAGATGAAGGCGGCAACAGTCAGCACTGAAAGTGTCGAAGACTTGCAGAAAAAACTGGCTGACCTTCGCCAAAAGAGTCTCCTATTGGATGATGAGATTGAACAACTGCAGGCAGAGTGAGTGTTTTTGGGTGTTACTTTCTGTCTTGACTTCATAAGCCTGCCACACACACCTTGTTTGCAGAATATGTTTCTAAACCTGCGGCACCTTCAGCATGCCTTGCCCTGGGGACAGGGAAGTAGTGGTAACAGGCTTTCAAAAAATATGCTGATATGCGAGTGCAGCTGGGAAAATTATGGCCACATCTTTTGTTCTCTCATTAATACTTTGTGATTGCATTGACTTTAGTTGGTGCTTTCTCCTCATACATGGCCTATTGCTTACCTGTGCTTTTATTAGTCTGAAAGCTTTTTTGTCAGTTTTCTAGCCCAGTGTGCAAAGAAACTTGCACAGGCCTTAAAGTCGGGGGGTCTCAAGGTGTCTAAGACTTGAATGTGGACTGCATGAATACAAAGTAGGCAACTACTCATTGCATCCACCCAAGCGCAGCCATACGGCTACAAAGGAAAGCTATACAGCTTTCTCAGAAACTTCGTAGTTAAAGAAAAATTCATCCTGATCCGGGAATCGAACCCGGCACCACCGCCTTTCCGGGGCAGTCGCTCTACCGACTGAGCTAACCAGGATGGTCAGCAGATCAGATGGTAGGGCGAGAGCGAATTGATCTATAACTCGAAGTGGGAATGGTGTTGGTCAAATATTTAGGGGAATCCCCCAAGGTGGAGTAGATTTGTAATAAGGGAGTAACTACTCATTGCATCCACCCAAGCGCAGCCATACGGCTACAAAGGAAAGCTATACAGCTTTCTCAGAAACTTCGTAGTTAAAGAAAAATTCGTCCTGATCCGGGAATCGAACCCGGCACCACCGCCTTTCCGGGGCAGTCGCTCTACCGACTGAGCTAACCAGGACGGTTGCCCTGTACTCAGAGTTCTACCTAATGTACTCCTAGAGTTTAAATTGTGATGCTGTCACTACCACTTATATCATATGCGTTTCTTATGCTTTCTTTATTGCATTGTGCACCTTTATGTGGGATTTGATCCCCATAGCAGTGCAGCTGTGTAGTACCCCCCAATTTCCAATGGGCACAAGCTTTTCCCTGTCATGGTGCGTGGCTTCTGTGATGCAAAATGCTTTAAAAATGTTCATTCGGCCTGTCTTGAGTAGACCATAAATGCCTTGTTTCATGGCACTGTATCGCCAAGATACCCTACCTTCCACCATTAAAACTCATCATCAGCATTAGCATATTGGGATGCAATCCCAATATACCGGGTGTCCAAGCTAACTTTAGCCAAGGGTTAAAACATGAAACATTTGAGGTAGGCAAGAGAAACTACTTGTATACAGCTGCCAGTAATCTGGCGCATCACAAGCAATTTTTTATTTAACAGTTAACTAATTACTGATTGTGATATTTTTTCTAATTTACTAACTCTTGCCTTTAGAAAATAAATTTGATTTTAAAAATTGGAGAGCATCTTCTAAAACTTCCATTCCATTTATTTCTGATAAAGAAAGCCTCACGTGTATCGTTTTTCCAAGCTCTAAAGGAGGCCCATGAAATACAAAAATCTCACGTGACTAACGCAGTTGTGTGCCACGATTGTTCTGCTCTCAATCTGGGTTTTAGTGAGCGAATCAGCTGAGGCCTTGGCTCGACGACCCCATTGCAGTGGCAGGCCGATATGTTTGTGGCAGTTTCTTCGTCCGCTTCAAGCAGTTGGCGCAATTGACGGTGCAAGTCGCAGCGAAGCTCGCCGTGCTGACTGTAACCATCGCCAACATATCAGCCTGCCGCTAGAACTGGGCTGTAGAGTCATGGCCGCAGCTAATTTCGTTCACTCAAACCATGGTTGAGAGCACTACAATCTTGGCATACAAATGCATTAGTCATGTGATTTTTTTGTATTGCGTGGGATTTCTTTAATGCTTGGAAAAATGATACACATGAGTCTTTCTTTATTGGAAATAGATGGAATAGGGGTTTCAGAAGGTGCTCTCCAGCTTTGCAAATCACATTTATGGTATAAATGCAATGCTTAACAAATTAGACAAATTATCTTAATTACTAATTACTTAATTGCAATATAAACAATTACCTGTGGTACGCCAGATGGCTGGAACTTGTATATAATTTGTATCTGTGACATATCTCAAATCTTCTATTTTTTAACCCTTGGCTAAAGTTAGCTTGGACACCCGGTATATATACATAATTTCAATACACTGCATCAGCTACTGTGTTCTTTAACATTAATTATATTTACCTAATTTCTTAAGTCCTCTGCCTTTGCTCAAACGTCTGCCAGCCTGCATCTGAGGTGGGGCCCTTCACCATCCGTCCCAAGTGACGGAGGGCTGGAGCTCATTGATCCGCTGGTATAAATAAAAAGTTCTACTCTCTGTCTATCTAATTTATAATCCTGCTTCTTCTTCACTACATGCTCTTGATGCCAGGTGAGTGCTGTATTAAATCACTCAGTGTTGCCTTATTCACTTCAAAAAATTTCTAATTGAATAATAGTAAGGTAGAGCAAGGAAGAGAGAAGACATATTGTGAGACACGTATGAGTATTGTCTCGTGTCTCTCTAGCCAGTATCTCCCACATTCTTTCTTTTCTTCATGTCACACCAACTGCCGCATTAGTGAGCACTGTTCCATGGAGTAGTGTGCTCGTGTTGTTACCACTGTGCAGCCATTACTGGTACATTCACAGGGGCTGTAGTGTAGAAGACTTGCCCTGGCACATGGACCGGCTCCACGTCTACAACCAGATCAAGGACATTGCACACCAGGTGATTGGAAGCTTAGGTGAGTTGACCTCTGGTCATTGCTTGGAGTGGTACACTCATAGCCAGCTGCATCTGCTGTTTTGTGACCAGAAAGTTGGTCTGAAGTTCACATACACAAAGAGAATAAAATGAACAAGAGTTCCTTCTGTTCCATTGCACACAGTTATTGGTTGGAAGGCTGTCATGTCCTTGGTACACAAAAATACCAGAACTAATCATTGAATAAGAGCCATCAATTTCAGTGCAGTTTGTTTATTATGTCGGTGTTCTTTTAGAAAAAGGTGTGCCCTATAAATTTGCTCACTTTTGTGCTTTTGAATTTCGTCTGTGCTGCTTCTGTGGTTACTGTTTATAACATTCAAGTAATGAAGTCATGGTTGGTGTTTAGCTCTTCACTAGCTTGTACTGGAAAATCTGAACATGGCACAGGTAGGGACACCATGATCGACATAGTGGAATTTTCAGAAATTGAAACACCATAGTGGTGCTTCGTACTTTGCAACATTGGTCTTGCACTTTTTGTTGCTGTTGTGTCAGTCTCTTAAAGGTTTGAAGGAGTACACATTGTGCCAGTAACAGCTTTGAGCTCTCAATGGGGACATGGAAGTTGGGCTTGTTATAACAGATGGATTACCACTGCCTAAAGAAGAAAAAAGAAAGGCTACTTCTTAAAACAAAGAAAACATAAAAAAAAAAAAAAAAACAGATGTCAATGCCGCAGCCATTATTGTTGTTCTGGTTCATTGTGGGGATATCAGGTTGGTTGCACAACTTTTAATTCCATCGGAAACGGGGAGTCGTGCGCCCGCGGATTAGAGGCTAGCAGGTAGCCTTTGGCTTGTTGCGACCTCTTCCGCCAGATGGACGATGCGGTGCTGGATTGCAGGGTCCGCGCTTCGCAGCTGGGTATCCCTGGCTTCTCTACTTGTAATATTTTGCCCTATCCCTGGAGATTGTGGGCACTCCCAAATTATGTGGTCGAGGGTCCCTCTCGCCCCACAGTGTTTGCAGAGATCATTGTCCCTAAGGTCTGGTAGCGCATGAAACGCCCAGACCGGGTTCATGAACGTATTAGTTTGTAGCCGCCTCCACGCGACAGCTTCTCTATTATTTAGTGTAACATCTGGCGGGGGTACCAGTCTACGTCCCAATTTATAATGGTCGATGATTTCCCCGTAATTTAGCAGACGCTCGTCGTATGCCCAGTGTTCGGGGGGCTCGACGGCTACCCGGAAGTAGAGAGCTCGGGCTAGCTCGTAAGCCGCCTCGTTACCAGGAACGGCAGTGTGAGCGGGTGTCCAAATTAACTGAATTTTCCTATTTATCGTTCTTTGGGTGAGGATTTTGGCCGCCTCCGGCGATGTCCTCCCCTTCCCAAAATTTTGAATGGCAGTTTTGCTGTCGCTAATTATGAACTTGGCTTCTGTTCCTACGCAAGCTAGCGCTATCGCAACTTCCTCCGCAGTGTCTATGTTGCGGCCTCTGATGGCTGCTGCGGATACCGGTGCCCCTCGGCCATCGACTACCGAAGCTACCGCCGCACCTGTTCTGCCACTTGCCGCATCAACATAGACTACTTCATTTGCTCCCATGTTCTTGAACCGTCGCTCTAGAGCTTCGGCTTGTTTGGCCCTTCTTTCGACATTAAATTCGGATGCATATTCCTAGGGAAGGGGGGGACTACCAAGGCATTCCTGATTTCATTATTAATCGTAACTTTTTTTTGAACTCCTCTGTCTGGCTTGAGGCCTACTCTTGCAAGGATTACCCTGCCCGTCTTGGCCGTGCTTAGTCTCTCTAATTGGGAGACTCGCACTGCCTCCGCCAATTCTGCCCACGTGTTATGCACCCCGAGTTCGAGCAGTTGTTCGCTCGAGGTACCCATGGGCAGTCCTAGCGCCTTCTTAACGCATCTTCGAATCAGGCAGTCTAACTTCTCTTTTTCGCCGGCCTTGATGTCCAGGTAGAGCGTGGCGTAACTGATTCTGCTTATTACGTATGCCTTGATTAGTTTTAGTAAATTTCTCTCCTTGAGGCCTCTTCCTTTAGTGGCGACCCTCCTCAAGAGCCCGAGGGTTTGCATCGTGTAACTTTCTAATTTTTTCAGGACCTCTCCGTTATGGCCGTGGGATTGAATGACCATCCCCAAAATCCTGATCTGATCTACTTTTGGCACCGGTTTGCCCTCCACCTGAATATGAAGCTCCCCGCTATTCTTGCTATTCTTGCAGCGGAGGTACTTTGGGTAGCGGAGGTACTTTGGGTTATAAACAACTCAGATTTATGCGGGGAGCACGAAAGTCCCCTTTTAGCCGCGTAATCGACAATGATGTTGGTCACTGCCTGCAGACGTTCCTCCGTACTCGCATCACTCCCATGGTTAATCCAGAGGTTAATATCGTCCGCATACATGCTAAAATTTAGCCCCTTGATTTGGTTAAGTTTACCCGGGAGGCCTCTCATTGCCACGTTGAATAGGAAAGGCGATAGCACTGAGCCCTGCGGTGTGCCTTTGCTTCCTAACTCTATCGTAGGAGATTCTAAATTTTGAAATATCATGCAGGCTTTTCTGCCCGATAAGAAGTCTTTTATGTAGTTGTACGTTCTCTCCCCTACTCCGAGCACTTCGAGCCCTTCGAGGACAGCCTCGTGCCTGACATTGTCGAAGGCCTTGGTGAGGTCTAGGCCTAGGATCACTTTGGCGTCTCTCGATCGCGAGTCTGTGATATCATGCTTCAGTTGGAGCATTACGTCCTGCGTGCACAAGTGTGGTCAACTGACCATTTCGTGCAGCCACAGGTTGTTTTGCTCCATGAAGCACGTTAATCTCGTTTGTATTACATGCTCCAGCAACTTCTCTACGCATGAGGTTAGGGAAATTGGTCTCAAATTTTCCAATTGCGGGGGTTTTCCCGGTTTGGGCATTAGTATTATGTTTGCCGTTTTCCACTGATCTGACAACTGGCTCGTTTCCCAAACTTTTCCAATGAATTCCGTTGGAAAACTAATAGAGTCATCGTCCAGATTCCTTAGCATTTTATTGGTGATCCCATCGGGGCCCGGGGCTGATTTAGTTTTGGCTGTGGCTAAAGGTACGTCGGACGGACCCGATCAAATGGTCTTAAAGGTACGTCCGACGGACCCGGTGCGTTTTTCTTCGGGATACGTCGGACGGATCCGGGAAATATTTTTCAGAGGTACGGCGGACGGACCCAGTCGGTGGGGTTCAAGTTTAACGTCCGATAGACCCTATGCATTTTTCTCCGGGATACGCAAGTTAGATGGATGGGGATGGGCCTTTTGGAGTTGGGACACTTGGGATACGTCGGAAAAGCCGGATGTGTAGATTGTAGTGGTTACTTGGTAGCGATAGCCTAATGTAGCCAAATTGAAGTTGATACGAGGTGTGCGAGTAGAGTCTCTCCAAGTAGCCCAAGCACGGTGGATCCAAGCATACGTGAAATGTGAAATTACGAAGAACAGTACAGTGGCAAGAATAGTGCCTAGAATGGGTGATAGACTTTCGTGAGTTGGACAGCGACAGGGTGGCAAGCACGACCGCAAGCGCATGTAATCGCGGTGTTGACGGCCAGCCCGCGGGCCGCACGCCCGCTCATTTGGTCCTCGTTATCATGTGGATGGTCGTCTACGACGTTATGTAGTTTTGATTCCTCAAAGTTTCCTCACTTCAATCTGCGATGAGATGCTTCACGTAACGCGTCGCTTTCTGCTCGTATTGAGGTTTATATGTGCTTTGCTGTGCTGCAAGTTCTACATACATACAAGCGGCGCTGAAAAAGCTGGGTACCGCCGATGTGTCTCTAGCCCAAGCATCGCGTCATCCTTGTTTGTTGTGCGAATGGAGTTGTAGGCGCCGGTTTGTGTTTTTACGTGAGATATTATGATGTCCGTGCTACGTCGTAACGAAAGTGTTGTGTGAGACTACGAGAGTGCCGTGATGATGTGATGCGTGCGCCGATGTCCGGACGGACATCAGCGTGTCCATATGATCGCCGATGTTCCGAGTGCATGCTAGTATTTATTAGGTGCAGTGGTAAGTCCAGAAACGTGTCGTAATGAGATTCACACGCGCTGTGCAACAGTCGACGACGATAAGTCATCGACAATTTGTTATCAGACTGCACTACAGAGCTCAAAACTCGGAAAATGTGGTGTTTCTACAAAGTAAACGCCTACTGTTTACATTAGTGCGTTTTGAAGCTTCGAAAAAAAAAAATTAAATGGCAATACTTTAACCTGGCCTTGCACAAAGTTGTTGGGAATGCACATGATACAATTTTTGCATGTTGGAGTAGACATAAAATTAAGTGCCCAGCCCACACTGTCGAGATACGCATTACTACAGGTGAAATGGTTCAGGCTTCTGGGAAATATCAGCTGCCTGGCACAGCATCTTCCTAAATGTTCAGGCTCTGTACTATTATTGAAGGCCACTTTATCATTAATAAAGGAACGAATATGGTTTATGTGTTAATGACTAGTGCTTTTTCAATGTATATGCTTTTTTTTTTTTTAGTTTTTTCCTTAATTTCTTTTGCTTTTTGATGCTAGACGAACTCAAATGGTACATGTTTAAACTTCTCTGTCCAAAGCTGAACATGAATATCTGCCATGCATGTGACAGCTGTAATGCTGGAAAGGTTACACACTGCGACATCTCGGCGACACGTTCAGCTACTTGCCCCAAGGTCATGATATTTAATCCCAGTGATAGCAGCCGCACTTTGGTGGAGGCTAAATGCAAACGCATTTGTTTCCTGCAAGATGTCAACGCAAAGTACAGGCAGTCAATTTATCTAGAGCTCTCCACTGCAGTATTCTTCATACCTACATATGTCACTTTAGGATGTGAAACCCTACATGCCACATGTAGGATGTGTTGTTTTTTAGATTTTGGAACCTCTCATCTATGTTGCACAACATTTGGCTAATTGTAGTTCTCAAACAGTTGTTGAAAATGAAACCAAAGCAGTTATTGGCATGGTTTCCCATTTGGATTAATTTGCTAATTGTAGTTCTTTAAAACTTGCATCACTGCTAGACAGTTCAAATAGCAGGCAGTTGAATTACAAGAATGATGTGGATCATGCATTTCAGTTGACAAATGGAAAGTAATGGTTTGGTTTGGTTTGTTGGGTTTAACGTCCCAAAGCAACTCAGGCTATGAGAGACGCCGTAGTGGAGGGCTCCGGAAATTTGGACCACCTGTGGTTCTTTAACGTGCACTGACATCGCACAGCACACGGGCGCCTTGCTTTTTGCCTCCATCGAAAAGCGGCCGCCGAGGCCGGGATTCGATCCCGCATCCTTGGGAACAGTAGTCGAGCGCCGTAACCACTGCTCCACCCCGGCGGGGTGTTGCTTTAACAAGGTGGAGCTGTGAAAGCGATCATGCTTCCCCAGGACAAATATCGCGACCACACACTGAAATGGAAAGTAATGGTCCCCTCCATGCATGCACAGGTGCCCATAGATAAATACATAATTGGGTGTGTGATTGTGACACATATCAAGGGTCTACAGAAAGCCATGTGGAGCCAGTATGATATTCTTCATGAAGACTAAAGTAAAATTGTACAACAGCTGCTGTCCATTGCAGAAAAATTTGGTCATTTTGTGTGTGATTAACTGACCATGAATAGCATTTTAATCAGAGTGATATATAATATCTGGTTTAGCATCCTAAAACAACTATGAGGGATGCAACATTTGAGGGCTCCTGTACAATTTCAACCAAGTGGGGTTCTTTTACATGCACTGACACTGCACAGTGCATGACAGCCTATTGTTTTGCCTCTATTGAAATGCCTCTGCTGTGGCTGGAATCAAATCTGCATCCATGGGTTCAGCAGCCAAGCACTTTTAACTACCGAGCTAGCACAATGGGGTCAAGTAATAAAATGCACGCCATTACATTTCCTTCACAGAACTAATGTATACAAGAAAAAGTACATAGCAAAAAAAAAAAAAAAAAGAGTTTTATTGCACATTATATTCACATGGCAGTAACATCCTCTAGGAAGAAATTTCTCGTAATATTTGCATGGAAACAATAAACATCTTACAAAAACAAAACAATGCACCTACTGCACTCCAATTGTTAATGGGCAAGGTTGCATCTATGCTACTAGACTGCACTTCTCACAAAAAAAAGAAGAAAAAAACAAAAAAAAAAACACAAAAAAAACCACAAGCCCCATCTGTTTGGCCAATCACTTGATGAAACTAACAGAGACAGATGTCGCACACTACAGGCTGATCGTCTCGCAACATATCTGCATTCGTTGCATTTCAATTTCATGCCTTTCCACTTAGCTTCAACTGTTGCCAGCAGTACTAGTCACCCATCTTTTGTGAAATATTTTTTTACACTGTTCACATCAGCATCCTTGTTAACGATGGTCTCGGGCATTCTTGATGGTATCATTTTCACATGTTCCTCACCTGGAAGAATGAAGAAAATGAAAAGCCTTGAGCAGACAAAAAATTAGGGAGGCACCTAATCTCCACCTGTAAGGGTATGATGCACCAGCGTTAATGGCTCTTGTCAGCAAATCCCACTGTGGATTCCCATTCATTTACATGCCCTTTGCTACAAACTGAATCACTAATTCCTTAATTCATGTCTCTGTTATCTCACACATACTCATTAGCATATGGTCGTAGGCGGCCCTGTTATGTGATAGACAACCTGGCAAAGACCTCTGTAAGCCTCGCGTTAACCAAGCTGTACAAACATGCCTCCATGGCCTTGGAGTAAGCTTTCTTACTTGAAGCTGAAACGTCCCGGAACATATTTCAAAATATAACTTTGTAAGCTCGAGTTAACAGCTCCTGCCATGTCATGTGGCCTAGTGACAGTTGGCTCGTGGTACTTTTGGCTTGTGCACAGGGTCTGTCTGTTAATCATGATGGCTAACATGCATGAAAAAGACATTTTTGCACTAACATTGGTGGCAAATGGTCAAGTGGTGCACTGCAGATTCTGAAATGTACACCTATATACATGCAAGGGCGGCATCATCACATACCATAATCAAGAGTTCTGTCGGTAGCTGCAGTTACACGGCACTCCAATGCCCATTAAAGGACCACCTCAGACAATGGTTGTTGTTACCATAAGACCTGTTCTAACAGCGTGCTGGCACCATTCCACTGAGCGATGGGCATATATATGCATACCTTAGATAGCTCATGATTATGGGTCTCATTATGACTTCCGAGGAGTTCTGTCATCAGAAGCCCTACACTTTATGAAAGCGGGACAGCTGTCTTGAAAGGTGATGAAAAGAAATAACCAGGTTACCTTACCAATATGCTGCATGAATATACCAAGAAGCTTGTACAAAGAAAATTGAGAGTGAAATGGCAGGATTTTTGAAACATTGAAATAAACAACAAACTAAACTTTGTCAAACCTGTCATTTCAGGTCGTCTTCACAAAAGACACACCCACACCTGGCACACAGCTTCATACTTATGAAAGATGACAAATCAATATGCAAGGAGTGTGGAGATGAACTAACAATAAACCATATCTTACTTACATGTGTGCCAGAGTCGAGAAAATATAGAGGAAAACATTTTGTACAATTTTGCAACACATCCCTTTCCATTCCAGCATGATCCTAGGAGAGACTGCACTAGTCCGAATTCCCTGCATTTTTGGTTTCCTAAAATCACTCAACGTTCCTGAACAAGCCACATCCTAAAGAACACTAGTCATTACACACAAAATAAATACATTAAACCTTATTCTTGGTGCATGGCAGCATTAGTCGGGTATGCATCATAAAAACCAACACAACGCTTATAAGCTTTCAGTCTGGTGTGGTCCTTATTCCCGTGACAGCGCTGTCATGCGGGTCTAATGACCCAGCGATCGGAAAGTGACCTTTTCTAAATGCTAGCATACATTTAAAAACTGTGAAGGCGATTCTACAGATCTATGCGCGCGTGTTTTTGGTTTCGACTGGAGTACTCAAGTGTTTTATCAGCGTTCACCTGCTTTGTTGGAAAGCCTGTAGTGAAAGTGTTAAAGAGAAGACATTTTTGAGCAGTGCGTTTCTGAAGGCGTTGCTTTACTTTACGGGGCCCACAAAATGTAGCTGAATGTCAAACGCCGCCATGTAGGTTTTCTAGCAAGACAGCGGTGTAGCGTGGAAAATTGCTCCGCCGGACCAGCGCTGACCGCGGACATAAAGGCGAATTGTTCAAACTTTTAGCTACTGACCACAACTGAAACACTGAGTTGTGCATGGTCAAGGCAGAATTTTTCCACTAAGCACTGGTAGCTATCGATTTCACGTCCAATATTATGAAAATCCGTTCTCTCTTCAGTGGAGCATTTATGCGCATCAGGGTAGGCCAGCCGTGGGAACACGGATGCGTGGTTGTAGCAACGATCGCTTGCATGACACACTCTGTACAATTCCAAGGATCAGCATCTGCAACGAAATGTGCAGCGCACATTTTCTACCGCGTAAACGAAGTCCGGCGACGCATGCATATCTCCCGCGCTCGTTCGGGTCACGCTAACCTCGAGCATGCCGGCGTTTAAACTACATGTACGTAAAATTGAACGGCGAGAAAAAGATGCAGGCTGAGTACTTGTCTAGACTTCCTCTAAATACCAAAAAAAAAAAAAAAACATCGCTGTGTTGTAGGAAAATGGATCATTCGCGCTTTTGGCTTTCCGGTTGTGCACTCATGTATTGTGGTAAAGCGGGTCTTCGCCTCGACGAGTCGACGTGCAGCTCGCCGCTGTAACTGCGCAGGCTTCTAGTAGATTCGGCGTGTCTTTTGCCACCTACGGCTCTGAGGTAGAATCTAAAGGAAGGAATGAACTAGAATCATTCTATTTCCTCTGTTTGCATGTGAGGAACGATTGAGCATATGACGTATGTTTTTTTTTAATTGGTTCACAGGAAGGGAAAGGCGCAGTATCTGTCACACTTACTCTGTGGACACCTGAACCGCGCCGTAAGGGAAGGGATGAAGGTGGGAGCCGTAGTGGAGGGCTACGGAGTAACATCGCACAGCACACGGACGCCACTTCGTTTCGCCTCCATCGAAACGTAGCCGCCGAGGACTGTGACACATCTGAACATCGATCGCTCTCACTCAGCCGATGACGTATGTCACATGCAGCATATATACATACTTTAGACGGCCGAATGTTCTGCACGGCGAGGTGTGTGTGTTGTGCCGGCGCTTGATCTTCGGAGGTTGATGCAGGACCTAAGACAGCGTAAATGCTAGGAATAGCTCGCTCGCATTACAGGCAGATCGAGGTGATAGTTTAGTGCGAAGCGAAAGCTGCTCGTGAATGTGCGTATCTCGATGCCAGCTGGTGGAACTGGTGCACTACGCCGCATCGCCTGCAGCTATGTGCGTGACAAGCGATGCTTGCCGTACACAATCCTGAGTGAGGAGCGTGATCTGTGGATGAACTCTTCGTAGCACCTCATCGTCGCGGGGTCGCAGTGCGACATACGCGTTCGACGTGCATATAGCCATGAGCCTGTATGTCGACGTCCGCCGTATCTTTAGACACTTCGTTTAGTTTTTAGTCTTACAATTTCCGCCCTTACCTCTGCCTCCGTGATGGGGGCGTCAAGCGCCTCATTGGGCATGCCACCGTAGCCCGGGAGTGGGGAACGCTGGTTGTCTGCAACATACAGTTTTTTTTTTTTTACTAACTTATTCACAAACGCCGCATCGTCTCCTTTAAAGGCGTGTCTGACTTTTGCCAATCTTATTCCCAATTGAGCAATTATGATGATGATACAAGCGTTTATTGAACAAGGTTGGCGTTTTGACCTAAATGGGGAGCAGGGGCGATAATAAGCTCTATGAACAAGAAAAGAAGTTAACATACCATTGGACGGGGCTTTTAGTGTCTATTATTGGCTCAGCGCCTCCCAGCGAAACGCGCCCCGTGCTTGCCACTACAAAGCCGTATTGAACACTGTAGTCCGAGACTGGGAAATTGAATGTACCCGGTGTGTCACATGTTGATATGCAGCTAATAAAGTGCGAGTAGTCTATAATGCATTACTGTAAACGTTATGTAGGCTGGCTGGCCAGTAGCTTCTGTGTTCCGGCATGGTCTAGTGGTTAGGATACCTGGCTCTCACCCAGGAGGCCCGGGTTCGATTCCCGGTGTCGGAAGTTTCCTTTTTATTTTATTTCCTTTGAATGAAGTGATGTGCCTTTGGTGTGTTCGAGATCATCATGTGGTAGTGGTGGTCCACCGAGGAACCAACTGGTACCCCAAAAACAGGTACAGAAACAGATGCCCTCTTCCCCGCCTACAAAGGTCGTAGTCGCGCGCCCTGAGCAGAGGGATAATGAAGAGGAGAAAATGATTACTGAAACAATCAGGCCACCCCCGCAAAAACGTAAAGGGAACGAGACGGATCCGCTGGTGGCATTAGAAAGGAGACTGGACGCTAAATACGAAGCAAGATTTGAAAGAATCGAGACCCTCCTCACCCAATTAATGGGTGCGGTAAATCAAATGCAGACGCAATTCACCGCGATGCAGAACGCCTTCACCGAGAGGCTAACTACATTAGAAAAGACTGTGACCCCAATTCAACAAAATGGACAGGCGCAGTAAAAATGAAGACTCTCTGGTGTGGCAGTGGAACTGCCGCGGCTTCCAACGAAAGCGAGCGCTCTTGCAACAGCACTTAGAGCAGAGCGCAGAAAAACCTTTAGCTATAGCCCTTCAGGAAACAGGAAAAGGTCTACCAAAATTATCGGGATATCAGGCGTTCCACGGTAATCGGGGAGAAAAATCCCGCGTCTCCACGCTAGTTAAAAGACACATAGCGGTAGTCGAGCATGAGGTCAACTCACGAGACATCGAAGCTGTATTAATAGAAATTATCACTGGTCGCAAGGAAGAGGCTAGTCTCTTCATCTTAAATCTGTACAGCACCCCCCAGCAGAGAAAGGTACGTTTCCGCGCCCTCTTCCGCAAAGCGATCAAAACAGCAGGAAGCAATACTCTTATAATTCTAGGAGACTTCAATGCCGCCCACCAAGAATGGGGCTACAATAGACACGACCCCAAGGGTAGGCAACTGTGGGAGGACATACATGAGCTCGGCCTCACCCTGCTGACGGACCCTAGCTGTCCGTCCAGGATGGGAAACAGCGTCTGTGCAGACACCACCCCGGACCTTACCTTAGGAAAAAACACGGGAGACGCAGTCTGGAAAAACACAGCTCAAAATTTTGGCAGCGACCACTTTGTTCTGGCTCTCACCCTCAGCAAGGGCGTCAAAACGCGTCGCCTCAAAAAACCCAAAATCACCGATTGGGACAGGTTTAGGCAAATCAGAGAAAACTGCGAATCGGGAGATGAAATCCAAAACATAGAGCAATGGGCAGAGACGCTTAAGAAACAAGTAGAGAAAGCAACCACGACCCTACGGGAGGACGATGCGCCGGTGACGGTTGACAGCAAACTCCTTCATATGTGGGAAGCAAAATGCGGCATGGAGAGGCGTCTCCGGTCGCAAAGATGGAACAGGAACCTTAGGCGAAGGATAGCAAGATATAACAAAGAGATTGAAGATTACGCAGTAAAACTTTGCGAACAAAACTGGTGTAGTAGGTGTGACGAGATGGAAGGGAACATGAGCCTTGCTAATACGTGGAGCCTACTCAGACACCTACTTGATCCTGACAATTCGAAAACTCAATCGGGCATAAGACTGACGAAAGCCAGACACGCGTTCGAGGGCACGGACGGGGAACTCATGGCGAAACTAATTAACATGTACGTAGGCGACACGCAAACCTTACCCCTGCCGGATTACGAAGGACCCTTAAACGAGGCCCTAGACGCGCCGATCACGGAGGCGGAGGTTCGCGCCGAAATATTAGGCCTAAAAACAAAATCGGCTCCCGACCCAGACGGAATCACAAACAAGGTTCTCCGAAATTTGGACGATAATTCCATCCGCGCGCTCACCAAGTACATGAGAATCGTATGGGACAGAGGCCGCCTCCCACAACAGTGGAAGACGGCAAACGTAATTTTGATACCGAAGCCAGGCAAACCCCCTAAACTAGAGAACTTACGACCAATCTCTCTAACATCCTGTATAGGGAAATTGATGGAGCGGGTAGTCCAAACGCGACTAACGCGTTTCATGGAGCTTAACGACCTGTGGCCACACGAAATGGTTGGGTTCCGGCCCGGCCTGTGCACACAGGACGTAATGCTCCGCTTGAGACACGATATCATAGAAAGCGAAACCAGGGACGCACGCGAGGGTACTACTAGGTCTAGACCTGACAAAGGCGTTCGATAACGTAAAACACGCGGCAATTCTTTCTGGTCTCCAAGAATTGGGGGTCGGAAAGAAAACGTACGACTACGTAAAAGACTTCCTGTCGGGTAGAACGATAAAGATAAAGTTTCAGGACATTGAATCCTCCACCGTCAAACTAGGAAGCAGGGGTACGCCACAGGGTTCGGTGCTGTCCCCGTTCCTCTTTAATGTTGCCATGCGAAACCTCCCGGCAGAACTGAGGAAAGTGGAAAACTTGAAATTCAGTATGTACGCGGACGACGTCAACCTGTGGGCTACCCAGGGGAGTGACGCGAGCATCGAGGAGCGCTTGCAAGCGGCGGCGGACACCGTCGTGTCCTACGCGGCCGAAAGGGGCCTCTCGTGCTCTCCACAAAAATCGGAACTGTTTATATACAACCCGAAGGCGCTCAGGTGTAAACGCCAGATAAACATCAGCGTAACAGTAGACGGCCAAATAGTGCCAAAAGTCGAACAAATTAGGATCTTGGGGCTGTTTCTACAAGCAGATGGGTACAACGATACAACGGTAAAGAAACTGAACGCGTACGCCACGCAAGTCACGGGTCTGTTCAGGAGAATCGCACTAAAGGGTCGGGGCCTTAAGGAACGAAGCCTCCTGAAACTAATGCAGGCTTACATCACTAGCCGCATATGTTACGCCACACCATTCCTAAACATTAGATCAGACGAAAGGCAGAGAATAGACGCACTCATCAGACGATGCGCGAAGAGGGCTCTGGGACTACCCATCTCGACCTCGACTGAACGCCTCCTCGAAATGGGGGTGCACAACAACTGGACGGAACTAGCGGAGGCTGTGCGCATGGCGCAACTAGAAAGATTAAGCAGAACCACCACGGGCAGAACCATCCTCGGCTGGGTGGGACTGCAGTCAGATAGAGGAATAAGCCACAAAGTAGACATTCCACGAGAGTGTCGCGAATATATAATAGTGCCCCCCCTACCTAAAAACATGCACCCTACGTACAACAAGGAGAGGAGACAAAAGAGGGCCGAGACGCTCGCAAAGAAAGCGGGGAAAATGAAGCCGGGGGAGGTCGCCTACGTGGACGCGGCTAGCGGGAAGTCGGGGGCGGCGGTGGCTGTGGTCGTCAACGGCCGCGGCGTGCCCGCCGCCGCCGCGTCCGTTAGAAGCCGAAATGTAGACACGGCTGAAGAAGTTGCAATAGCGCTCGCTTGCGTTGGAACGGAAGCCAGCATAGTTATTAGTGACAGCAAAACAGCTGTCTGGAACTTTGGAAAAGGGAGGGTCTCGACGGAGGCAGCCAAAATTTTAGAGAAAAGAAAACTTGAAAGAAAGATTCGAATTATTTGGACCCCCGCGCACGAGTCCGTCTCCGGCAACGAGGCGGCGCACGAGCTAGCCCGAGCTCTCTACTTCCGGGCAGCCGTAGAGCCGCCTGATTGCGATGGGATGGACGAGAGGCTGCAAACTTATAAGGAAATTTTAGAACACTACAGACTTAGCAGAAGGTCCCTGCCACCACCGGACCGAACGCTAACTAACAAGGAGGCCGTCGCTTGGCGGCGCCTGCAAGCTGGGAATTTCCCAAGTCCCGTCTGGCTTTTCCACACGCAAGTGGAGGAAAAGGCGGACGATAGATGCGAAACCTGCGGAGAAAGGGGTACTCTTGATCACATAATCTGGCAATGCCTTGATTCCCCTGGCGCCAAGGAAAACATAAACAGTAGAGAAGCCTGGGAACTGCTACTGCGGAGCGAGTCCCCCGCCAACCAGCAGCAAGCTGTCCGCCTGGCGGCTGAAGCCGCGAAGAAACACTGTCACTTCGCCTGTCTTTAGTCGCGGAGGCCCCGGCCTCCGTCCCATAGGCCTGCGTGCCGGGGGCGGGGAGTAGGGGGCCTCCTACATCGGTGGAAAAATAAAGTTCGTAACAACAACAACAACGGTTATTGAATCTTGAGCCTTGTTGATTGTTTTGGTGGGTCGGCTCGATATCGCGTAGGGTGGCGGGAGCTCTTGTGGCTCTCAGCGACTCTAGGAGCCCAGCCCACCAGCTCCTTTTGCGCAGCTGGGTCCGAGCTGGACACCGCGATCTCCCATCGCTTTATGTCTGTTAGTTGCATATTGCGGGGTGGCTGGAGCTCAGAGCACATGTAGAGGATGTGCTGAAAGTCTGCTTTGGGTGCCCCGCAGTGGGGGTGTACAGGACAGAAAAGGCCGGGGTGGATATGGGCAAGGTGTGCTGGAGATAGGAAGGTACGGACCTGGAGCTGGCGCCAGGTCACCTGCTCGAGTTTAAATAGTATTGTGTGGGGCGGATACTGGAGTCGTTGCTCCCTGTAGTGGAGAGTAATTTCGTTATAGGTAACCAGGCGTTCGCGTGCACTGCCTGGGTCTGTAGCTGGCCCTGCTCGGTTGACGTGCGCTCGAGCTCTTTATTGGGAAAAATTGTGGTTAGAGAACAATGGTCGGCAGTCCTTGTCCAGTAGTTCGTTGGCCTCAGCAGCGGCTCTGGCTCGCTGCACCAGCATGAGCTAGCTGATGCTGCGCGGTCCTCCCACTGCTCAGGACTACGGCTAGTGTCTCCCACTAGATCATTTTGGCCTTATCTTGTGGTACAAGACTCTGTTGGCATATGTGTTTGTTTGTAGGCGTCTAAGTGTAGGCTTGCTGTGTCATGTGGAAATGCGTATATTTCTACGCCTCTCCCTACACGCTCATATTGTTTCCCGTATGTTTCTGGTGTTATTAAAGGCTCTACAGCTAGATGGCTCCGCAATATTAGATGCAGAGGCAACGAGGCAGCAGTTCACCACTGGCATATTGTGCAATAAAAGATAAAACCTAACTGAAATCACGTGAGTGTTCAACTGGAACTTTTTCGTTCCGCCTACTTCAATAATTATATATAGTTATTATAAATAATGAACTTATTGAACGTTAAACGCTGAAGTGTGAAGCGCCACGAAAACATTTCAATCTAGTTTTCGAGACACCCTAGTAGCCCTTTTTTATTAGGCAAAAATGAAAGCCCGCGAAGTTTAAAAATACCACGCGACAGCGCGCTCTGTCAAGAGGCCTCTGCGGTCACTGTGCGCCCGAATACGCCGCGATTACAGCGCACGCATTCGTGACTGATTTTCAGCTCCTGCGATGCCCATGACAGAGCTATGCTATAGTGCCTAGAATATACTCTGTGTTGCATCTGGCTCGGGGATAAGGCGAGTTGATTCGCCGGAAAAGCACGCTGTCAGCAGTCTAATTGTTAGAACGATGTTATACCGCGCTTTGCATATTTGGGGGCCGGGATTTAAAAAAATTCCTATGCGAAATCTGCTGCCTTATTCGAGCTGAAATAACGTTCACAAAGTAGCAAAATATGGTCTACGTTATTTGATAAGTGATTCAACATCGGTACTTGCCTAGATTTTCCAGAATCGACGAAAAACTGCTCTTGGCGGCGTGCACAATTTTCGCAAAAGATAGTCGAGAAGCTGCTTTGACAATGCTTCTCCCAGCTAAACCGTGGAATCCTCGCAGTTAAAATTCTGCAGGAAGGGCATATTGTCGCTAGTATTCTTTAATACCAAATTTGTTTGGGGTACTTGCCTGATTCGATCAAAAGAAGTCAAATGTTCCCATCTTATGCGGCGGCGACGACGCCAGACGAGCCGCTGCCCCAGCGATAGTACTGATGGCGCCACATCATGCTGCGATAACAACTCTGTAGCAGGAATAGAGGGGGCGAACGTTTCTGACAGAAGGTTTGAGTTGTTGTAAAGCAGCATGAGGTGGCGCCACTAGTACCATCGCTGGGTCAGCGGCTCGTCTGGCGTCGTCCACGCCGCATAAGATGAGAACATCTGACTTCTTTTGATCGAATCAGGCAAGTACCCCAAACAAATTTGGTATTAAAAAATACTAGCAACACAATACCATTTCTGTGCAAAATTTGAACTTAATAAGCCCTGGTGATGCTGATGGTTCATATACCTTGGTAAAGTATCGAGCATTGCTGGATACTGAATGTTCACAGGCATATGAGAATAGGAGTGGCGTGAAGTGTTTTAATTGATTCAGCCTCTTTGTATGACACATTTCCTCACTGTCAATGCAAATGAGCGGGGGTGGAAGTGCTGCTCCAATTGTTCCATTCTGCTCCAAACTGCTTTCCCTGCTCTATTCTGCTCCAAACTGGTTGCGTCGATGTTCTGCCACCAAATTTAGCAAACACGGGAACAATGTCAAAGCACTGGGGGCAAAGATATATAACGCATCTTGCACTGGGCTTAATACAAATGAAATTTTTTTAAGGGAAGGAAGCATGGAGCATAATATATATTTGTTGGCAAGTAAATTCCGTATGAGCCACTGGAAATTGGAGATAATTGCGAAAAAAAAAATGCCCTGTGCATGTTACGTAGCACCTCCTCTCAGCCTTTCGAATTGCCCGTGGAGAGAAGCGAGATCAGCAAGCGAAGCAGATAGCGCAAACTACTGTGAGCTGCTAGCTAGTAAACGTGTCCGACTGCAAAAACTGCATGAGTTATGAGTTATTCTAATGATTCTGCTGTGAAAACAAGCAGGTATTTCACCATCAGGCCTCTTTGTCAGCCTTGACGAACTTGCCAGCAAGCTTGCCAGGCCTGTGGCAGACAAAACCATACTTGAAGCGCTATGGGTTGGTTTGCCAAAACTGTCTATCACTAGGAAGCTTCTAAAGTGTTGGAAAGGCATACGGGGTCTATCGCCAAATATTAAAAATGAGCCCCAGCATTGTTCAAGCAAACAGTGATGAACTATTGGCAGGAGGCGGTGAAGTAAAAAAGCTGTATAATGGAAAGGCTACCTTTCAATACCATCTGTATATCCCGGAGCTGCTCCAAAATTCCTGAGCCTGCTTCCAGCCCATATGGCGGTGTTTTTAGGCCTCTGTCATATTTACAAACGGACAAGTCAGTTGAGGTCGTGCTGCAGTCGTCTATGATCCCATGGTAGTAGGCAAAAAGCATGGGAGTGGCACTGGCCGTTATTGGTGCGTTATTGTGGTCTGAAGGCTCCTTTTTGGCAGACGAAATATCCGTGTGCTCAGGGATGCATAGCATCAAAAAGGATCACGCAATACCACAGGCTTTTAGGTGTATCCTAAATGAATGAAATAAAATAGATATTCACAAGATAGGGAGTGGAAATGTCATGCCCGTTAATCTGAGCTCCAAATTAGTATCACTGCTAGAGCGCATCGAAGTGGTAGACTCGAAATTTAGGTCTGTCAAGTCAAAACTGGCAAACGCGTTAGGTCAGACTAGATGTTGAAGCGCACCAGCAAGCTTTACGTTTGCTGCTAGTCTTTTGCAAGTTGTTGCTTTCTCTCTTTCCACTTTCACTTCCAATCTTCCTCCCTACCCTCACGGCGCGGTTGTGGTGTCCACAGAAAACAAGTGAGACAGTTACCGCGCCTTTCCCCTTCTATAAATAAATAAATCAAAAGTTGTTGCTAAGGTCGGCCTGTGTTATATATATCTTTACATGCTTTGGCTGTTTGTCTTGTTTGAAATGAGTGCAAAGTTGAAAAGGTATTGAACTTTCATAGAAAGGAATCAGAGTGAAAATTGTGTATTTCAGAAAAAGAAAACTGCAATTATCAAAGGCGTTCGACGTTAGAAGCATGCTTCAAAGCATAATTAACGTGCTCTAAAACTGCTCCAAAATGCTCAAGCTTGCTTCCACCCCTGAATGAGTGTCCGATTTTTGGGTGGTGTGGAATGGTATGCAGTGAGGTATGGAACGGTACAGTATTGTGTGTTATGGTATGGTCGATTGTGCAAAAAACACACACAAATGCAGTTTGCCTTTTGTCTCTTTACCATTTGTCTCCTTCACACATCTCTTCTCTCTAAATTAAACCAACCAGCCTGTCATATTTTATTGTAGTCATTTTAAGGCCTTGCCCTTTTTCTATATATGCCTTGCCGGGGTGGCGCAGTGGTTACGGCGCTCGACTACTGTTCCCAAGGGCACAGGATTAAGTCCCGGCCTCAGCGGCCGCTTTTCGATGGAGGCGAAAAGCTAGGCACCCGTGTTATGTGCGATGTCAGTGCATGTCAAAAGAACCTCAGGTGGTCGAAATTTCCGAAGTCCTCCACTACGGTGTCTTTGGAATGTTACACAGACACTAAAAAACAAAAACCTTTTCCATGTACAGCAAAGGCCCACAAAAATAGCTGGCATTCAAGGATTATGTGTGGCTTGCCACCTAAGAACCATTCTTCATTTCGAAATCTAGTTCTGGTCTTAAATTTCATATGTGCTATTATGGCTGGTTTTTTCTCATGATAATTCCTATCTTATACTTGTGCCTCCTTACCTTGCAAATGTCAGCTCCATATACCATTCCCCTCTGCAATGCCTTTGGACCTTGAAGGCATAGTAATAAATTAATATTTTTATGGTAAACATGGTATTTATTATTGCCTTTTGTTGCCCTTCAACAAACAGCAGTGTTGTAGAGGAAATAGACAATAGGCCCACTGTAGAAGAACGGCTGATTGGGCGAGTTGGTGAACCATGATGGACTGTAATATAAGTGCGCAACAGAAATGTGACAAAGAGGAAAAGTGAACAACGACGGCAACGGCGCAAATCTGCGCCGTCGCCGTCGTTGTCCACTTCTCCTCTTTGTCACATTTTTGTTGCGAACTTATATTACAATAGGCCCACTACCTGACGGCAGTGGGCCTTTCGCCGAACAACTCATCTTCATACATTGCATGGATGCAAGGGCCTTATCATCGCTCTCTCTTGAACTTTATTAGAACAGCCAACCTTTTTCCTTTCATTTAATATCCCCTTTAATTTCTTTACATATTACATTATGCCCTGAGGCAATAAACAACATTATTAAAAAATAAATAGACAATTAAGAAAACAGATGCTTTGGTCCTCCCAGGATGGAGAGCCAACAGTTACAGTACTCACCTGTGTAAAATGAAATGCAGATGTTTCAGTGCCATTGCTCACACTGATGTTTTTAAAAACGCTCTAGGCAAAAAGTATGTAAATGCTGCAAATTTCTTTTCCGAACGTTTCGTTTTATGCTTGATGGATTAGTGACAAGACACGGGTGGCACACTGTAAGAAGTCCATGTGGTCTGCTCTACTTGACAGAACGCAAGAGAGGCAAAGGATGGGACAAAAAATATGTGGCAAGTCTGCCCCTTGTTCTGCTGTAAAAATTCAAGGACCCTTTACCACTCAGCTTTGGCAATTGCTTGTGCTTTTTAGTCTGAAAGCCTAAGCATGGAAAACCCTGCCGGGGTAGTGTAGTGGTTACAGCGCTCCACTACTGTTCCCAAGGACGTGGGATCGAATCCCGGCCTCGGCAGCCGCTTTTCGATGGCGGCGAAAAGCAAGGTACCCATGTGCTGTGCAATGTCAGTGCACGTTAAAGAAGCCCAGGTGGTCGAAATTCCCGGAGTCCTCCACTACGGCGTCTCTCATAGCCTGAGTCGCTTTGGCACGTTAAACCCCACAAACCAAACCAAACGTAAGCATGGAAAGGGTCAAGTTGCAGCATGTAGGAGGTAAAGGTTTAAGTGTCAGTGTCCAGGAGAGTTCCTTGGACATGTAAATCATTCTGGAAAGCATCTATATTGCATTGTTATGAGTGGACATTCATGCTTTTTTTGGATGGCTAGCGGTTCAGATATGGTACATGTTTGTGGTATTTGAAAGGAGAGCGTAAAGTATGATAATTCTGTTTTTTTCAGAAGTTTTTATTACCTTAAATGATTCAATTCTTTGGCAACCTTAATGCATAAAATGTGACATCCGATAAAGATGCCGTGGTCTGTCTTTTTTTTTTCTTTTGATTCTTTTCTGTTGCCACTGTTTTCTCATGGCCATGTGCGAAAAAACGTTTTTCGAGCACACACACCCCCCCCCCCCACAGCGTGAAAAATCTTATCACACCGTAATTGCTGTTTGTTGCATAATGTTTGCTCTATGCTTGGAGGGCCATATTGCTTTGTAAAAAATTGTAAGTCTGCAAAAGATGGCGTTCATTTCGTGAAGTAGCTGTCAGTTGGGATTGCACTCAGTCTGCCGCACTCCAAGTAGTTGTAGCCAGTGTGCTGCGAGCCAACGCAGCTCATCCTGGACTAATGTTCACAAAGCATGATGAGCCCATTGTAACTGCTGTAGTTTTAATTCTCACCACACAGTATGATTGTTTCCCTGTTTGAAATTTGTAAAGTCTAATGCACACACCAGTAATACGAAAATAGCCCAGAAGCAGGAAGATGTGTCGCAAATGCTCAGCAAAACTGATATAATCGTTTTTACTCCTTTGTGTACATCAGCATCTAGTCGTAATACCAGATGTGCTTTTCTTTTTTGAAGTAATGGATTAATGATGCCGTGGCGACAGCTATCTATTGGCTCAATGCGGCATGAGATCACATTTTGTAACTAAGGTAATGGTAGTGTATTAAATCATATTTGAGTTTGTAAAGAAAATGCAGTAGTTGAGTCCTAGGCTGTTAAGGTATATTCAGTTACCGGGAAGTGTTAAACATCTAGACGCTATTTTTTTTTTTTGTGAGTTGAACTTGTTGAGGTGAGAAATTGCGTTTTGTTATTTAGTGGGTTGTAATTATCAACTACTGTAAAGGATGCCCACTATGCTGAGTGTGCTGTGTGTCAAAAAGCGACCGCCTGCTCATGACTGACTGCACCTGCGGTGAACAGTTGGGAAGTCAAATCGAGACGTGAAGCAGTGGTAAAGCAGTGCAGGCTTTTTGTTTTGGACCCTCAGATGCTGTGCCCAGGCATGCTTTGAAGTAGCTCTGTTTTTTTTTTTTTTTCATTGTTCTATTCTGATATGCAATTGGCATATAAAAGATGGCATTATCCGCAATAAAATAAGTTGGTAGTAGGTGCTCTTTCTGTCACTCTTCTTTCTTGTGTCCTTTGCAGCGTTTGAATGTAATATATCAAAGATGTCTGCCATTGCATGTTTGAAAACTTCTCCAGCTTTGGTCAGCCTTCTACCTGTGCAATCCAAGCTAGCCATTTAGCACAGCAGCTCCTCTAATCTTTGTGGCACAGAAAATGCAACTTTGCTGATAAGCGAGGCCCACCATTGACCAGGGAATCCTGTTCTTTCTTTCAGCGGTCCAGGAAGGCGTCACCATCAGAGCCAAGCAGGAACACTATGGTCTGCCCACAACTGAGCCTGGCGGCACACTGCACGACTGATCATGGCAACAGTTTACTGTGCACTTTTGAATGTACTAAGTGACTTTGACATCACTGTGATCATGAACATGCTTTTCTGCATACTCGACAAAGAACGTGTGTAAAAAGAGAGTGAAATGGACTTGACAATGTAGGCAGAACACCTGTTCTGTGATGCATATTCATTCACTGCCCTCGCACTTTAATGCATTTTTATGGGCTGAAGATAAGCAGTAACCATGAACAAATGTGCTTTGTAAGGCAAGCTCAGCTCTTGTCCTGCTGTCTGCGTTTCTGTCCATGATGCTTACTGAACACAATATAACTAGTTCACTGGAGATGACAGTGAAAAGCAGTCCCATTTCAAAAAATGGTTCTGAGAAGTTTTCGCTGTTCCGTGGTTGCCAATTCGTAGGACACTTTGCTTGATATTCTAAGAGGTATTCTTTTCACGTGGCTCGCTGTTTTCCTTATGCACCCTTCTGTTCATGCTAAAGTTGCCCCTTCTAGTATTGCCATAAAACAAGTGCAGTTTTAAGAACTAAAGTTGTCTGGTGTGCTTTACTTGTGTGTCTGTGTAATAAAAGTGAAGATTTTATCCTTGGTGCTACCTTGCGCTGTTTATTGTGACGAACTTTTTTTAGTTGTAAAAAGGGTGGGGGCGGGTATTTGGTCGAAATAAGAACAGGCAAGCAGCTGTGGCTACTAAATTATGCTAGTTAGCATTTCAATCACGTGTGCTCATATTGGAAAGCAGATGCATAGCATTTTATTCCTGTAGTTTGCACCTACAGCTTGTCTGCATAGCTTGTACCTACTTCTGAATTGATTTTTGTGGCAGCAAGGCTGCTTAAAGGCATGCCAGCACATGAGTTGTTGGTAGTGTTACCATGTTTACAACTTTCCAGCAGTGCCCAGCTTAAAGACAGGTGTAGCAAGCGTCGTCACAGTTTTCAACTCTTGTGCAAGGTTTTTGGGATCTGTAATTACTCGTCTTTTTCCCAAGGCTTCTTTGTGGTTTCTTGACTGTGCCACATATCTAAACCCTTGGAAAGGAGCTGTGAGAAAATGCAGCTTGTTCTTTCTCCTGCACGCTCACTTATTTACTGCAATGGGGTTCCGCGGATTGATGACATTAAAATGAGCTATGTGGTAATATCCACTTGAATATCAAGTTTGGTAAGGAAAGTTGGCTCAGTATGCCCGTGCTGCTAAGAAAGGGTGTGCAACAGCTACAATTGCTTATTTTGCAAGCATTTCAATTTTCGCAATTACATTTACTGAAGTGGCATTTTATCCAGGGCCCATATTCGGAGTTTGCATTGTTGTCATCATTACTTTGAGTCATCCGATTGGTGGAAATGCCGGAACTGGATAGCGGAAGTGGCGAAAACTTCTAATACGGGCCTTGTGCTAACCTCTTTCGGCATATATCAATGTATATAACATCACTCCCTTCTTGGGTAGTCTCTCGTTGATATTGCATTTTCAGGTGCAAGGGCATGAAAAGCACACAAAGTAAACACCAAGCACTATGGTGAGAACCCGTGGTTGTTGCTTCTGCACACCAATTCTAAATGCCAACAGGAACTATCTTGCCACTCTTGCTGCATAAAGCAATTTGAAGTAATTTGGAGCAATTGACACTACCATGTCTCGAAGCATGCGAACAGAAAATAGTTCGATTGGGCTAGGGCCGATTCAATTTTCTGTAATTGTTCAGAATGCAGGAGACAGCTACATGCTTGCATTTCAGCTCCAGCCAAATCTGGCACATTAAAATGAGTGCACAGAAAAAAAACAAAACAGGGGCACATGCTTGCAGACAAGAATGTGTAAGAGGCTCTGGCAATTGCAACCAGTGTTTTTATTCACTCAACCCAGGATTAAACAAGGACACTTGCCAAGTGCAGATGTCAAAACAATGAAGAAAACAAAAGGGAAGGGGCTCTTTTAATTAAGATGTAATTTAGAAAAGATATGCTTTGCACTTACCACAACAGTGCTGAGGCACCAATGTACAATGTGGCCCAGCATGGCCGAAAAAAAAATTCATACCGTACCAGCAAAATAAGGCATTCCATAGAGGAGTGTTCTGAATCCGGCTTGGGGCTACTCTAATGTGCACCGAACTTTCAGTGCACGGATAAGACATGGCTGCCGCAGCTGTGAGTTGAACCTGCCAACTCATGCTCTGCAGCAAAAGGCCACACCTACCAAACAAAGCACGCATGCCCACTATAACAGAAGAACATGGATGCAAGGCTCGTGTTTTGAGCAGAACCACCTTGCAGTTTAACTTTATTCGTTTGCCAAGCATTCACCAGTTCGGTAAGAAAAGAAAGGATGAATTTTGAAGCAGTGAAACTCTATTTCCAATGCAGCCACTCCCAGTAGCATATAGCAGCCAGTTTTTCTGGCTGCATACACTGCATTAAATTCCCATGGATGCCATCTACCCGTTCTGCTCGGAACACGGACCAAACAGCTCACAGTGGACCAGTCTGTACAAGATGAACTGAAAGGCAATGGCTGACAAACACTCAGTCATTTTCAAAAGTCACAAGAGCCTCTGGGTTTCTGTGGCACCCCTAGTGTTTCGGAAGATGCGCGAGTCCACCTCACTTCTCACAGTAATGGGGGCACCACAAAATGCCCTCCAGACGACTACACTTGTGCGCTAAGTGGCTCATGTACTTTTGAAAAGGGCTGTACACACCACAGCAAACACTACCACACACTGCAAGACAGAAGCGCACCACTGCTGTTTTATCAACACATGGGATGGCTCACGACATCACTTTGCCCTCGCTGTTTAAAACAGAATGGCGGTTCACTTTCAGTGAGCCAAAGCAACCTCATGCACCAACCACACTGTACACAGACTCATTTGGCTTGTCCATAGCATCCCTCGTACTTTGCACGCTTAACAGCGCATGCGTACCCAGTATGGGAAGCAAGGTCAGTGCGAGTTGCACTAGATTTGCCTGGTCTGCACAGGTAACTAGAGAAACTACTGCTGCTGTTACGGGTGCTGCACTCGCAGCAAAGCTGACTCCTTGACACCCTGGGAAAAAAAAAAAAAAAAAAAAAAAAAAAAAAAAAAAAGCCCAGCCAGAGAAACTAGAATAGGTTTTCTGCACTATAAGACATGGCTGGAAATAAATGTTACCATGACCAAAGCCAGCCCTGCTTTCAAACAAGTGTGTTGAAAACTTTGTTTATAGCTCCCATGAATTTTAAAAGAAAATGCACATAGCAACGACTGTGGCTAGTTTCACCTCTTAATTGACAATGAGCCCATGTCCAAAAATAACCAGGACAGCAGCTTGGGCAAGTTGGTTATTCATTTGTGACAAAACAGTGCGTAGCAAAGGGATAGGACAGCACTTATGTCTTGCCCCTTTGCTACGTGCCGTTTTGTCACAAAAGTCCAAAAATAAGCACAGTGTTCTAAAAAATACCAACAACCATATTTTTTTCTGAAAATACAAGTGTTGTGAATTAAGTTAGGCTTCCAGCATACTGCAAGGTCTAGGATACATTTAAATTACAGGACATTTGGGGACACACAGTACTTGAAACAAAGCAATACCATGAGTGTGAAGGCATCACGTCAAACGCCCAGGTGTACACTCAAATACATCTTTAGGGAAAGAAAGCATGAAAATACAGCATAGTTGCTATTGTCTAACAACAGGCAATCAAATCTCTTGGCATGCATGTCTTTTTTGTTTTTTTTTTGAGGCAATGTAAGAGTTCCACTCGCAAATTAACATTCAGGTCAGCTCACATAGGTCACCAATATCGCAAGTCAAGTCACAGACATTTTTCAAATGACGGGATCAATTAAGTCCGCAGTAGAATAGGCATGCACACTCTGAACCAGGACAGAATTTGTGCGGTCTGAGCTGTACTACAGCCACCGATGCGTGACATGCACCTCAACCAAAGTAGGAAATGAGGGCTACATTAAGCGTGTATACAGCATTCATTCTTCAGCAACATTACACAAGCAAAACCGAAGTAGAAACAAGACTGTGCGCTTTAGGGCGTGAGGAGCGCCAGAAATAAGCTGAATAAGAAGCAGGACCAATCGGACTAACTGTCATAGGCGACACATGCGGTGTACTACGAAGCACCCAACGGCACAGCGGTTGTGGCGAGGGCAGCGACGTCAGCACCAGTAGCAGCGGCAGCAGCAGCATCACACACTTTATTCCCTTCTTCGCCGCAGACCCTTGAAAGAGAAGTCAGCAGAAAGGGTAGGGCTACTTGAGGCATCGTTCAAAGTACGTTGCGCCGACGTAGCCCCCGAGCATGGCCTTCTTGACATTTTGTTCAAACAATCTTCGATTGCTTTGTAGAACCTCGGCTGCGTCTTTATTTAGTGGGTCCTCGGGGTTAGGTTCGAGGAAGAGATACTGTAGGCCGTAAACGATCGAGTTGACCGTCAGCACGGGCTTCCAGTCTTCGCGCAGGATGTTCAGACAGACGTTGCCGTCTAGGTCTATGTTCGGATGGTAAACCATGGTGTCACACTTGACCTTGGGCGGTTCGTGCGGGTAGTTTGGACTCACACGAAAGCTGAAAACGAAGCGTCCGTTCCGGTAGAATCCCTCATCAGGGCAGATGACCAGCTTGAAGTTCAGCAGGTCGTCCGGATCTGGGAACTCCATCTGACAGGTCTTGGGCAGATTCAACTCGTTGATGTCCTTCGTAATGCGCAGCTGAGCAGCTGAAGCGCGTTTCTGGCTCGTGGGCTTGTTGCCCATCGCCTCGCCATCCTTCTGCTGCTGCTTGAGCGAGAAGAGCTTGATCATCGCGAGGCTGGCCGGATCCGCTGCACAAAACAGGGAGGCAGACACAAGACCACGCACACAACGATATCCCTACGCCTAGCGCCTATTTATAAGCTTCCCCATACTACCGCGCGCGGCAGCTAAATCGACCGTTTGTTATGTTCCAGCCCTTACGCCCTCTCTGTAGATTGTAGTTTTGTGAACTACCGCTGCACCCAAAGCGCTGCTGTCGAAAGAAAATTGCATAGGACGTGGGTCTCCGCTGCTCATAGCCGCCGATTTGTTGTGGCTTGTTTAGTTCACCCGAGCGCCGCTGCCCTCCGTGGCGCCACGACTTACCCCCACCTAGGCTGCCTCGATGCGCGCGCGGGTGTTGAGGCACCCCACCCCACGCTATCGTCGGTCGCGTGTTGTGCTGCTTTTACTGTTGTGTTTATCCCTCGTGTATGCATGTACGCCTTCGCAATGTGTTTTTGGCTATTCAGGCGAAAGCCTTTCTATAGTTCACTGAAGAAATCCAGTGCGCGAGAGTTGTGCGCTGATGTGTCACGATCATCCTGAAGATATTATCAGAAAAATAAAATTCCTGTCTCCATGCTTTCCGAGAACACCGTAGAATCTGCACTTGAGAATTACGTAAGCCTGTGCTGTCCACGAAATGCGTCAGCGCGATTCCCCGTACGACAGATACTGCGCCTTTCCCTTCCTATTAAGGTGGCAGTTTGGGCTTGTTGGTAAAAAGTCTAAAAAAAAAATAATAAATAGCGCAGGGATAGAACGGGGACAAGCAATTATAGAACTTCCCTGTAAAGCAATTATAGAACGCCGGCGAAATTTGATGCGTTCAACGGAACGCTGGTTGTGTTCGACAAGGGGCGCGATGGTACTGCATGTGTGCTGCAGCAGCAAACTCAGGCTTTCGCATTTCTCCTCGGTAGATTCTGCAGTGCTCTCAGTTCTTTTTTTTTTTTTCTTTTTGCGTGGTGCCAGAATACGAGCCGGAAATTTTATTACGTGGCAAACAGCATTTAATTTTCGTGGGGCACCAATTGCACCAAGGACACAAGCTGAGCCTCACAGAATGGCGCTTCAGGCTGCTTATCCAGAAAATCATGAGGCCATGGGAATTTAATTCACCTCCGACCTTGCAGAACAGCATGCACAACGGAAAGTCATCAATGCTAAACCAAAATCACGGAAGGTATATTTAAAGTGCAGGAACTTTCCCGCGCTGGCATAAAAAAAATCACATCTTTAGCGCACAAAATCCAGTCTGGTTATCGTTATTTATATTTTTTTTTTGTAAATTTCGTTAACGACTAACAGTCTAGTGAACCCTCCTGATTACAAAATAGGAGGTGTATGCATGGTGCACATTTTGTTTTAAATAGGCGGAAAACGGCGTGGCGTCAACGTTGTTGCATATAGGACGAGCAGAATTCAGTTTTGCGGCTGTGCAGGAAAAAAATGGCTAAGCAAATAGCACTGCAGCCGCACCTACCAGTACAGCTGCTTTCTCAGCTAGTTCAAGAATAAAATAACTGCAGCTCTGGAAAACATCAATATCATAAATGGTTTATGGGAACAGTATAGCTACGAACTCACCGACAACGCTAAGAGCGGGAGCCTGCTCCGGTTCCTCACGGAAAACAATTTACATGAGTTTCTATAATATGCCTTATGGCAAGCTCGCGTAAAAAGAAAAAAAAAAAAACTACGAGCGCGAGATGCCGGTTCTCGCAAACGCATATGTTCTCGGGTGCCAGCGAGCCCAGGACAGGCCTCTAAGCTGGCGGCACACGCTCGTAGCATTTATGCATGACCACAGAAAGCTAATATATATGCCTATAATGCCAAGTGATTTTGCTCAGCAGCAGCTATCAAGCGAAACACAGCCGGACTGTAGTTATCCATACTATAGCGGCAGCAACGGCGCGCGCCGAAATGAGGGGAAGTTGTGGCGCTCAGAAGTGCAAGATGCCGGGCTAGTTGGTACTGCATAATGAAATAAAACAGCGCAACGAACGGGACGAAACACGAAGAAAGGGAGACAAAGACACAGGCGCTCTCCCTTTCTTCGTGTTTCGTCCCGTTCGTTGCGCTGTTTTATTTCATTAAGTTGTGGCCCACCTGGCGCGGCGCGCCGTCCCTACTGAGGAATCACGTGATATTTTCGCGGACACGCGCTGCCGTAGGAGGCGGCGGTTGTTGTTGTTGTTGTTGAAAACTTTTATTGTCCAACAGAGAAGGACCACACCGCCTGGGCCGCTCTGTCTCACCCCCCTGTAAGGGGGAGGGGACTTAGCGGCCCAGCCGCACGGGATGGTCGCATTAGATGCTGGCCGGTTTGGTTTCGCCGGCGGCCTCTGCTGCCAGTTGGACGGCGGTGAGTTGGAGCTCAGGGTCTGAGCTTCGCAATAAGGTTTCCCAGGCTTCCCTACTGCTAATGTTTCGCGCCCTGCCTGGGGAGTAAGCGCACTCCCAAATTATATGGTCGAGGGTTCCTCTCGCCCCACACCTTTTACATTTATCGTCCTCGCAGTCCGATCGGATATGTTTATTTAGTACTGGGTTTGGGTATACTCCAGTCTGCAGGCGTCTCCACGCCATTGCCTGACCTCTATTTAACGCCTTGTTTGGTGGGGGGAAACGCCTCCGGCATTGCCTGTAGTGTTCTGTAATGTCTTGATACGAGATTAATCGCCCTTCTCTATTATGTTCTGCCTGAGCCGAGCCATCCTGTACAGCTCGGAGGTAGAGATCTCGAGCTGCACTGTGGGCCGCCTCGTTACCGCTGACAGATTCGTGCGCCGGGGTCCAGATGATGTTGATCGTCCTATCAATCACTCCTTGCGTTAAAATTTTGGTGGTGAGGGGGTTTACCCTCCCCCTACTGAAATTTTGGATTGCAGTTTTACTGTCGCTAATAATATATCTAGCTTTGGTGCCAACGCAAGCGATCGCTATCGCAGCTTCCTCCGCTATCTCGGTTTCTTTCCCTAGTATGGTAGCCGCCGTGATGAGGGTGCCTCCCCCATCTACCGCCGCTATGGTCATGTATCGACTGCGTCTGTTTCCTGCCGCATCTACGTAGGCAACTTCATTTGGGGGTTTGCTCCGATATATTGTTTCTATCGCTTCCGCCCTTTTCTGTCGCCTTTCCCTATTAAACTCAGGGTGCATGTTTTTGGGTAGGGGAGGGATTCTTAGGTGCGCCCTGATTTTCCTGTCAATGTCAACCCTTTCCTTTTGCCCCCTGTCTGTGGCTATTCCAAGGTTACTTAGCGTAGCTCTTCCCACTCGCGTCGTGCTGAGTCTTTCAAGTTGCGAGGTTTTAACCGCTTCCGTGATTTCTGAAATCGTATTGTGCAGTCCTAGGGCCAGTAGCTGCTCCGTCGATGTACATGTTGGGAGGACTAGGGCCTTTTTAACGCATTTTCTGATGAGCGCGTCTATCTTTCTCCTCTCATCTGCCTTTAGGTTCAGATATGGCGTGGCGTAGCCCACTCTGCTAATGATGAAGGCTTGTACCAATCTCAGGAGGTTTTTTTCCTTGAGGCCGCCTCCGTTACGTGAGACCCTCCTGATGAGGTTTAATGTCTGGGTCGCGTGGTTTTCTAACTTTTTAATGGTGATCGTGTTCCTTCCGTGTGTTTGTAAGTGGAGTCCCAATATTCGTATTGTCTCTACTTTTGGTATCTCCCTTCCTTCCACGTACACCTGTGGGTCAGAGGGAGGTTTATTCCTGAGTGCCTTGTCATTATACACGAAGATTTCTGATTTTTCAGGCGCACATTTAAGTCCTCTGTCCGCCGCGTACTTAGAGATGACATCTGCTGCCGCCTGCAGCGTTTCATTGATCTCTGCGTCGCTCCCTCTGTTGATCCAGAGATTGATGTCGTCCGCGTACAGGCTGTAATTTAAGTTGTAATTCCCAATTTTCCGCAATTCCTTCGGGAGCCCTCTCATGGCCATGTTGAAAAGGGTGGGTGACAGTACCGATCCCTGAGGTGTCCCCCTGTTGCCTAGCCTGATCACCCCAGATTGTATTTCCTGGAAAGTTATAACCGCCGTGCGGTCCGTTAAGAAATTTCTGACATAGCGATAAGTTTTTAGCCCTATTCCTGCCTGCTGGAGCCCTTCCAAGATGGCTTCGTGCTTGACGTTGTCGAAGGCCCTTTTTAGGTCCAGTCCCATAATGACTTTCGCATCTTTGGTTCTGGAATTAATTATGTCTTGCTGCAGCCGCAGCATGACGTCCTGTGTGCTCAGATGGGGCCTGAAGCCATACATCTCGTCTGGCCATTTCTCTTTTTCCTCCATATAATTTGAAATTCTGGTCTGAATGATGTGTTCCATTAACTTTCCTACACATGACGTGAGCGATATAGGCCGGAGATTTTCCAGTTTCGGTTGCTTCCCGGGTTTTGGGATCAGGATCACGGTAGCCTCTTTCCACAGCGGTGGGATCTCCCCTTTTTCCCAGCATTTCTGCATGTAGCTGGTAAGGGCCTCTATCGAGTTGTCATCTAAATTCCTGAGCATCTTATTCGTGACTCCATCTGGCCCTGGAGCTGACTTGGTTTTGAGTTTCGCTATCTCCGCCCTTACTTCAGCTCTCGTGATGGGCGCATCTAACTTCTCATTTGGAATTCCCTGGTAGTCGGGTAGCTCTCTAATTTCGGTGTCCCCTATGTATGTCTCGACGAGTTTCTTCATGAATATGTCATCGTCCTGCTCTTCGCATGCGTGTCTAACCTTAGCCATTTTGACTCGTGCTTGTGTTTTGGACGTTTCAGGGTCTATTAAATGTCTTAGGATATTCCACGTCTGCGGGAGGTTCATATTCCTTTCCATGTCGCCACATTTGTTAGTCCAATTTTGTTCACATAGTTTAAAGGCGTAATCTTCTATTTCTTTGTTATGACGCGCCAGTCTTCTTCTGAGATTTTTGTTGTTTCTGCCTTGCCTTTTAAGTCGACGTTCCATGCCCTGTTTGGCCTCCCACATGTGTAGGAGTCGGGCATCCGCTATTTCCGGAGCTTTTTCCCCTTCTAGCGTCTTAGTTGTTTTCCTGGTGTCTTTCTTTACCGCTTCGCACCAGTCCTCTATATTTCCTATCTCTGTTAGATCTCTGTTCCCTCTAATCTCTCTAAATCGGTCCCAGTCTGTGATTTTCGTCCGGAAGCACTTTTTTCTTTTGACTTTACTCCTGATTTCAACCGTGGTTTCCACTATTGAGTGGTCGCTCCCCAGGTTGAGTTCCGTATTTAGCCATTGCGTTGTTTCTACGTTTTTAATCAGGGTCAGGTCCGGTGAGGTATCGGCTGTAACGCTGTTCCCCGCCCGCGTGGGGTGTAATGGGTCAGTCAGCAATGTTATCCCCAGGTTATGCGTGTCCTCCCACAACTGTCTCCCCTTTGCGTCTTCCTTAGTGTACCCCCACTCCGGATGATGGGCGTTAAAGTCCCCCGCTATAATTAGCGGCTGGTTCCCTGCTATCTTAAGTGCCTTGTTCATTATCGCCCTGAAGCGGACCTTCCGTTGTCTCGGTGGGCTGTAGATATTGAGTAGGAAAGTGTTTGATTCCTCCTTTTTTCCTGTTAGAATTTCTACAAAGACGTGTTCTATGACGTTGTCTTCTAATTCGTGTTGGATTGTTGCTATGTTTCTCTGCACCAGTGTTGTAACTCTCGATTTGTCCCCTTTCCCACTGTGGAAGGCGCGATACCCTTGCAATTTGGCCGGGCCGCCGGTCTCCTGCAATGCTATAGCAAGGGGGGCTGATTCGCGGATCGACAGCGTGCTCTGCAATACCGGTCGCTTGCGTCGATACCCGCGACAGTTCCACTGCCAAATTTGGATGTTATTGGGCGGTCTGTCCATTATTCAACTTTGTTTTGTTCTCCTCAAGTATAGTCACTCTCGCATTTAGGTTGGCGGTTTCCCCCTTTAATTGCTGGAGCGCCTCCGTCATGAGGTGAAAGTGATTTTGCATCTGTATCTGCATATGTTGAATCTGCTTGGCTAAGTCCTCAAGCTTACTGTCTCTTTCCTTAGCGAAATTCTTAAGACTTCTGTCCAGTTTCGCATTTACTTTCTCTAGCTTTTCATCCACTGTTAGGTCTGAGCTGTTATCCTCCCTAACTTTGCGTTTAGATGGGGGTGGAGAGGTATCCTCGACCAGCATATTATTCTCCGCTCCCTTGTTGTCGACTTGAGCTGTAAGATGTTGGCCTTCGATTTTGTTGGGCGCCCCTATTTCAGATCCGCCTGCTTTTGTTTGAGATTTAGTCGCCACTGTATTGCGCTCTGTTTTTAAATTTTGTATTTCCTCCTTTAAACTAAGGATCGTTGCATTCATGCTCTTAATAATGCTTGTTAATTTTTCTATTTCCTCGTCTTTTTTGTCCTTCTTAATATTTCGGCCCTGGGTAACCTTGCCTGCGAAGCTCACGCCTTTGCTCTCACCATTCTCGGTTGTTGGTTCGTCTCGGTCTCGACTGGGGGTCGTGGCTCTCGAGCTTGACAGTCCCCTGGATTGGCTCCTCCGCCTGGAAGAGCTTCGTCCCCTGGAGGCTGTCCGCTGCTCCTCTCCTAGTCTAGGGAAAGAGCTCGTCCTGGGCTTGTACCCTTCCTTCTCCCCTTCTTGTCTGGCTCTAGGGCGGCTTTGGTGTTCTTGGGTTTTTGCGATTTGGTTGGTTGCTCCCTCCGATTCCGCTTCTTTCTTCATCTTCTTTTCCCAGATTCTCTTTTTGATTTCGTACGGTGTACGATGGATCAGCTTGCATTTGCTGTCCCCCAGCATGTGCTCTTTCCCGCAGAGTTGGCACTTCAGCTTGCAGGTGTGGTCCTCTGGTGGATTTTCCTGTCCGCAACCACGGCACTTGATGTTTGTCGGGTTTGGACATACGTCGATTCTATGGCCTAGTCTTCCGCATGCCTTGCATACTTCATATTTCTTCTTATACAGGTAGCATCTGTGCGGGGCTCCCCCAAGGATGACGGTCCTCGGTACTTTCTCCTCCTTGAAGAGTATTAATATAGTCGTGGAATCCTTCCCGAGTCTTCTTACCCCGATAGCCTCCGGGTTTGCCTTGTGCCTTAGCATTTGCATGATGTCCTCTTGGGTGAAAATCCTATCCACCCCGTGCACCACTCCCTTGCCGCACCCGTCCGGAGTGCCCACGTAGGCGAAGACTGCCACCTCTTCTTCTTCCCCTAGCTTAATTCGGTTTATGCTCGCGTATTTAATTTTCCTTTCCCCACTTGTTGTAGCGATGAGAATGGAATGTTGTTTCGTGTTGGGTAACACGATGTCTTCCTCTTCCGTTTCTTCAATATTTACGCCCGCCGACGCCCTGATCATTCTTGTTAAATATGCGGCTCCACGTTTAAGGAGTCTATCTAGTCCTCCTTCGATGAACAGGTCGCCTCCGCACGTTGGCTGCGGTAGCGCTCCATGTGGCACCGACAAAAACTACAAACTGAGGAGCCGTGTTTGCCGCCGGAAAGAGGAATGTAATAACTGAGCTGGCCGCCGCAGCCTGCGGGAATTCCAGTTGTGTTGCAGCTGTGTTGGTTGCGTATCTCTGGCTTGTTTGGCCGCTGTTGTGGCTGTTGTGCTAGTCGTCGTCGTTTGTAGCAGGCTCAGCAAGCTCTTTTAGAAGCATTCGCAGTGACCGCATCGTCTTCTCGACAGAGCTAGAGATTCGCGCGAGCCTCGCATCACACTGCGCGAACCTTGTGCTTCGCGAGATCCCGGAGGACAGCGGCGATCCACTCGGAGGCGCCGCGGACGAGGTGGTTTGGGACGCGGGTTCCGACGCTGCCGTCCGTAATGTGTTGGCTGCTTGGACGATGAAAGGCAAGCGCTTCCACCTCATAGTGCGGCTCAAGTCTCTCTTCTGGCTGCCCGCGTAGCCCCTGTCCGACACACGCGCTATGCCGCTCGAGCGCCGCACCACTGGGCAGCCTCGGGCCGTGGCAGCCGAGTTCCCGTCCACCGCAGCGTTCTAGCCGTCAGCGGCCTGCCAAGCGAGGTCCTCTCGTTCTCAGCACGGTAAGTTTACCATGCGATCGCATTGTGCTTTCTTACGCTTTGGCGAGATCGCCGTCCTTGCATCGAAGCGCAGGAAGGACCGCGCGAGTGAAGCAGTTGCCGCAGCAGCCCATTGCTTCGCTCGCGACGGCTTTCTCCCCGCCACATGTGTAAAGCGCCCCCGAATACTAACAGCAGACAGCGGCTCGTATCTTAGTTTCACGGCAATGGATGGGAGAGAAACGAGCTTCGGCCGCTTTCCCGGCGGCAGAAAGGAGCGTCTGTGCTAGCTGAACTAATCGTTTCCACCACTACAGATCGGCGCAGAAACCTTATCCGACTGTGTCTGTGTGTGCGTGGTTAAAAATTGGCCGGTTATTGCAGTACTGCTAAACCCAGAGACAGTGCACGAACGTAGTTCGTCCCTTATTCTCTCCTTTGGCGGTAGTTTAGTGCCACTGTGAGCGCGCAGTAGACGCGCGCGTGTCGTTTGCTTTGCGATACGGCGTCAGATGAGAGTTCGAGGTCACGTGAGTGTAGCTTTTAGCTGCACTGAGATAATCGCAACGTTTTCTTTTATGACATAGCCGTAGGTAAATGGCCTTTCTTGTCACCACCCTCTGCCCTTTCGCTTGCTCTTCCCCAGGAGTTCAAAGTGTCACTGTGCTAATGTCGAGCTTTGTCAGAGTAAATTATAGTTCTTTGTCTCCTGGAGACCCTGTGGGTATTTTAAGTGTGTATGTACACTTACTAGAAGTGCATCCTCTATTGACTGAAGTTGTGGCTATTGTCTGTTGTGGTCCAGGGATATCACTGGTGAAAGAAATCCAACTGCTTTGTTATTCACTTGCCACAGCTTCATTTCAGTGCATGCCTGGTATCATGCCATTTTCATGCAACTTGATAGTCACACTAGCATTTTGCTGTTGCTGATGCACTGTAGCATAAGATAGTTTGTGTGTGTTGTACAAAATGTGGCATCTAGTGCGCCTTTGGCATTAAGGACATGAAAAATGCATTACCCTGGCTCTTGAAAAGGGAACAAGGCAGATTATGCAATTATGAATAGAATGAAAGTGGTTGCATTTCCAGGCTGCCCCCTACGCTTCCATTTCTATGCTTTCGCATGAAAATGAGGTGGCTAAGAAACTATGATCCATCCTCGGTGTGTGGCTATGTGCTGAGGGTGATATCGGCCATACCCTTTCTCTCAGATGGGCTGCTGCACAGAAAAGTGATTTCCACCATTGGCATATAGTGGCCTTGACCTAAGCAAAGCTTGCAAGGCAGTGAGAGAGGTGCTGTAGTCGAAGTATGCTTGTTTTAAAGCTAAGTTTATACTAGAACAGTTAAATGGCAGTTTGATTTTTTTTAATATTGAAGTATGCAGATGAAACTTTTGGTATGGGTTTTCCCTGCCTGTTCTCATCACTTATCTATTCATTTGTTATGGTACTAGAAATTGCTCAAAGGGACTACTGTATAAGATTTTAGCGGGGGGAAACGCGAACAATAGTTAAGGAAGCCAGATATGTTTGCAACAAAAGCAGGTAACCACACGATGCACCAAGTTTGGGGAAATGTGGCGATTCGATTGCAAATTGATTTCAAAGTTGATGCCTCTTCTGCGGCCTCAGTTCAGGTGAGTTTTGTGCGCAACACGGCATTCGTGACATCACAAACATTAATTGCGTGGTCTTTCCCATTGCATATACCATCTACAAATTTTGAGTCTTGATTTAGATCTTTGAGCCATTTTTCTTTTTTTTAATTATGTCGTCATTTCCAGTAGTATTTCAACCATCCAACGACATGCATATGAGTGTTTCTGCAGTAATGTATGTAGTATCATCACTGCGTCAGCGGGAGCATCATCCCCTTGCTGTGAACCAAGTTTCAATTTTGGTTTGCTGTTTAGGAATAGTTCTACTTGCATTTTGCAAAATTGTTTGTTGTGCAGCAGACACCAAACATTTTGACAGTACCTTGAACTCAAAATGGGGGGAAAACACCAAGAGTTTTTGATCAAATGTTTAGGGGAATCCCCCAAGGTGGGGTAGATTTGTAATGAGGGAGTAATTACTTATTGACATCCACTCAAGCGCAGCCATACAGCTACCAGAAACTTTGTAGTTAAAGAAAAATTGGTCCCCAGACCAATTTTTCTTTAACTACAAAGTTTCTGGTAGCCGTATGGCTGCACTTGAGTGGATGTCACTGAGTAATTACTCCATTATTGCAGAGTTTTTCTATATGGTAGGAAAGGTTGGACTTGAAAGGTGCAGAACTGTTTGTGCAGTGTCTGAAGGCCATCACATGTTAAGTTCAATTTCAGTGAGTTTTGTTCAGTTCTTCCTCATTGGTGTCTGAGCCTGAGCCATCATTGCAACTTGCTTCAGTTAGCCAACCCTGCTTGAATCTGCCATGGTAATTTAGGGGCATTTGGCTGGTGAGTGGCTCAAAGATGTGGAGTCAAATCTCAGCAGTGGTTGGTGCATTTCGATGGAGCTGAAAAGCAAATATGCTCATGTACCGTGCCAAGTCAGGGCACGTTAAGGCATCTGAAGAACTTCGGGTGATTGAAATTAATGCGAGTCCTGCATTGCCGCCTCTCTCATAGCCCATACACAGCTCAGGGACATTAAATCCCACATACCGTACCATACTGTACCATTCCTGTTTCATTTGTTGATTGCTTAGTAATACTGTATGCTGTACACTTGGCTGAGAAGCAGTTTTTGCATTAAAATTATGGATAACAAGCGAAGGTCGTGGCATGCACCATTTGATTATGCTAGCAGGAGGCAGATTTCAACCAGTGCATGTGCTGTAGCAATAGGTATGCTCAGCCCGTGTAGTGGCGTAAAACATAAATGTCACTTGCTGAAATACTTAATTGTCAAAACGCAATTTTAGGATCACTTTTTACTCAAACACTTGTTTAAGAAAGCTTAGGACACTAGCTTAAGGGGATGTGCCTCAGAACGAAACATTTTTTCTATTATTAGGGCCATGTGGCTGAGCATTTCACATTTTGTTCAGTTTTTAAGAGCTGTTTTTAAATCTGGTGTTAATTACTGTCTATCTTGTTCGGTCGAATTTTTGTAAGTCATGCATTCGAAATATAAGGGTGTTTTTGTGCACCTGTTTGATCGAAGTATAAGTATCACAAAACAGGGGGCAGTGTCATTTCTTTTAGTGTGATGCACTCTGCACATTGAGAAGAAAGTGTTCTATCTGTATATGTTTTGAAGGTTTGAAAATATATTACTCTTTAAGTTTCTTTTTATTGGTGGAACTCCAATGCTTTTGCAAATTTATATGTGATTCACAACCATAAATGCAGTAAAAAATAGCATAGCTTTATTTTGCAAACACTAGAGAATGTCTGTACAAAATTTAATAGTGATGCAGGGGAAGTAATGTCGTGCACAAGCAGTAAGGTAACTTGAAAGTAACAAAGAAATGCTTTTTTTAAAATTTCAACTAAAAGTTAATTAGCGAATCAGACTCTCTTAAAGGTACAGAACACTGGCCAAAATGTGTCATGAGATTATGATGGAAAAGATCTTGCCTCATATAGTACTGATCGAGCAGTACAATATCAAAGAAAAGAGGCTTTACAATTTTAATTTGCCATTGAAAATCGCATAAAAACAACAGAGGCGCTATCTAGCGGAGAAACCCTAGTACTTTCTGTGTAGACTCCCACGTGACTACATGCAAGCAAAATACCGCTGATTTTCGTAACTGAACATTGTTCTTTTTTCTTCTAGGAGTGCTTGCCATAATTTATTATGTTTTGCGCTCTCTCCAGTGCGCCCTTAAAAAAAAAAAAACACCCCTTCTTTCGAACCACGAGAGGTATGCTTTCAGGTTTTGCTACTAGATGGCGCCACAGTGTTTGCAATTTCATGAATGAAGCAATGACAGTGCCCACTGAAACTTTCGTGGACGAGGGCGTGCGTGATTGTGCCGTAACAGCATTGAGTGTGAAACTGAAAAGGACGTTACTCTACGCAAACAATGTCTGATTACTGCCTGGCGAGTGAAAGTTATATTTGTTTTCGGTACGTCTTTTTTTTCGACCACTAGTCGTCATTGCGGTCGCTGCTCATGGTTTCCAGCATCGGACTACATAAAAACGGGCGCACGCATTGATCGAAAAGTTACCGGTAAAAATTTTCTACAGCGATTCTAGCAAAACCGTTATGCAATTGAACCTTTTAAACATCAATCTTTCCACTACAGCGAAAAAAAAGCGAGACCTAAATTCCAGTGTTCTGTTCCTTTAAGGAAACATGAGAAAACGCAGCTTAAGGAGCTGCAAATACCATGTTTCATTAGAATTCTGCAGCCTATGTAGGTCCCTCACATTGCCTCTGGAAAGCATCCTCGGCGCAAGCTTTCCTTGCCATGTGGCGACGATGGGACTTAGGCTCAGCAGTTTCTTGAGAGTACATCCTTGAGGATCGAAGACTGTCACCCGGATTAGTCAGTACAATCAATTCCCACGAAGGTAGGATACCTAGCTTCTTCAAAACTTGCTCAAAGCCTGTGTGTCCCTGATTGAACCACAGTGCGGCAACCCGATAACACGTGGTACAGCAGTAGTAGTAGTATAAAATGATCATATTGGAGAATGGGTTGTGGACTAAGGGCGGGCAATGGCGGGGGTATTTTTGAGAGTGGGGGTGCAGCTCTTGATGACAGAAAAAGCTTGTTTCTTATCTTATTTCTTTGAAAACTGCCGTGGGGCTTTCAAAATGCAAAAAAAAAGCTCTTTCTACCTGCCTGCAACGCCATAAAAGTGGTAGCTACTGTGTTTCAAATTCATAGCCGTCACAAAAGCAACTCAGTTTGCCCATTGCTGCGCCACCTGGCGTGATCACATTGCAGATTTTTATCACTTTCTGTCTACATTCGAGGCTAGGGTTAGTGGACACGAAAGAGGAAGGGTCAAAAATAATAAAACAAGCAAAACCAAAAAACAATGTTTTGATGAAAATTGCCATTTTATTTACGCGCGTCTCTCCTTAAGGGGGTATGTGGGGTCGAAGGGTCAACTTTTGAACTGTTGGACCAGTTTTGATAAAAATTTCAGGGATGGCTTATCTTCCTTGTACTTGCAAGTTTCATTATTTAGCACAGATTGAAAAAAAGTTTTAGCTGTAATAATGGGTAATTAAATGTGTCAGCTTAAGAAAACTATCAGTTTAAAAATCTCGAAAATGTGTTAAGATAACTTCTAGGTAGTTCATTGTCCAGGGTGGGTCCAATTGTGGGTTCTTGACATTTCTGTAAGAATCTGAGCACTTTAAAAATGAACTTCATTTTTGTTGTTGTCATTGTATGTCACATATATGATTTTCTATTTCACATATATTTTTTTTATCTTATAGAATAATTAGGAATCCAAAGAATACCTTTTCTCGTGCGGCACCCCAACAGAATTTTAGTTCAGAAACCACCTTGAAAGTAGCCTTTTGTGAAGGAGTTTGGAAATGGTAGTTTTAGTAATAGTTGTGCTCTTGCAAAAAGTGTAAACTGAGACAAGGATTTCAGATTATGCTATTCATGTTTAAGGCCTAAATTAATATATCAAAGGGGCCTGGTGCATACGTTGGGCTGTCCTTTTCAACACGACACTGCTCTGCGTTGAGTGCTTCAAGTTGCTTTTTTTTTTTCAGCTTTATAGCTGTCCAGCGTCCTTGTCTGTGCTCGTGAAATTCTTTGCTTGGTTACTTGATGGGCATGCACCTTCGTCTAGGCTCCTTACTCTAGCTGCAGATTGTTGAGCACTTTGGTTAGCCAGGCTTCCAGTGGTGCAAGAACTGCATTCGAGGGCTACGTGCCCTGTTTTAGTCAATCCATGCTTCGTTTTCGATTTGCCAGCATCTGCTGTTGCCATGGCCCAAGATTTGCCTTTTGTTTCTGTGTTTCATTTTAGCTGTCTGCTGTACTGTTGACAGCGGGTCCCTTTTGGCTATAGAGCTCGAAGAATGAGCATTCTAACTTGCACTATGCATTCAGCTTCGTGCCCGCTATGCGGCTGCGTCTTAAAATCAGCATTGATATGGGCTTTCCTTGGTAAGTGCACTCCATTTCGCAAAAAAATATTAATTTTTCCACTGGGGACATGGCAATCAAATTTGGTGAGAAGCTTCTTTATACATGCATAATCCGAAACATCAAAATTTAAAACTTTTTTTTTTTGTGAAAATTGTGATTTTAGTCTTGCATCTTCCGTGACACTACACGTAGGAATATATATGCCAGAGTTAGCACAAGCATGTGACAGCATGAGATGGTTGTTGCAATGTTCACAAGAGTGGCACGCATGTAGGTGGTTTCATTAAACACACTGTTTTTTGTGCCCGCCATTGACAGGCTGTCTCACCAGATTGCTCTTACTTCACAACGAGGCCTTTGATGCTTTTGTGTTTGTCATTAGAATGTGCTGTTTCAGATTTGATTGGTGCTGTTCATTTTGGAAATGCTAGTTTGCAGGTCTTTGAGAGGCATTCTTGTTTTTTACTTGTCACCATGTGGCGGCAAATATTTCAGAAATTATATTGGGCATGATTAGTTTATGGGCTGAAATGGGTGAAATAAATTAGCTTTGTTCACTTCATTGCTTAATTGCTGTTACAGTATCATGGTTAAATATTCCAGTTAGTATCATAAGGAGATCAACAAAATCAGAAACGTGCTATTGCTATTGAGATTCCCCTTGTTTCGCTTCCATGGGACCTTGATGGACCTTTAACCTTGTCTTTGGCACATGACAGCTTTAGTTGCTTGTGTGTCATTAGGCACAACACAAACACCTTGACACATTGATGGGAGGGGTGGGGGGGGGAGAGGCACAGTTGTTATGTTGTGTTCAGTTGTTTCCAGAAATTCAGGCTTAGTCTTGTTTTGGTTAAAGGACACCAAATTTTTGTTGCATGTTTTGTTCTTGGTACTGATTTGTATGGTGCTACGCTACATGGATCACCACGTGGAATTTGCTTGAGATCGCTAAATAATTTATAGGCAAATTTTTCTCTCTCATTTTAGTTTGAACAGCCGTTATAGCATTTAGGGTATAATAAAGGCTTGCCTGCGGGAATGCAGGGATTATTGGACTAGCCTCCTGCCTCATTCTTGAACTCTCCAAGGCTTTTCACGAGATTCCAGGGAAAAATTAACTGTATAAAATGCTGCTCTTGAAATAGGGAGCGAAATTCTGTGAGGATAGTCGTAAAAATATTGCTAGTATAATAAAAATAAATGAATGTAAATGCATTGACAGAAAAAATTTGCTGAAAGCCACGTCTCCCTTTGAGTGCCACGGTAGGTTGCTGTACATAGATCGCTTTGCTTATGCATTTACATGCCTGCATATTGCGGCAGTGGTGGAGTTTCACATTTGGATAGTTGTGTGTATGAGGAAGCTGGGGCAGCTGATTGCTGCTGCCCCCTTTTGAGGGGTTTAAGGAGTGTGCTTTCAGTGTGGTACCAAACCGAGTAAAAAGTTCCAAGAACGATTATGATAATAGCTAATGCAAAATTTGAGGGCAGATAAGCGTTTTTGCGATATGTTGATACAAAGAATTTGAGAGAGGTGCTTGTAGTATGTATGTGCAGTTACAGCTGCCTCTTTTTTTTTTTTTTTTTTCGTGAGCCAAAGAAAATTTTCCAGAAGAATAGAGAGAGGAGCCACGAGCGAGCAGCACAGAGCTCGCTCATGGCTCTTCCTTTGAGAAATTCTTTGGCTTTTGACTCTCTTTCGCCCGGTGACACCGGCAACGGCGACACGGTTCAACCACCAAACAGGCGCATGAGAGCTGCGCTAAAAGAAAAGAAATAGAGGAATTGCTGTTAGCGTGGTCACTGCAGAGAATGTGAAAACTGTGTTCTTGACTTTATTTCAGTAATCGGAAAAGGAAAGGGAGCTTGTGGAGGTCTATCACATTAGGACGCAAGCCAGTGACAGGTGTATTAGTGCATTGCCACTATTACTCACCAATAAAGAGGTTAGATTGTGTGCATGTAGGTAATAAGCGTCATAAGTGAAGTCTTGTGGGCTTATGATTGTCAGTGTCCTCACAATACTCTGTTCACTCAACACTCACTCTTCTGAGAGTGTTTGGTTTGCATGTCATTTGGTTCCTTGGCCGGTCATTTCTTCAAGTAAACCTCCAGTCCAGCGCTGTCCTGTGTACTTTTCTTGTGTTTCTGTGCTTTTTGCTGGTTCAATTTGTTAGGAATTCCTGATTGGATTGACTGTAGAATGTCCTAGTAGCCAGAATTCTGCGAGTTAATCCCTGGGAAAATCACTGTTCTCAGTTCTATGCGGCACATTGAGAGGCGCGTTTGCAGTGTTACACCTAGTGTGCTCCTGGTTTATATTTACATTTTTCAGCACAGAAAGCTGATATTCAATGTGTGTTGTGGTAACCCACAGGCAGAGCCCCTGAATGTTTCATGGTGAAGTGATCTCATTTTGACGCATCACATCCTTTTTTTTTGGCTGAGGATATGCCTGCCTTGTTCTGCATTTGCTAGTGCCATTGGTGATGTCAGTGCATGCAAACTTGCCACTCTGTGCATGCTATAAGTGGTTGCATTAATTGTTCTTTGCATGGTGTTTATTTCTGAGGAGATGGCATAATTCGTGACCAAATTTGTATTAGTTACTGGTAAATCAACTGCTTGTGCTGACAAAAAGGCCAACCTATGCTTCAAGGGACTTTGGTCGCACAAAAATGCCTCATTATGCCACTGAAAAAAATAAAAAAAAAGATTAATTTTTTAAAAAAGTAATATTGATACGGGGCAGAAGGCAGAGCAGAACACAGCAGGTGTTCAGGCAAGCCCCAACGGTTTCTTCAGCTTCGTCGTCTCTCACTCTATTTTCTATTGTCGTCCTCTTCGGTGGCATATACGTAACAATATCTTTTCAAAAGAAAAAACACTGAGAACAGTATTCTTAAATAAGCGGAAAAGTCTCGGTTTTCAAAAAATAAAAATCGACATCTCACTCCAAGCTATGATGGACCCTAGCTTTAAAGCTTTCAGTGCCTTATAGCAGATTCTACAGATGTTTTCGGGGAAAAAACATGGCTTTTGACTGGCTCGGAAGATTGCTGAAGAAATTATCTGTGATGTCTGGTTGCACATAATTTCAATGAACACTGATTTCTGCAGCAGTTGTAGGCATGCTGCCCTAGGTGCTGCTGATGTTGTGTTGTGGTTATTACATTCATTGAATGTAGAGGTAAGTGCTTTAGGTAATGACCAGTTAATAAAGCTTTTTGCTAGTTTCATAGGTAGAGTGTGGTATTGGATGAAGTGAGCATTGGTTTGAAGCCTTCATGTCATCACATCATTTTTGGTTTTATTCAATGTTAGAATTGACTGAGAAGATAGTTTGACCGTCTTTTTAATTTTTCTTTGTACAGGCAGATAGCTTTTTTTTTTGCATCGAGTTATTTTGAAAATTTCTGTGGAACTTTATCTTAAAGCATGTATCTACATATCTATGCTAATACCACGAGAATGAACTACACCTTGCAAGATTGAAGGTTTGGGTTAGTGGTAGTCCACGTTAATGAAGAATAGAGCTACAGGATGCAGTAATGAAAGAAGGTGCTCAACACTGTGTTGAAGTCAGCACAGTGTTGTGCGCCTTCTTTCTCTAGGCCTTGTCACATTTCCTTTCTGAAATTTTTCCTGAAGGAGTGAGCCTCCCATGTGTGCAGGGCGCCGTGGGCCGGCGAGGTTGCCCAGCTGGGGGGGCAGCCAGCATGCCTGTGCAGGCTCCGCCCCCTCCTTCCTGGGGGGCGCCCCCTGCTGCCTGCTGCTGTGGCCGGGGCCCACACACGCCCCTCTGCCACCTGCAGCAGCAGAGGCGACCCGAGAACAGCGTCCCCACGCTGCTCCACCTGGTGGCCGCACCTCCTGCTCCTCCACCTGTGGCAGTGGTTCACGAAGAGAGTGCTGAGCAGGTAGTGGCGCGTTGCATCCATGAGATGGCACTTCTGCTGAGGCCTGCCACTCAGGGTAAGCGCCTGCTGTGACAGTTCTTTGCAGGCCATGATTTCTTGGCTCGCTGAAGTGGCCGTCTTCCATGGTGCAGTGCTTTTGTTGCCTGTGGCCAAGCTTGAGGCGCTGAGATCTAAATGCCTTAGGTAGTGGTTGGGCATTACCTGTGCACAAAGTGCTAGTTGGTGATCATTATACGGGAAGAGCACTCCGCACACAGGATGCACAGGGCACTGACTAGTCAGGATGTGTTAGTGCTCGGTTTTTTCTTGCCGCGTGTACATTGTCTTGTGCGGGATTCCCACATTGCAGTACCACCAGGGGTTTTGCGGGCTGAGTGAGCAGCTGGTTGTCCAGAGATGCTTTCGTAGATTGGGAGCAGTTGCATAAAGACACTTGCTTAACCATAGTCTGGAATGGCCAAAAGAGCAGTGTTTTGTTTGTTGGCATTATCTGGTTTTTATTGAACAGAAACATTCATTTAATTCTTCCCCGGGCCTCTAGTATGTGCCAGCTCCTTTGGGAAACTGAATAAGCTGGCGTACGGAACTTCCACTGATGGAGGTTTGAAAGGAGATGCTTGGAAAAATATGGATGCTCGCAGAATTTTACCATAAATGTTATCTTAGAGCTTTGAGTACTACTTGCCTTCACGCCAAATTTTTTTGTTTGTTTGCGTACAGCATTTTGTATTCATGTTTGGCCTTTTTCTCATGGTATTTTCTCTTGAAACCAGGGGGGGCTTTTGAAAGTAAGCAGGGATTTGTGTTGAAATGCTTGAGATGCCTACAACTTAGGCCATTGCTTTACCATCTTGAAAATCGCCCCCTGTAGAATGTTTTTTGGTTGATGTCTCAGAATCGCCTGTTAACGGGGCTGACTTCTGTCTCAAATGAAGATAAAAGTGTTGACATATTAAGGCTAAATTTGCCTTGGGAGTGGCGGGAGCAGGAGCGTGGACAGGAAGTTCTTTGTGCAGTGTTCATGTTAGTTTCGTACCCCTCCACTCCCAATTCATCATCCACCTGCTAGCCAGGTTGGAGGCTGGTTTGCGATTGGGATTCAAACCGATGACTTCCAAATCTGCTGTTAATTGTAGGTGTCTACCGAGAAGTGAGACACTGTGCCTTGCCTTGCCCCAAGAAACCAAACTATCTAAAGGCGTTTCACACTTTACCAAACTCTGTGCCAGTCTCTGAATGCTAAACCACCAAGCAAAACCATGCCAAACAGTGTTTTCACATATCTTAATCGCCAGCCTATTTTTGATCTTCATTCTTTTAATAATTTACAGCTGCTCTTATTGTTTAATCTTGGTCGATTCATTTTTTAAATGCTTTCAAAAAATGTAATCTCTCAACTGAGCATGTCACTATTGTTCTAGTGGACGGGCAGCGCAGCTGCAGGCAAGAATGGTGTCGAGAAAGTCGGTAGATTAACCCTTTAATAGCATTTCCAAACTAAACGGCACAGTTATAGAGCCTTAAACACATTTCAGAAGCTCTTAAATTGCATGGCAGTTTTCATTTCCATTGAAGGGGAACATTTTTCTACATAAATTTTATAACCAAGCCTTAAAGGGACAAGAACACTGGCCAAAATATGTCATGAGATTATGGTGGAGATGAAAAGATCTTGCCTCATATAGTACAGATGAGCGCTACAATATCAAAGAAAAGAGGCTTTACAATTTTAATTTGCCATTGAAAATCGTATAAAAATAACCGAGGCGCTATCTAGCGGAGAAACTCTAGTACTTTTAGTGTAGCTCGCAGGTGACTACATGTCAGCAAAATATCGCTGATTTTCGTAACTGCACATTTTTTTTTTCTTCTAGGAGTGCTTGCCATAATTTATTATATTTTGCGCTGTCTCCAGTGCTTCCTTAAATAAAAACCTGCTTTCGCACTGTGAGAGGTATGCTTTCCGATTTTGCCACTAGATGGCGCCACAGTGTTCACAATTTTGTGGATGAAGCAATGACAGTGCCCACTAAAATTTTCGTTGACGAGGGTGTGTATTATTGTGTTATAACAGCATTGAGTGTGAAACTGAAAAGGGCGGTACTCTATGCAAAAAATGTCTGATTACTGTCTGGCGAGTGAAAGTTGTATTCATTTTCGGTACATCTTTTTTGTCGACCACCAGTTGTCATCGCGGTCGCTGCTCATGGTTTCCAGCATCGGACTACATAAAAACGGGCGCATACATTGTTAGAAAAATTCTCGGTAAAAATTTTCTACAGCGTTTCTAACAAAACCGTTATGGAATTGAACATTTTAGACGTCAATCTTTCCACTGCGGCGAAAAAAAATCGAGACCTAATTTCCAGTGTTCTGTCCCTGTTTTTTTTCTTTGCTTTTTCAGTACAAGATACTTGTAGTTAATTTTTTGCAGTAATGGGTATAATTTTATAGAAAATAATTGATGGAAATAACAACATCAAAATGCCACTACTTATTAAATAAAGAACTGAGGGATTGTGTAAATAATTTATATGTCAAAGGAGCAGTTTATATTTGGATGTGCGAAAAAAAAGTGGCCACTGGTGGCAAAATATATGCATACAAAAATGGCAAACATGCTGCTCTGCTCACTGTTTTGCAAAATATTATTTGCTGTATGCTCTATATGGTATAAAAAAACCACCTTATTTACTACGTGGAGGTTGCGAAGTTATCTGAAACAAAGAAATCACTGCTTGATGTCGCCCACACTCAGAAAAATCTGCATTTTCTGAACGCAGTTATGTACACAGTTTTGTCAGAGTGTTAAGGTTGTGCTAGTTCTAATAACTGGGCATAGTTTTCTCAAAGCAGTGCTCTAATTTTTTTTTGAAGGGCCTCTTAATTTAGGGCACTTTGTTCACCTCTCGTTGCACATGCATTCATTAGGTTTAAGCGCTGTCCTTGGTAAAAGCATCACCGCATCACATCACTTTACCTAAAGACCCCCAGTTTGGGGGTGTTACATAAAGGCCCGTTCACACTTTCAACTCAGAGGTCGCGCGACCGTTTTGGTCGAAAAGCGACTGTCGCAAATGGTCGCATCGGTCTAAAAGCGACAGTCGCGGGTCAATCGGAAGCTGCTTGATTTCCAGCCGCGCGACTGCTGGTCGCAAACCCTTAAACCAATCAGCAGCTCAGCTGACGTGAATGTAAGTTAGCTTTATGGGGTGAATAGTCAAGGTAGACACGATGCGGAAAGCAACCTGCAAGTTGCATTCGCAAGTGTGGACATGGGTTGTTCTCTGGTCGCATGCGACTGCTGGTCACGCATCCTTCGCGAGTCACAAGTGTGAATAGACCTTAAGGGGTAGGTATAGGCATGGAGAATAGTATATACAAAAAGTATTAGCAACTTGCAGGGGATTACCTATGCAAAGTGAAATGTGTGCCGGAGGGCTGATATAGGGTGGAATGTGAAGTCAGCTAAAAAAAAAAAAAAAAACCATACTGGTTAACAACAACGAGCAAGATTTGCTAGGCAGGACTTCTCTTTTAAGGATGAAATGTAAAAGGTGTCACATTTGCAGTGAAGTGGCACGTGTTTGTATTTATCAGGGATAACTTTCATGAACCATTGGCTGCACCATTCTTGTACCAGGTTAGGTCATTTTGGAGAGCTATTTGACCGAATGTGTTAGTAACCATATGGTAGCCAACGCAGCCATTGGCAAATATGTGGATGTTAGAGGAAATGTGTGGGTAAGTTGTTTGTATATTTCGAAAACAGAAAGGGGCCAAAAGCCAGACAGTTGGGGGACACGTGATGTTACTTGGGAACTAGAAGGTTGGTTTATTAACGCAGGCAAACTTGGAGTGTTGTGCTTAAAATTATTTTATTCGTTCTAGTACATTAGGGTGTAAATTTAACCGGGAAATTTTTAGTAGCAATCATTTGTGGGGTACTTTGTCAAAGGCCTTTGCAAAGTCCAGAAAGATTTAACGTTTCGAGTGTTGCAATCGAGATTTATATACAGATCGTAAATGAAAATGGCTAATTATGTTTTGCAGGGCAATCTTTAATGAAACCTGTGCTGAGAAGGATGGAAAAAGTGGATTGAGAACAAACGGCATGTTTTGGGGTTCTTCATGATACTTTAGTTAAGAAAATGGGACTGTATTTAAGAGGTGGTCCTTTGTTACCAGATTTGAAGACTGGAATGACCTTTCCCACTTGCCAATCACTGGGTATGTTACCTGTGTAAAGGGATTGCACGAGAAGTAGTGATAAGTATGGTGCAGAGAAGTGCCAAGTATCTTTTAAGAGCATGGAAGTCATTTCACCGGTACCCGCTGAGGATGACAGCTTAATGCGTTCTATAATACAGACAATTCCATGCGCAGAAAATGATTGACAGCATTGGGGATATCAGATGTGTAGCTGCGACAGATACTGCTCTGTGTCAGTTCTTGAGAATGGATGAGAATGCCGTTTTAAATATGTTTGCACATTCAGCGTCTCTGGTCTATTGTTCAAGTCTGTTAGTAAGAGTGATAGTATGGGTCTCTTGAGGGTTTAGTACTTGCCAGAATTTTAACCGATTTGTGATTAATATCCCCGGCAGATCTATTTAAAAAAAAACAAAATGTGTGTTAGTGTTTCGAATGGATCGCAGGAGTGTGTTCTCAGCCTCTTAATATTTGTTCCACCTATATACGTTTGAGTTGAGCTTTGCTGTGCAGAGCAGGCATTTTTATTTTTTATTTTCAAGCTTTTTGAAATACTCAGAGCATCGGGGCTTATTATGGTTTGCATGAAAATTATGGCGAGAATAAAATTGGCCATTACTTCTGCCATTTTAGTTTTGAAAGTTAGCCGGTTACCTTGAACAGATTGGTACTGGAAGCCTATGTTGAAACCCAGAAAAAAAAGACTTCAGCTGGTTAGTGATATTTTCATAATTACCTATGTTTGGCATGGTTCTCAGACAAAGGTTCAAGTGGTATGCAAGACTTTATGGTTGCTAAGGCTGCGGGGTGGTAAACTTTCATGGTGATTAGCTTGTATTAAGTCCAGAAAGATTCACCTTTGTTGCATGTCATTTTTTTTTTACTAATTGGGTGACATTAAAATTTAAACATGCATCAATAAAGTCCTTTGTTTTTGCACTACCTTTTTGGTGGGTGTTATGTTTGGCCATTTAATAGTGGGGCTGTTGCAGTTGCCAAGGAGAAAGATGCGTGCATTAGGGTATTTTAGTATGAAGTTGATTTAAGCAAACAGTAAGATTATGTGCATAGTTTAGGATGAGGGTGAGGAGTTCATAGCAGACAGTTCTAATATCATTATTTCAGGTTCTGAGTGGCTGGTAACTCACAATAATTGAAGCTCTGAATTGATGTTAATGACAGAAGAAGATTAGTAGCAATCGGAAGGTTGGTTAGTAGCAACAAGACTCCGCCTTGGGAATTCTTGTCATTCTTTCAAAATACTATGTTAAAATTGGGTCTGTCGACCAAAACTTTAGAATCAGTCGCGTCTTTTGTTAGCCATGTTTTTGTATGATTATGCTGCTTGCTGATGAGGAAACAAGTTCAGAAATGAGCTATTCTTTGGAGAGATAAATGCAGATGTTTGTAAAGATTGTGGAAAACGAAAGAACTGGAAGTTTATCACAATGAATTTGCAAGGACGTTTTACTACCTGATGACTAGTTCATTGCGTTGAGAGTTCCTTTACTGTTGGTGTTGATTCATTCAAAGTGTGCCGTTTGAACCAGTATGCAATTTTTTGTTTTGGCTAGGACCCCTAATGTAGCATAGCTAAAGCTCCTGACTTTGTGCGGCTAAGAGTTTTGAATTCTGCTAATTGAGAGAAAATAATCTGAAATATTCTGCGGCAGATCTCAAATGATGCTTGAAAATGCATTTCCTGAATAAGTTATGAATCAAGGGGATTCTACACAGATCCCTAAGGACAGCTCCTTTGGCCATTTTTTGCTGAAACAGTGTGTCTATGCGTGAATGTGCAAGCAGGAACGGTGTTATTGAGGCGTGTCAGTAATGCCATTCCATCTGCTCAAAGAAGTCCAACCATGCCGTACCAGGTAGTGCACTGACCTCGTGCTTAGAGCATCTGTGGTGGTTGAAGTGTAGTGCCGCTAGCTTTCTATGCTCAGTTCAGTTCAGTCGTTCAGTCATGTTCAACTCTTCGTGGCCATATGGACCATATCACGTCACGCTTTCCGGTCTCTCACTATCTTCCTAACATCACATAACTTCATCTGCAGCGCCTTGAAGATGCCATCTAACCATCGCGTTCGCTGCCTACCCCTTCTCCGGCGACCCTCAACCTTTCCCAACATCAAATCTTTCTCCAGCGACTCCTCTCTTCTCATCAGATGACCAAAGTAGCTGAGCTTTAACTTTAGAATTTGACCCTCCAATGAGCAGTCAGGGTTTATGGTCGACAATATCGACTGATTTGACCTTCTGGCCATCCAAGGAACTCTCAAGATTCTCCGCCAACACCGCAATTTAAACGCTTCAATTCTTCGACGGTCAGCCTTCTTTATAGTCCAACTCTCGCATCCATACATCACAACTGGAAAGACCATAGCACGAGTTATACGGATCTCGGTTGGCAGTGTAATGTCTCTGCTCTTTACTAGGCGGTCAAGGCTAGCCATGGCTCTCTTTCCCGAATCAGGCGTCTCCTAATTTCATGGCTGCGGTCTCCTTCCGGGGTAATCTTGGAGCCCAAGAAGAGAAAAATCTCACAGCTTCCACTTCTTGTCTCTTGATGCTCCAGGACTTGATGGGGCAAGACGCCATGATCTTTGTCTTTTTAATGTTCAGTTTAAGCCCAAACATCTCACTCTCTTCTTGTACGCGCATCAGAAGTCTCTTGAGTTCCACTTCACTTTCTGCCATTAAAGTGGTATCATCCGCATATCTAAGGTAGTTGATACGTTTCCCAGCAATCTTCACTCCAGCTGAAGACTCGTCCAGACCGGCCTTCCTCATGATGCACTCAGCATATAGGTTAAATAGGCAGGGCGACAGTATGCAGCCTTGTCTCACTCCTTTCTCAATCAAAAACCAATCAGTAAGACAATGCCCAGTTCTGACCGTGGCCTCTTGCCCTTCATACAGGTTCCTGAGGAGACAGATGAGGTGATTTGGAACTCCCATCTCTTGGAGAGCTTGCCACAATCTGCTGTGATCTCTTCAGTCAAACGCTTTCGCATAATCAATAAAGCAGAAGTAGATGGGTTTCTGGAACTCTCTTGCTTTTTCCATGATCCAACGAAGGTTGGCAATCTGGTCTCTAGTTCCTCTGCCCTTGCGAAACCCAGCTTGCATGTCCGGAAGCTCCCGATCCACATACTGCTGCAGCCTACCTTGGAGGATTTTCAGCATCACCTTGCTAGCATGCGAAATAAGCGCGATCGTGCGGTAGTTGGAACAATCTTTGGCACTGCCTTTCTTTGGAATGGGGATGTAAACTGACCTCCTCCAATCCTGTGGCCACTGCATGGTTGTCCAAATTTGCTGACATAATGTATACAGAACGTTAACAGCGTCGTCATGGTTGAGGTTTTGAAGCAACTCAGCTTGAATGCCATCAATTCCACTAGCTTTGTTCTTAGCAAGGCTGGCTAAGGCCCATTTAACTTCACTCTTCAGGATGCCCGGCTCGAGATCAGTAATCACAACCGTCTTATGTTGGGTTTGCACATCCGGGTCCTTGTACAGTTCTTCTGTGTATTCCTGCCACCTCTTCTTTATCTCTGAGGCTTCAGTGAGGTCCTTGCCTCGTTTGTCCTTTATCACGCCCAGCTTAGCACAGAAGCTTCCTTTGATATCTTTGTCTTATGCAGAGCTCTTATGCTCCTCAATTGGCTGTTGTCGTCAACTGCTTGGCACTGTATGTTCAGGAAGGCATTCTTATCTCTTCTTGCTATTTTCTGAAAATCTGCATTGAGAACCTTGTATCTTTCTCTTTCCCCCATAACTTTTGCCATTCTGGTAACAATAATAAATTTTATGGCAGGCGATGCTTTATAACTTGCCCTAACCGGGCTGCTGGTGTAGTATGACGGCATAATCCTTCATTAAAATTCAGGTGCATTTGGTGTTTGTAACTCCTTCAAAAGTGGGCAAGCTAGAATGGCAAAAGCCGCCGTTTGCCTTTGGTCAGCTAGGTTAGCTTTATTGCATTGCCAGCGCTGTACCGAATGCTGGCTTCACAGTGAGGCAAAAATGTTGTGTGGAAAATGGTGCCCAAAGATAGATGGCTACCAGCAACCATGTGTCAGGGTCCTTACTTCACATATACTTATGGCACCTTCATGCGGCCTGCGCTGTTACTATGTGCCCAAGGCAGTGCCCAACAGTGCTCCTCTCCACATGCGAAAGGTGGTCTTGAGAGGGCCATTAGGAATAGTACCTCTTGCAGGGGACCAGCGCGCCGTTTAATATATCGAATGCTGCTTTTAGAGGAGTTCGATAAATGTGCTCGGTAGTGCCACACTTTTGCACAGGATTTTCTCTCACTACTCGATATACCCAGAATCGACTCTGCGCTATTCAGATTATAAAGTCGATTTAGCTTAGTTGACCTAACACAGAGTATTTTTGCTAGCACATTATGTTTCAAAATACTTTGCTTTTCGAGGTCAGGTTTCAGGCCAAGATTGGCGAAGTCAACGATTGGTGACATTAGTGGGGGCACAATATAATATTTTGGGACTACTTTGCACAGCTTAAAAGGGCAGTGATATGATAATGGTGTGGTCTGGATTCATTGCGCACAGATGGGCGTTAATGGAGGCTATGATATGCAGTACACTATGTGAAATTGGCTGTTAAGTAGATACATATGGTGTTTGGCTGTGACAGTGGCGTGGTGCTCTCGTGCAGTGGGCAACAAAGCTGGTCACTTCGCGCCACCGTGGGACCGAAACCCAGTTGCGGCCGTATTTATCTTATTTTTGAAATGTGAAAGGGACCGCATAAATTAATAGACAACGGCTTTTTAGCTAAGTAGAATCCTTAGTGCTATTGCACTAAAATGCTTGTGTCAAATTGAAGTGGTGAGCAGCACCTGAAAGAGTTGAATGTAAGCAACAGTCTAACAGTCTTTTTTTTTTTTTTTTTTTGTGAATAGTAGTAAATGCTTGGGAAGTTGGCATTGTCACCCTTTCAAACTAAAGGTGTGTACCAGAGGAATGCTCCTCGGGTTTGCAAAATGGTTCGCATACATTTCAGGGTCCCTTCCTTGTCCATCCCAGTTTTGTGTTCCTGTGTATGGACAAGGCTGAGCCAACATTGTGAACTGAGGCTCCCTCTCAACCTTTGTGCTGTACTCTTTCATACTGTGCAGCCATCTTCTTCCTCTTGCTCTACTCTGTGTGGGCAGGGAAGCCTTTTGTTCCTTACGGGTGGCTATCATTCAGGGGGCTGCTGGCTGAGTCGTCCCCTGCAGCGCAAGCTGGTCTCTCTGGTCCACTGCCCCTTGTCGGAGGCCGAAGGACGGACACGGGCAGCCCGGGCGGCTCGCTCTCTGGGCGAGCGTTGTGCCCTTGAGCTCCTCCTCCAGCACCACCAGCACCAGGCGGGGGGCGGGGTGGGGGGTGGCCAGCAGCTGAGTGCTGCCCTCTGGGCTGCCGTGCGGGCCCGCGGCTGTCAGTTCCTGGGACCCCACATGCAGGAGGAAGTGCTGAGGCTCGTCCTCCTCGCCCTCGAGGATGGCTCACCTTTGTCACGCAAGGTGCGACCTTGTTTTTCTTTCTTGTGGGCTCAACAGGAGCATAGAAGGCTGTTGACAGGAGAATGAGGCTGTTGGGATTGGCAGTCACTATCGAGTGAAGGTCCCTTTTAGCTGTACCTGTATTCTTAACTTGTGTTGCACCAGCCACGGCCACCACAACTTGGCAGAGTGCCAGCGGCCTGGTGTCCAGCAGGTTCGCTTTATCACGCTGCAAATGCGTGATAGCACCAGAAATCATTTGAAGAGAACGATGCTAAAAAGCTGGCATCATGATCGCGTCTGTCTGTGTGCTTTCGTTGATGGCTGGAAGGAAGCCTCTTGCAGAAAAAAAAAGATCTCTTTCTGGCGTAATGAACTCTTCCCTCAAGCTAACATCATTTTTTTCTTGAAAAGTGGTTTCATTATACGAGTAAATACAATAAATACAAATAAATGCAAGCAAATACAGTTTTATTCAGTGTTGATTGATGTGCTTGAAACGTACATAACATGGTATATCTGGGTTGCAAAGGATGCGGAAGAGTTGCACTTTCGGTAGCGGCCACAGAAGGGAATCAGGAAAAGTATAGATTGCATCACATTCGCCGCTACAAGTTTGTCCCACAAAGAGCATCTATCTGGCTGCATTAGATGAGTGCCATGCGAAGTTATTGTCTGTGTCATAAGGCAGTATTTTCATTTGTTCTGCCTTTTGTAAGTTAGGCATCACTAATGAGTCTCCATAAAAATTGCAAGGCTCTCTCAATGTTCTTATTTGTAACAGCTGTGATACATTGTTTCTTGAAGTTTCTCTGCTATTCATTGGTATTCTTTGTTTTGTGTTGTGTCCTCTTCTGAGTTGTCCTTTTTTGCACTGTCTTTGTTCCAAGTATGAATCACCAACTAGCCTATAGCCATGCTTTATTGCAGTGGTATTGCCTGCTGCAAATGCAGCGGCAAACGGTGGCAGGAGCGCGCAGCAATCGGTGAACACGCGCGGTCGCCATCACGGAGGAAGAGGGGGGAGGGGGGGAGCCCTACGGAGCTGGTTACGAGGACAACACCGACAGCAACAGCGAACGCAGGAACGAGTGCCAAAAAGCTGCGCTCTAAAATGGAACGAAAACTATGATCTCCTAGCAGGGACCCTTATATGATGTTATCCCAACCGCGGCATACAGTGCATGAATACCTGAGTAAGCCTGAGTATGTGTCTCTTCAAAAATTTTATTTATAAGATGATCACCTACACTGCCAGTTTACTCTAACATATTTTCTGCTTTTTCTGTGGTCTCTAATGCTAACCAGCATCAATCACTGAAAGTGAATAAACTCCAGCAAATTCTGGACTCCATTCTTTGCAAGTCATTGTGTGCTGACTTTGTCCGATGGAAGTGAGTGCTTAGTTAAAGGGGTTGTCCTGCATTCCACAGTCCTGCATTCCACAGTCTTTGGTAGCATTGAACTGCTCCTCGCGGAGGGAAAAAACAGAGAATTAGGGAACCTAGAGTGAATTATTTTTCTACGCATTCTATTTGTAAGCAAATCTCGACGTGCATTTGCGAGCTTATCAAGATGATGCGCTACGGCAGTACCAGGCGGCTTCATTTTTGCTGCCTTTGCCTCCTCATTGCAGTGTAAAATATGATTGCAAGTGCACGCTGAAGGACTCGAAAGTACAGGTTTCAGTATGGTACATTCTGATTTGCGTTGTTTCCTCAAGCCATCCGAGATGGGAATAAGTTGCCGAATAATGTTGGTACTGGCAATTGTTTAGGTGCTTGTTTAGAAGGCTTGTCTAATCTGTAATGGGAATAAGGGAATTGCTTTGAAATTGTTTTTGTTTTGCTTTTTGTGTGGGTGATTTATCTTTTTGCACTCTATTTTTCTTTGATGTAGGTGTTTTGCAACCAAGAATTTGTTTGCCTTTTCTGCAGTAGCCTGAGTGTACACATATTTGCCTTTTTATTATGCATGTAACTTTTCCCTGTGCTGAAAAAGTCTCCAGCATGAGGCTAGTAGCATGTAGTAAATAAGTAAAATAAATTACTAAAAGAGGAGGGAAAATACAGTACCCTCCTGGGCTTCTATACTGACTGTTCAAAAATGGCTGTTTATGGAAAAAGAAGATGAGAAAGGGGGAAATAAGACTTCCACAGTGTGCATCCATCTACACTGCTGAATGTTTTGACATCTCTTTTGCTGAACAGCAAAGAATGAAAGACATGACAAGCAGTATTATTTATACAGACTAAGCTTAGTCACGGTACTTCACTCAAGAAATGCAGTTGCACCGTTTCTTGGAGACTTCATACACAATATAATGACACTTACCGTATTTACTTGCATAATGCTCACACTCGCGTAATGCTCGCACCCCCAACATTGGGTGTCAAAAATTGGAATTTTTTTTCCTTGCATAATCGTCGCACCACCAATATTACCACCGCAAGAGTCATCTGCTAGTAGTAACAAGTGCCATCTTTGGAGCGCTACTGAACCTAGTTGGCTTCGTTGTGTGCACGTGCTACCAGGCGGCGATAGCATGCTCATCGTTTTCTTTTTTTTCTTACCTTCATGATGCTCGTAGTCGTTGCCGTTTTGAGAGGTGTCTCTGTGTTTCGTCATTGTTTCTTCGTTCCGTCTGTGTTCCTTGCTTTGTTCCGCCGTGTACCGTGTTCTTGGTGCCGCATCACGATGGGGCGGTAGGCAAGTTATACAGCTGCTTTTAAGCTGAAAGCTTTCGAGTGCGCGCTACAGCATAGCAACCGCGCTGCCAGCAGGCACTTCGGCGTCAACGAGTTCTGCATAGTATGCTCTGGAGACGGCTATCGACACGGACTCGGGTCAAGTCTCTGATCAAGAGTAGAACTGTATGGACTGCTGTGAGCATTATACCACGAAACGTGAGGAGTGATGAGGCTGCATGTGGCAGATAAAGTGCTTTAGCAATTTGTGCTTTTGGCGACCCTGTACTTTTATAACAAGAGTAAGTTCTGCTTGAAAGTAATGCTTTGGCTATATTTGCAATAGCTGACCTAAGGATCCCAATTCACACCAGTTTTAATTTGCGTTTTGTGCTCCAAAACATTTGCTCGAAAATTTTCCTCACATAATTATTGCACCCCCCCAACTTAGCATCAATTTTCCGCGAAAAAAAATGCGAGCAGTATGCGAGTAAATACGTTACATCAGATCAAGGACAGATCATCGAATTCTGTTAAGTCCCAAGCCATTTTGGAATCAGAGTTAATGAGAGCAGACATGCACGCTGCTCATGCTCATGGCAAGAAATTAAACATAAACATACCATTTTAAGGTTGCATGAAGTTTGTGCAAGTGATTTGATGGAAAAAACGCATAACTTCATAGTTATGCGTTTTTATAACTTCATATAAGTTATGTTATAACTTCATAGTTATCACATTTATATCAACTGCAACATCTTCAAAATCAGGCCATACGTATAATAACCTACAGTTCATACCGCAGCGAAGCGCTATCACTTCTTCACGACCACAGCATTTTACCGATCGCTTCACTGATTACCTCTAGTCTCGCAATCCTACTTTATAAAGCTGTGCACAACACCATACCCTCAACTGTAATCAACAGGAAGGCCCTCACCAATAATAATCAAACAAGATTTGCTAAGGACAACAGTTTTCTATTAATAACCGTTCGAACAAACTACGGCAAGCACACGGCTCTTTTTGCTTCTTTACAAATTTGGAATAACCTCCCTTCTCATGTCAAGCAATCCCCATCTCTGTCCGGTTTTAAACAACAACTGTTATCCGTATTATCACAATAATGTCACATAACTTTCAAACAAGTTTTTTCTTTATATACATACCGCTTTGTTCACATTCAATTCATGAGTGTTTTCATATGCCCATTGGGAAGATGTATCACTCTGTATATAATTTTCAAATACTTTTTTTTAACAATACCGGCCGCGCATGAAATTTTCGAGCTTGTATTGAATTCCTACTTTTTATGTTTTTACCATATTGTGTTCGCCGGTTTTGCCTCTTTTGACTGCTTTTCCTGTACCAATAATATTTTTCATAAGTTTATACATCCATCCATAGGAGGTCCCGATACAGCCTTGAGCTCTGGGACCTCCTTCTGTATTATTTATGTAATACCTGTTTTCATGAATAAACAAACTTTCTTCTTCTTCTTCTTCAGTAACAAAACAGGAAAAGTGTTATGTGACACATGTGAATATGGGCTAGCAGTCAACACATTTTAGTTTTGTGCGGGCGACTCAAAAGTGGAAGAAAGAAACATTTTACGCTGTATTACACTGAGCATATTCCTTTCCACCTAGCATTGATTTTAAGTGAAAGTGCTGTTATTGATACATACTGTAATCTAAGGTGTTTATAAGCAAATGTTCTGACAAATGTCCTGAATAGAATATAGATTGGAAATAACCACAATTTGTAAATGCAGCAGACTCTTAACCTTGTGTTTGTCACATTAGCTATTTGTTGCTTGTGCACCATACAGCCCAATACAACAACAGCGCTTTTCTGCTACAAATATTAAATGTCTGTTACACAAGTTTTCCTGTTGTAGCGGCCATTGATGTTGGCACTCGCGCGAACACTCGCATTGCATGCATGTACATAAGATCACGTACCTGCCCACGAAAGGAGCAGGTTTTGTCCAAATAGAAAGCACGGAAGACCGATGAGGCTTCGTTTTTCTATTACATTACATTGAGCATTTTTTTCTGCTTTGCATGTTTTGAGGCACATGCACTGTACTGTCACCATAAGCAGAAAAAAAGAAGTGAACACGAGCTGGTTTACATGTGCCTCTGTCACAATTTGGCCTTAAAGCTGCGCCCCCAGACTGTACCGTGCTTTTGGGAGGAGCTTATCCAAGGATACTGGCGACAGGTGGAACCTTGCTTGGGTGCACTTAGTTTATTGGTTTCGCCACTCTGCTTCCTAATGAAAAGCTGGCAAGCCAACCATACATTTCTTCAATGGTAAACTCTGAGTTGTCTATGTTCTTTTTTCTCATTGCATTGGCACCGATTCAGCTGCGTTAATGTCACGTGGTGGGAGTGTCTTGTCTGTTTTGTGTGTTGAAGAAAAAAAAAAAGCGTAAAGACAACACACTACTTGCACACAGTTAGTGCCAACCTGCAGCTTTTCGCAAGCCTCAAAGGGTGCACCATTTCTTTCCCAGGTGCTGGTGCTGTTTGTGGTTCAGCGCCTGGCACCTCATTTCCCCCAGGCCTCCAAGACAAGCATTGGACATGTGGTGCAACTGTTGTACAGGGCGTCATGCTTCAAGGTAGTCCACCCAATATTTTATTCAGTACTCCTTTGAGGATATGAAGGACTTTCAGAGGGGTGGTGTATAGGCACGGGCAGTAGGTGATGCAGTCAACTCTCGATAATTCAGACCTAAAGAGGACCTAAATTTTTAATGCACATTGTGTTTTTAATAGGCATGTCCAAAGCTAAGCCCAAATAAACCGGATGTTCAACTTAAGTTTGAATTAAGGAGGGATCTATATGTTCAATGGAAAATAATAAGTATCATATAGGCAGGTGTCAGATTTGTTAGCATGGTCGTGTGTGGACTCGCCTGGACTCTTGCATGTACACCTAATGCATTCTAGAATGGGTGTAGCTACAGTTGAGTGTGCTTCATTCGCAGCTGCTTTCTCCTTTGTATGCAGTAAAACATTGAGAATTGAGTTTGTGACTCCTTGAAGTTTCTAATGATCAGTAGAAGTTATGTTATTGCATAGTTCCTAGCGCAGAAAATCTGCTAAGCTATTTCAACAGGCAGCATGTGGCATTGACGTCAAACAATGAAATTGAGTGGAATGTTCTGTGGAACACATTGAGCCCCCCAGGCCCCCCTGTCCCCGCTATGGCACACCTTGTAGCCGATGTTGGTTTATGGTGTTAAACCCCATATATATCATGTTATACCGCACTATTTTTGTTTTATTGGTAAAGTCACTGTTTTAATGCTCTTTATCTTGGTACATAATAGTTGTCACTGCACTTGGCCATCCATATCTGACGCAGAAATCAAAAGATAATGGCAGTAAGTCTGAGCAATACTTGTGGCAGTAGGTCTGAGCAATACTTCACTAGCTAAGCCATAGAGAACCAGCTATCTAGTGAGACTGTGGAGCTGGGCATTTGTATGCTATCTTTGGTATATTTATCTTGAGGAACCATAAAGAAGCCAAGGCTTCGGATTATCAGGAAGTGGGATCCAGGTGCTACGATGGTGGGCATAGCATCCTGTGTGTGCACAATCATTTGAGGTATCTGAGTACCTGAACCCTTGTGCAGTGTACGGTGCACTGGTATTGGGAGAGGTGCACCTTGAGGTTTGTGCACGAACAGCGCGTGAGAGTTGCTTCTTTTCTTTTTTTTTTTGCCAATTAGGGGGCTAATGTAGCAAAGACGTGTTCCCTGTTGGTTGTGCCGAACCACTTCCACCAAAGGTGTAAAAAGCTTCCCATTTGTGCACTGTCTTAACGGTAAGGAGCTTAGCAGTACTACAGCAGGTTCACTGCAAATCTCGTGTCATTTGAAGAGAGGTTGATGCTTTTGTTCCTTTTGGTGCTGAGCGAGTATGTCCACTGCAGGTGTCCAAGCGGGAGGGCGACTCGTCCCTGATGCAGCTCAAGGAAGAGTTCTGTACCTACGAGGCCCTCCGCAGGGAGCATGATGCCCAGATTGTGCAGATTGCCAGTGAGGCGGGCTTGCGCATTGCACCTGAGCAGTGGTCGTCCTTGCTGTACGGGGACGCTGCCCACCGGTCACACATGCAGTCCCTGGTGGACAAGTTGCAGAGCCCCCAGTCCTTCTCGCAGAGTGTCCATGAGCTGTCGCTGGCGCTGCAGCGAACAGGTGACCCCGCAGGGCTGGCTTCCCTCCGGCCACACTTTGACCTCCTCGCCCACTGGGAGCCAGGTGGGTGCAGGGCTCACTTTTCATTTCGAGAAAATGGCACACTGTGAAGCAGGCAAACAGAACAACATACATAGTGTAGTGCCCAGTTTTCTCAAAATGTTCAACCAACTCGCCCCCATCGCTGCTTTGCTTCAGCGGAGTGCCCAGGGGCAGTACCGAACCGAGTTCATGTGTTGTTGCTCTTGAGTGGCATGAACGAGTCCAGTCTCGGTGGTTTGAGGCTTTTGTGAGGTAGGTGCATGATGCTAAAGAATTTTATGGTGCAAAGCTTAATTGTCATCATTGCAATAGTGAAAAAGCATTTGTGCAACTGAGTGTCACCTCAAAGAGGTGGCAGGCGTGCACAATCACATGACCACCCCATGTACAGGACTGTCCAAAATATGTGTGAACACGGCTCGGCGTGGCCCTACTCCGTGGAGTGTCGGGGCATCCGGCACGGCCGCGCATCCAAGCAAAGTGACACAGGTGCACAGGGGTCTTGAGGCCATGCTTCGTGTCGTCTGCTACAGTGCAGAAGCGCACTTCTTTACTGAGAAGTGCGCCTAACTGTGTACTGGCAGCGGCCAAACGTACCGAGATGATGTCACGCTTTACACTGCAGCGTGTTGTTCAGTTGTATGGAAGGTTGTCAGCTGGTGAACCCTCCTAGCTTGGGCATGGCAATGTCTTATCCACTGGCGAGGCTGATATGCTCCTGCAAATGAGTGTCAAGTTAAGAGGCTGGTCTGTCCTAGCGAGTGATTCTCGGATGAGTTGTGAGAGCTCTATTCATATACAATCTTTATGTTTGTCGTCTGACAAACAACACGCTAACAGTTTTGAAAGAACCGGTGTCATTTTTTTTTTATTATACTACCTCAGTGGTAAAAACTGTAGCTATGCTAGCACGGTGGCTTCCACTCTGTAGCAGACGACACAAAGCACCGCCTCTAGGCCCCTGTGTGCCTACATCACTTTACTTTGATGCGCGGCTGCGGCGACGCTCTCGCAAGCGCAACCTTGCCGAACCGTGTTCACACATATTTTGGACGGCCCTGTGCATAACCTGTGCCTTGCACGCCGCACTAGTTTTCCTAAAAAAAAAAAAAAAAAAAAAAGAGTTAAGCTTCTGGAAGAGGCATGTTTGTGCTTGTAGTCATCTTTCATTCATGCAACCAAGTGTGGAGAGATGCAGGGGACCCTGCAACTTTGTCTGCAACCTTTATTGGTTGCAAGCTGGTGCTGATTTTCTGGTTATATTAGAGAGGCTTGGGGTGTTATGGGGAAATGCCAGATCAAGAACGCAGTACTAAATGTCACTGAAAAGAGGCCCTGTTGCAGATGGCATTGGCAAACTGTCATGATGTCACTGTTAATTCCATTTTGCAGATGCATCTGCCAACTGCTACTGGTTTCACGCTTGGGGATCAGTTGCAACATAATGAGAACCAGCCTACACATTTGGATGGAGGGCTTCCTTTGAGGGGCATTCGTTGTTGCTTTCTTGACTTGCATCCCAATATAGGCGTGGTATAAGGTAGCTTTCGGCTAGCAGCAGGCAGCACACGCCCCATGACTGTGCCTGTTCCTGGCGGGAAGTATAGTGATCCATAAATAAAAATGATTATCATATTTATTTCAGTGTGAACCAACACCCCTTGTCGTTGAGAATGTAATTTCCTTTTTTTTGTTTCAAATCATTCAATTTTCTCCATGCTTTCCTCAGTTTTACATCATTGTTGTCGCCATCCATAGTGCTTTAAGTTGTGCCTGTGTCGAGATGACATCCCATGGGAAGCTACAAGAGGACGAAGCTGGGGGGAGGGGGGGGGGGATATCGATAGCACGTCCTCACCATGAAATTTTTGTCATTTTATAGAGCAGCTGGCCAGCAGAGAAGTAAGATAAGCCTTTGTTCGAGACTTGGCGTTCCCAAACATCTATGCTGCGAGGAACATTAACAGCCTCCAATATGTACCAAAAGATTCCCTCCTTCCCCCCCATCTATTACAATCAAGCAACATTGCTTGTACATAGACCTATAGAGCAGTGTGGTTTTTCCTCTCAGTTCACTTGTGTAAGTATTCGTTTGTTTTCTTGCCTTTGGCAGTCGGCTTGGTATCAAATGCTCACCTCTCACTCATGATCAGACCTCTAGGTTCATAGGAAGAATGCAGAAAACTATGTTCACAAGTCTAACATTGTATCTCATTTGCACGTCAGGGCGTTTACAGTTAAACCTGGTTACGGTAGAATCTCGATGATAACAAATTCCAAGGGAGCACGCAAAATATTCGTATCATCTTGAATTCGTATGATCCAAAACAAGTCAACTTCCACATGGGAATGAATTGAAAATGAACCAAACTTTATTATGGCGAACTACTTGCGGCCGAAAAAGTCCGCAATGATCGTCTGCACTTTTTTGCTGTTGATGTCGCGGACAAGCTCTGCCTAAAAGGCATAAAACCGTGCCGCGGTTTCGTCGCTCACGCTGCCGGCACTTACGGTGCGGCGCAGAACGTCCAAAGCGTGAAGAGTATCTGCCGTTGATGGCGGCTGATCACACTCGTCGCTGTCAGGCTCATTTTCGCAATCATTCGCTTCGTTGACCAAGTCTTCAATAGACCTCAGCCCACAGGTCGCGACGTTGTCGTCTGCGGTAACGAAGTCTTGAGCCGAAGCTTCAGTTTCCAGATTGTCCCAGCCATCAATCGTGAGGTCTTCATCTGGCTCTTGACAATCTCCTACTGAATCCGCATCAAGTTCGATGGCAAATCCGCACTTTCTAAAACAGTTTGAGATTGTGTCTGAAGTTACACTATCCCACGACATGGCTAGAAAGTGGAAAGCATCTAAGAGATTGATCCGCAAGTTTGCTTCTTTTCGGTCAATTTTCGCCAGCAGAAACCTCACTAGAAGTCCTTTGAAATGATGTTTCACATTTCTAATTATCCCAGCGTCCAGTGGCTGAAGATGGTTGGTAGTGTTCGCCGGCAGGAACCTGATTTTCACGTTATTAAATGTCATTTCCTTTGGGTGGGCAGAGCACTGGTCCACGAAAAGCAAAATTTTCCGGTTTCTTGACGCCATTTTCCGATCAAGGCTTGTCAAGAACTTGCGGAAAAAATCTTCAGTCATCCACACCTTTCGGTTACCTTTGTAAAAGACAGGCAAACGCTCCGCCGATCGGAAACATCTCAGTTTCTTTGACTTACCGATGACGGTAAGCTGGAGTTTCTCGGATCCATCCGAGTTGCGGCAAAAGAGTACTGTTACTCTCTCCTTGCTTTTCTGGCCGCCCTGGCATGCCTAGCCTTTTACGCACAAACTTCTTTCCGGTTGAAGGTTTAAAAAGAGACCCGCCTCGTCGGCATTAAATATGTCGCGTGGCGCGTACTCTGAAATCAGCGCCGACAGCGTGTTCAGCCACTCATCTACAGCTGACTGATCCACTTTCTTGCCTTCACCTGAGACAACCCGGTAGACAAGTCCGTGCCGCTCCTTAAAGCGGTGCAGCCATCCCCCAGACACTTGGAAATTTTCAATTCCAAGTGGAAGCGTGCAGTGTCGGCTTTTTCACGTAGCACCTTGCCGTCCACATTGACGCCGGCCGCTGTCACTTCGCGAAAACAAGTCAGCAGAACCTCTTCCAGCTTGACATGGGTCGCTGTTTTAGCCTGCTTCACGTTTGCACCGAAGTGCTGCACATTCTTCAAGATGGTATCTCGCTGCCCAACAATGGTGCAGAGCGTCGACGGTGCCAACCCCAACCCTAGCTCTTTTGCTAAGTCGACACGCTTCTTCTTAGGGTTTTCGTCAACCCTTTTCAGCACTTCAAGCTTTTCCTTAAAAGAAAGGGCTTTACGCTTCCGCGACATTTCGGCAGCAGCGAACGCTTGCGTCTAAGGTTTGGGCACTTCACGTCACAGCGAACGACAGAAAGAAGCGGCGAACGGAGAACTACCAAGGTGAACTACTGCAGGGGCAGCCAGCGTCACAGGCCTCCTGGGAACAGCCGGCGAGACAGCTTTTCGATAGACCAATGAGCTGCCAGCGAATGAGTGACGTACACGACTGGGCACGTGCCTCGCCTTGGCCGTCCTTGTCTAGTGCTCGTCGGTTTGCTACGAAAGGGAGGTGGGGGTAGGGTGGCTGGTGGGGTGAGGGGGGTTGGAGAGGAGAGGCAGTGGCCGCGATGGGTACCCTCTCCCCCTGTGAGCTCTTGCGCTGAGCTGCTCGGTGGCTTTGTGCGTTTGTACAACGTTCGTACGTATCATTCGCGGCGGGGGGGGGGGGGAGAGAGGAGTTAGCGGTGGCCGCGTCGGTTATGTTACCCTGTTGAGGCCAGCCACGCCGGCCCGCTCGCATGCGCGACTGGTTTGCACGTTCGTATCAACTGCGCCGGGTTCAGAAATTCTTCGTATCACCCCGAATCTTAACGTATTCTATACAATGTAGTCCGTTCAGAGCATTCTTAAAATTCGTATCATCCCGAAATTCATACCAGCCGTAATCGTATCATTGAGATTCTACTGTATAACGAAATTGTAAAATGTCCGCAATTTTTCGTTACATCCAGGTTTCCATTACATGCACTTTTTGCGTGAAGACGCAAAAGGACAACGTAGAACGGAAACCAGATTAAGAATTGATGTAAGGGAAAGCCCCTTGAAAGTCTTTACAGTAAATCAGAATTACTCGAAGTTATAGAAGAGGGGAAATGCTTTGCGATTGCACGAATAGCGCGGTGTGACTGTTCGCGTGCGTGCGCTTGCACACACTGCAATGCGTTGGCGAAAACACTCCGTCGATAGTTCTGTGAGCTCCAGCGCCCAACGTAACTGGTGGCGGCCAGCGCGCCTCAACGGGCCCGGCGTAGAGATGGCTCCTGTTCCATTCGAGCATCGCCGCCGACCGCGTCGACCCACAATGTATCGCGCAGAGAAAGATGGCGGACGGCCGCATAAACAATGTGAGTGGCGCGAGCTGCACAAACATTGAGCTCGCTTCGGACAGCTTGGTGGAGAGGTTTATCTAAGCCAGTGGCTGACTTCTTGCGCCGGGAATTTCCGCCTGGGCGGCAGCTGTGTGCACCTTGAACCACACGTCAGCGTCTCGTGAGTACGCCTTGGAACATGTAAACTGACAACCCCCACCTGCAGCGTGCCTTCGATGAGTCGGACTATACATCCGAGTCCGACAGCACGTGGGGAAGAAAGGAATGATATCTCTGCAGGCAAGCATGTGGAACTGCAGGTAGCCGCTGAAGCTGAGGCGAAAGGTACCGGTCCGTCTGTGTTTACCTTGTTTTGGTTGTGGCACTTCCTTTTGGAATGCCTAGTGCGCAGCGAATACAGCGTTCATGATTTGGTGCGAGAGGGTGCGGTCACGGGATACCGAGCAGCAGTGCGCGGTGCGTCGGCAATGAGAGCGGGCACGTGAAGAAGCAGTGAGCGGTGCGTCAGTACGGAGAGTGGATGCTTAAAAAGTGTGTGCGAACGTGCGTGTGCGAAACGAAAAAGTATATTTGTAATCGAGTGGTTAATTGTTGATATAGCCATTGTACTTTTTCGTATTTTATTTATGTGTCGTCTTTTCTTCCACATCATTATTTCGTTCTATTGCTAACACTAGTGTGTACAAAGCGAAGCTACTCGACTTCAGAGACCAGCAGCGCGAATAGAGCATGTGTGAACAGATAAGGCGGAGCTGCGGTCTCTTGGCAGGTGAGCTGTTCATTGCTGCTGTTTTCGGTTTCATTTGTATGCTTTGTGAGGAGCCAAAGAAAATTTTTCAGAAGAAGAGAACGAACAACCACGAGCTCTCAAGAGAAAGAAGAGCCGCTCGTGGCTCTTTCTCTGCTGGGAAATTCTCTTTTCCTCGGGAGAAAAATGGTGCTTTGAAACTGCGCCTGCATACATGCAAGCATCTCTCAAATTCTTTGCTTGAGTATGCTGCAAAAACGCTTATATAGCTGCGCTGAAATTTCGCATTAGGGAAATTCATTAAAGTCCTTAGAATTTTTTGAATAACTGTCAATTGTTACTGCCTTCGACTCCGGATAGGTTGAACTATTGCTTATATCGAACAGTCTCATCTTCTTAAAATTCCCATGTAAAAGTATTGTAGTGATACCGAACACATTTATCGCGCACTTTGCATTCAGGTACGAATGGAAGAGATGGTCGCTTTCACACTGCAGCTTAAGTTGCCGCTTTTATGTTAGTATTGTGAGCCATCCCATTGCCTTTTGCCAGCATTGCCCTGCAGGTTGTCCCTCCTATAACCAACCACTGACATGACTTCCAGAGTAAGGAGGTATCCAGTCACATTAAGTGCATCATGATGGAATTTTCGCAAGCGCCTTTGTCGCACAAAGCATGATCGCGTCTGCTGCTGGCAAACATGTTGGCGTGCTGTGCCGTTGCATTCTGCCGTCATGCGTCTTTTCGTGCGCGTTATTGATGTTTTCTTGCAAAAGGCAGCAAGCATCATATTGCTTTGATGGTTGGCTGCTAGTTTTTTCTGTGACCTTTGAAGCGAAAGCTTCACTACGCCATGTAAAGCTAAGGTCGCCTTGCGTGGCACATGCCGCTACGTCGGATGCGCCGTAACCATGGCAACGAGCTGTGCCCTTAGAAGCTGTTCCATCACTGGGCTCCAGATGTGCGTGTCAGCGCGGAGAGGAGAAGGGTTGCTTCCGCATTGTGCACGTGCGCACCGCCATGGAAAGCGGCAGTAGGTGAACGCCGGACTTTTCGTGTTTGCTGAGGATCCGTGGATTTAGAACGCAACACCATCATCTTGTTCATTCAGAATTGACATGGTACTTGCACATCAAATTAATATAGAATTGCGCAGAAGTGTATACCCTACTAATCCAGTATAAATTATATGCAGGATTTCGCATACTACTTTTTTGCACAGGAAGGACCTGCATGAAACTTCGTGGAGCTGTTATCCTGCTGTTGAATACAGTAAACTCTGGTCAATTTGACCTTCAAGGGACTAGAAAAAATGTCAGATTAACTGAAAGCTCGAATTGCTGAATAGTCCTGACAAAAAGCGTTTGCATCACAGTAATTTTGTCTCATTAACATCTGTATGATGAAAGTGTGCATTATGTAAGAATGACGTATTATGTAAGAATGGCGCACTCTGTCGGGAAGGCCTTTTTTACACGAGGGAACGTCCCTCTTCACAAAGTGGCCCCGTCGTGTTTTCAGGATGCTTCACTGCACAACCCACGCAGCCAAGTATTACAGTGAAGCGCGCGGTGCGGGGAAACTGTGGTGAATTCGAATATTTTTGAACGTTGTGAAATTTAGAATATCGATTTTTCGAACATGAATTGAATTACATACAAGGATATTCAATTCATATTGAAATTTAAAATATTCACACGCCTCTTGTGAAAACGAAATTTGCTGTACATTTGCTTTGTGGAAAAGTGCTTTTTGTTTAAACTACATGTCTTGATATTTGAAGGTACATATTCGAAGATATTGTTTCATTCAATGTGCTCTCAGTTTTTACTATAGCCATTGACTGATAATTTTGGGCTTAGTGGGGCTCAGAAAATCTAATTAAAGGGTCAGAAAAATCTGCGAACTACAAAAAAAAAAAAAAAAAAAAACGAGAAGAAAGAGATCTTGCTGTGAAAAATTGCCCTCAAAACTTGCGAACTTTGTTACTTCCCACATTCGGCTTGCAAGTGATAATCGATTGTAGATGAGCCAGATGTCATGCCGCGAATTTACCGCATGCATGCTCACACCATGTCTAGTGAGAAGGGTGCTGTGTGGCTACGACGACAGTCGCGAAATGCGAGAATATAAACTCACCGGAAGAAGTGTGTAGGGGTGACCACCAAGCAGGTTATAAATAGAACTGCATTTCTATTTATAACATCCATGTCAAGCACCTCAGATCGACCTTCCCATTTGCCTCGCCCTATAAGTGGCATTGTGCACAGTCTAACCCCCACAGGGTAATGCCCATGGTTGCCCTTTTTTTCATTGCGTTGCAAGATGCCCTCAGTTGCAATGAAGAGTGCTCCATTAACTTAACTGACAACAGGGGGAAACATGTAGCTGAACCTGTCCTGGTCAGTCCATCTGATATACTTTGTTTACACTCGGGATGATGCCTTTCAAGGCAGTGAAGAGCAAATTGGTTGTGACAGCGAAGCCTGTTTGCGCCTATGTTTGGTTGAGAAATCGTACTCTAGGTCAAAACAACAATTCCCACAGTACTAGGGCTGTCTATGTCAGTCTGAAAAATTGAACTTTTGGACTCTAAGAAATTCGAAATATTGGTTTTACTATATACATGTTCCTGTGCGATGCATTATTGTTCGTTAGTTAAGTCTGAAATATTGTGCAAGTGTAAATTATTGCAATCCAAAAAATTGCTCTGCTGCTGTATTCATATGCACTTAACACCTCAAGTTTTACTATTTGGACACCTCTAGTTTTGAGCTTTTCATTCGGTGCAGCCACTTGTGGACTTGGTTGCCCCTTAACTTTCATGTTCATGGCGATTTTACAAAACTACTCAACGGCCCAAATGTCACTATATCTTTGCACGGAGTGCGAATTTCCGTCTGATTTTGGCACCTGCAACATTTGGACCCGCCCTGTCGAGTACATGCCGCCATATCTTGTAGCTACAGCGAAATGTGTTTGTAAAGAGCAAGTAAAGATGGACGTCACAGCGTTTTATGGCGGGACGAATCAGCAGCTCTTGTTTTTGCATGCCTCTTTCTAAATCGATGCCTAATAATACTATTTATTGTAATGAATGTGTCAGTAAGGAAATTGAGATGTTGCATGCCAGATTTCATTATCTTAGACTAAGAAAAAGTGCTTCAATGGACTGTGAGTTTCGCGTCCACAAATGTGGACACGGCGTCCTAACGCCGAAATTGTATGTGTCCGCAGCGCTTCATTATTTTGTGTGAGAGCAGTACGTAGTACGCTGATTTGCGTGCAGGTGTCACAGCCTCGAAGGCGCAAGGTGTTCTCAGAGGGAAACATTTATTCATGCTTTATAATTAGTTAGAAAAAGTTAAAAAATGCACAAAGTGTTTCAATGTTTTCATTCTTGTAGTAGCTTTGAGGCGCGATATCTACATATGTAGACGTGAACAAAATATAAAAATTTTAATATTTTATATTTGAAATTTGCCTGGCCTCCTGATCATGCATGTTGAAAAAAAATATTTTAGAGCGCAGCTGTTTGGCGCCTGTTCCTTGGTTTCGCGGCGGCGGCGTCGGCATCGTAACCAGCTCCGCCCCCCTTTCATACCCCCAGTTCGAGCCGGCGCTATGGCATCCGGAGCCTCACAGGAAAAGGGGAGGGGGGTACACTCGGCGGCAAACAATGGGGGCAGGAGCGCGCGCAGCAATCGAACACGAGAAAAAGAGGGGGGGGGGGGGGGATTGCTGGAGGCAGCGCTAGCAGCGACTGACTGATGCCGCTGCTGCCGCTAAAGAGTCCAAGACAACGTGACTGCGTAGAACACCGTCGCTGCCATGCAGAAAGAGGAGGAGGGGGTGCCCCCTCTTCTTGCGTGGCGACAAGGGTGCTCTCCGGTTATCGAAACGCCAGCTCGCTCTCAGCGGATCATGGTGCATCCCGTTCTCACTCGCTTCACTCTCTAGCGGCGTCACTGCGGCATCAGTCAGTCGCTGCTATCTGTTCGTCGCGCAACGTTCCTATGGGCCCACGCGCTGCTTCCCGCAACCTTCTGATAACTCAATTGCTTTCTTCTTTTCTTCGACTGCAAAGCTTCTTTTATGATAGCCAAGAAATGTTAGTGGAGTGTTTCTTGATGGAATACGTGTGAAAAATTTTAAAAAGTTGCCTGTAATTGTACATACGTGTCTTGGTCGAAATCTTTGCCTCAATCTATCGAAAAAGTGGAGCAGCTGACGAGCTGCGCTCAAATTTCGCATTAGGAAGTAACGTAATCGTGGGCAATTTTTTTTCTTCGCATATCTGAGAAAAACTGGGAGGAATTGGAGTGTCGAGGGTTAGTTAAATAATTGAAATATTTATTCAATGAGTTTTGGCCAAGTTCTAGCTCTATGGTGATATCCTGTTCTAGCATGGCAGGAACATGATTTCGAGGGCGTTTTTTTTTTTTTCCTTTCAGAAAATTTATTTGGTGCCTGAAGGGGATATATTGGGTAACCCACTCCTCTATCATGGCAGCGGGCGAATGATGATGCTGCACGCACCTGATGCGGGTTTTATATTTTCCAGGGGTCTCTGCAGCGGGATTTCCGTGTTGTGTGCTTCTCTCTTTGTCTGCGTCTTTCCGCTGGTTTTAATCCTTACAAATATGTACCAACTGGCCCAGCTCTCCACTCTATTGGACTGTGCACTCGGTTGCAGCATAGCGGCAAGTAATTGTCAGACATAGCAAGGCATGTACCTCATTGCTTTAACAGGTGGCCAAGTGTCATTGCCAGTCATGCTAAAGCGGGTGGGAAATTGTTGCCAGAGTCGGGGTTTTGTAACTGCTAGGGCCTGAGATCTGAACTTGCAGCTTTGTATCAATGAGCCTCCATAGCTGGTCATGAGGGATTCTGAGAATTGGGGAGGGGTTCTGAGCCTCATGTCTTGTCCCTGGGTTCTCCAGATGGCACTGCACCAACCTGGGAGGAGCTGAGTCGGTGTGTGCTGGCAGCACGTGCCTGCCTGCAGGGACTGGTGGCCTTCCTGGGGGCCTTTGGTGGCCGCCGGGCAAATGGCGGGGCGCCCTCGTCACCCGGCAGGGGTGGCCGGGCGGACGGTGGCAGCCCTGGCCATGCTCCTGGAGGTGGTCCGCGCTACAAGACAAGCCTGTGTCGTGACGTGGCACAGCGCGGCTCGTGCCCCCGTGGCGCCCACTGCACCTTCGCCCATTCCCAGGAGGAGATGGACAGGTAAGGGCTGCATCGTCGGTCTAGGCATGTCAGATGTTGTTGAGGGGCTGTGTATGTGGCCGACTCTGGTTTGACTTCAGTAGCGTCATGTTTTTGGCATATTTCCACCAATTGTACCTATTTTCTTGCCTTGGCCAGGTAGCCGCAAGGACACTTTGCTGCTGTAATCACTCTTGACCTGATAACCACTAGAATACTTAGCTGTCACATTTAACTCAGTGGTATCGGGATGAACTCTTTTAAATGAGTTTTTATTGCTTGGTTTAACTGCAGTATAATCTCGATGATATGAATTTCTTGGGAGCACGCAAAATATGCTTATCATCCTAAATTCATATGATCTAAAAAAGCCAACTCTAACGATGAAAATGAAAATAAACTATTAGACAAAAACTCAACTGCAGTGCAAGCTTAACCCTTTGACTGTTTTTGCCATATGGGTACTGGGGTAAACGCATAGTTTTTAAAAAATTTGACACTGGGGGTGAATTTTTTTCAGAACATTCAACAGTCAAAGGGTTAAATGTGTGTCCCTCGTTAATATGACAACATACATTTTACAGAGAAGTAGCACGACGAACCTCCCATAGAGATAATGTATTAAAAGTCTCGATTGTACAACCACAAATGTACAATCTTTGTCAAAAATATACAGCCCAACAGATTTGCTTGTAAGCCCTGTAGTAAGGCAGCTGGATGTATTCCTGGAAGGCCTAAGTTTGAGCAGACTGAGAATAAGATTTCTGGTCGCCTGCGAGATTGCAAATGCTGGAGATGCGCAACGGGCCTCATAACAGGGCTCAGAAGCAAACCCCTTGGGCTGTACATTTTTGACAAAGACTGTATGTGACCACCGTTTCATACTATCGCTGGTGGCAACTGTTCATAACGAGGCTGGTGGAAGATTTCTTGGATGGCTTTATGTCGCTGCAACGCATTTTGACTTGAAATTAATGTGGAGACAGGATTCAGGCTTTCCATGTGAGAGTGCATTGCTGTCGCTGCTGTGGTGTGGTGGTGCTTTTGCACCTGGGTTTACGTGTGCCGCCTCCACTGACTTAACGGCTGCCGCGCTTCGCGTGCACAGGTGTCAACGTTCGAGGCAGCGCAATCGTGCGGAATTGGGAGAGCTGCAGACTGCTTATTTTTCTACATTTGCTGCAGTTATGCTCAGGCAGCACTTTTTTGTGTTGTGTTAGGTTTAATGGCACGTGAGCAGTTACCATGTGTGTCATACGCCACCAAACTTTGCCCATTGGCTTCTAAGAATGGGATAGTTGAATCGCTAACGGCAGAATTGAACAAGAACAGTTATTTTGGTGTGGATCTGGATGTATTTTGTGCAAGAAGATGACACTCATACTTGTTGCAGAGGCTTTTCAATTAAACCGGTGTTGATGAAGTCATATTGATTAAATATTGAAAGAACATGTATTTTTTGCACTGGTTCCAAATAAGTAATTTAATTTGAAATAGAACTGGTCGTTTTGCACTTCTGTAATGTATCATATAACGTTTTGCCAAGAGCTTTGAAGATATTTTGCTTCACGAAACTTGCTGAAATGCTTGCATTGGTTTTTCTTCAAATCAGCGAACGTGATAAGGGTAAAATTGTCATTCTGCTTGTTGCAGAAGTTGTAGGAGTTTGAAGTTGGTACTTTAGAAATGGCAAGGAAAATTCGTATGGTTTTTCCTGAAGTGAAGTTAATATTTATGATAGGCAGATTGATAATTTTATCTTTATATTTTTGGAGGCATCAAAGGCATGCATTTTACAAGTTTCCTGCGGCAAAACTTTTTTAAGGCTGTTGGCAAAAACGTACACGGCATATTAAATAAGTGGAGAGCTTGTTTTATCTTGTGGAGGATGCCAGGAAGGAGCAGCTGCAGCCACATTTATCAAAGGCTGGCCAGAGTTGTACCGTACATACTCACTTAAGGAACCTGCTTTTTTTTTAATTTTCAAGGAAAGTTGACGTCAATTTGAGGGGATGCTCATAACGTGACGAAAAAGTTGACATTTTTTTTTTTAGCGAGAGTCAAAGGCGACAGATGACATATCCGTCGTCTTTGGTTCGTCCTTCCATCCACCAACCATCAACAAAAGTATGCGGTCAACTGCGATCATATGCTAGTTTTTTGCATCGTTCATTTCAAAAGGTATTTGCTGCTATCACGCGTTCTAGTCATTTTCTAGCAGTGGACGGCGTGTGCCCCAATTGTATCATGATAAAGCGAACGTACTGAACACCAGGCTTGTGTAACTAGGCTTGCTGTAGTTCAGGCAACATGCTGAGCAAGTTAGTGCGAGCACTCCTGTGAAAGGCGCGCAGCATCTTGTTACCACCCCCCTCTCTTTTTCCTACTGCAAAAGCTAATGTCAAAAGATAAACACGGCATGATGTTAAAGCTACACAGTATCTTGGCGCGTTGCCAAGAAATCCACTGTGGATTTTGATGATGACCATGTGGAACTGGTGGGCACGCTAGCGACTAACACTTTTTTGAAGTATATTCTCAACATCAAAAGAAGTTACGGGGGGGGGAGGGTAATTATAGGAGTGGGTTCATTACACAAGTAAATAAGACCCTCCTGCGCTGTGGGGTGAGCCATAGTACTGGTGCCTGTCGAAAGCAGTATTACGGCGTTGTTATACATCGCCTTGACTGGCGATGTTTCATTGGGTCATCTGCTTGCAAAAGCGCTTTGCTTTAGATTTGGAATCGACTTGTGAATATTTTTTGTGCTGCTCTTGGAGAGACCCGCAGCGAGCTCACCCACTAGGTTTGTGAGGTGCGAGGAAAAGCAAACTTATCTGTGACCTTAATCAGTGAGGCAAATCTCAAGTCTGCTGCTACACAAAAGGCTGCTCCTATGTAATATGGCAGATTCTTTGCTCTTGATTTGCGGAATGTGACAGTTATGTCACACAATATTAAAAGCCTTACTCATGCCATTAACCAACTAGACAGTGCGAGGAAGAAGGATGTGTTTTCCTTACACTCTTGACAAAGAGGTAGCCCTAGAACTATGCAGGCATGTGCAAGAATTGAGCAAAATTTGACTAAGTAGCTGCACTATCAATTTCTTTTCTTCCTCTGCTGTTTAGAAAAAAGTTACTCTCTGAAGGAAAGCGATACAGAAAGTAAGTTGCAGTTGAGTAAGTGGTTACGACACTTGACTGTTATTGGGCGCCAGCATGGCATTTGGCTTCTGCTGTGGTCTGCTGGAAAGATTGGAAACATCCCAGACAAGATGCCTAAAATTGAAATTGGTCCTAGACACATTGCAGAGGTTATGAAGCACGGTTATGACCATTCCAGAGGGACCTAATCATATTTGTTGTAGTAAACAGAAAGGGGTCATGCATGCAGGCAGTTGTAAAATGAAAAAGGCGTAATTAAGCTTCATGGCATTATCCTTTTCCTAAAGAAGCATTGGCGCTGACATGTAGAAAAGCCGAAGGCGAGTGAAAGATGAGGATGTGAGTGTTGTTATCTATTAGCGTGTGTAGTAACAGTTTGAAACATATTACGTGCATGATTTTGGGGCATGCATGACACTGCTTGGATGCTGTCCTTACCAGGGAATGGGGTGGGAGACTCACTTTACAAAGCACACTGAATACTGTGCAATTTTGCTGCAGGTTCATCCATTGAAAGCTTAAGGGGCGAAGGGGGGAATGATTGCTTGGTTCTTACAGAGCACCAAAGATGAAGTGCCTAAAATATAGAGAGAGATCCCAGTTTCGGTAGAAGCTGTCGCACGTGATCATGACTTCCAGAGATATCGGATTACATCTTGTGTAACGCTCGCAGAAAGTGATTAGGCTGCTCACTGATGGCAGTAAAGAAAGAACATTGGAAAAATCACTATCACAGAGAGTATCAAATTGGAAATTAGACGAGTAATAATGCATTACTAACCCGCGTCACCGCGTTTTTGCTCGTGCTGCTTCCCCTAGACCCGGCCCGCTCAAATAGTACAAGCGAATACAGTAAAAGCTCGTTAATTTGAACTTCACAAGACCGGGGAAAAAAGTTAGCATCATCGAAGGGCCTTGATGAAACTGGCAAGAATTTGCATTACGGCAAATTTACCGTATTTACTTGTGTAACGACCCCTGCACTGCCACTGAGAATTAAAAAGAAAGGAACAGCCTTCGTTAGCACGTCCCTCCGTTTTGCGCTGTCACCGTCGCATTCTACCACTCATTGCTAGCTCTATGGAAAAAAAAAACGAGGGGGGGGGGGGGGGGGGGTGAATGGGGGCAACTTAGCAAAGTGCCAGCTATTAATGTTGGCGCCAGCGCCCATCCGGTTGTGCATAAGCATTGGAACGCATGATAGTGCAAACGCCTTTTGAAGGGAGCGGTGCAGTAATTAGGGAGTTTTAGAATAGGGGGGCCCTATCGGTTAGGGGGATAGGGTAATAGCGAGGCGCGAGTGCGCATGCGCAGAACCCAAGTGGGCCTTGGGTTTTTGGGTCAGCGGACAACGGTCACCCTATTTCGGCCAAATAGCGTGGACCCTATCGCCGGATAGGGTCGGGGAACATGGCGGCGTCCGGCCAAGCGGCGGCCGTTCGCCTCGGCACACATTTGTCGTTACCGCTCCATGGTGTCACGCGTTCACGGCAAACGAAAGGCCAACAAAGCTTGTGCTATGTCTCATGATGCCCTCACCGCAAAATTTAAAACGCCCCATATTTTCTCATTGTTTCCGGATTTACCGAGCTGCTAGGCTTAGTGAGTTCGCCTTGTTTGGTTGCCATGGGGACCAATGGGGACCAGGCGTCTGAAAGCGCGAAAGGTTCAAATGAGGTTTTCCGGCTCAGCCTCGATTGGTTAAGATTGGCCGATTTCGTCTTGTCTGAAGAAAACAGTTTATTTAACTGGTATTTTTAAGATAGTTTTGTACAATGACAGCAGTTTCTGTTTAATAAAATAGCGTTGTTGGCTTTTACATATTTAAATGCTTTTCATGGCTTACCGTCTAAGCGCTGCAATCGATGAATGCAAGCCCCGCTTCGTTGTGTTGGGAAAACCCCTATTCTAAAACTTGTCGGTCGGCTCAAACGTTGCGCCGCGGCACGCTATGTTCTTGGGGGCCCCAACCCTTGGGTTTCCTTATTCTAAAACTCCCTGTTGTCATGATTATGACTGACGGCGTGCTTTCGTTGATGACTTTGGGTGGAAGGATGGACGACTGTTGCAAAAAAAAAAAAAAAAAAAAAAAAATGAAAAAAAAAAAAATATTCCGCGCAATTAGTATTTTTGTTTTGTTTTTTGCAAACCCGTAGTGCACGTCCGACTTCATAGCCCTTTATGGGCGTTGGCTAGGACCATGCCATCAGAAATACTTATCTGTATTTCTGAATTAATGGGGTTCAAATTAACGAGTATTCAGTTGCAAGCTTCAAAGGTTGCGAGGAAGAGAAGAGCAGATGGCTGCTGCAGCGGTCATAATGTCATTTCGAATTGATGAGCTTTCACTGTAGGTGTAGTTATCAAATGGTTCATCCCTATGCCCCTAAAGTACCACAAAAGAAGCCATCGCGTTTCTTCACATGAAGTCATACTTCTGCGGGGACGGGCGCCTCGTATGTTGGCTCGTTGGCTTTCTTTGATGCTTCGTCCCGCTGCATCTAGGTAGTGCAGGAAAGCAATTGTGGCGGGTGATCGCCGCTGATCAGTTTTTCGTGCCACAAGCACTCGTTAGCGTATGTCCGGTTGATCGCAAAACGTATTATAAAAACCATAGTTTGTCGAAATTTCGAATGTAGTAACCGGGAAATCATGTTATCCGGGAATATATTAACTGAGAGAGAAGTAGTGTAGCTCTATGGGCGATGTTTTACTGCCCGCGATTTTGAACGTATGAAACGGGAAATCATATGGACTGGGAAAGTATCAGTAAGGTTCTATTGTATTCTTGCTGAAAAAAGCCTTAAAGGCTGCCCTTGAGCACAAACTTTTTTATTTCATGAGATATTTGAATGAAAGTTTCTGGTTAGGGTCATAGCACAACTGCTTGAAGAAGTGCCAAGTTTCTTGAAGCTGGGTTTGCTGGTTTTCAAGTTAGAGGAGCATATCAAGACATGCAAGCGATCTCGGCGACGAGCGGCAGCGACAGAGCAAAAAATTTCAAACTTGTTGGAACTGCGTCCCTCTGGCTGCTCGAGCCACCGCAACAACTCAAAACAAGGTTTCTGTGTGGCCGCGGCAGAAATCGCGAGCGTTTTTGCTTGCATGTCAATGGCGCGCGTCACTCCGTTTCGGTCGTCTCATCCACAGCTCATTTCTTGGCAGCGTGCCAAGATGCTGCGCAGCGATAACGTCGGGGCGCGTTTATCTTTTGATAGCTCCTGCGGTGGCGGGGAGCGAACTTGGCAGAGTGCCCGTGATGGCTTGATTGCACGTACAAGTCTGGTTCAGTTTATCACGCCGCGCTTGGGGCGGGCGTCATGATTGCAGCAGCTGACCGCGTGCTTTCGTTGATTCATACATGCAAGGATAAACGACTCCCGCAAAAAAAAAAAAAAAAAAAGAAAAACACCTGCCACCTCTTAACGTCCGAACAGCACTACAATAAGAAAGGATGACTCGCAAAAAAAACAAACAAAAAAAAAAAATCAAAAACAAAGAGAGAGCTGCCGCTGTTTAGCGTCCGCAGGTGCCATAGCCACGTCAGCCACCGCGCGCAGAGGTTTCGCAACACACGCTGGAGAAAGTGAAAACGGGCTGGGCTGGCTTGGCGCATGCGTAGCGCATGCTGAAGGAGAGAGATAGCTCGGCAAAAGGATGGGCACACCCACGCACATGGCTTGCAAACGTCATGTGTTGGCGCGCGGGAAACGATAACTGCAGATGCGCGCGACGCTGCCCAGACCAGCCGTCGCCGAACTGTCCCTTCTCATTCCTTCCGCACGTGGCTTGAAAACGTCACGCGGCAAACGGCCAAGGGTGATGCGATCGTCTTTGGGGAAGGCACACTTTCCAGTGCGTGGTGCGGAGTTCGATATATCGAACGACCGGTGAAATTAAGTTCGATATATGACGCGGCTTTCCTATACTTTTACATGGGATTTTCAAGGGGATATTTCGTGAGTTCGATATAACCAAAATTCGATATATATCCGGGTTCGATATAACTGGGTTTGACTGTATGGGCAGATGCTGTTGTTCCTTACTTAGGCTTTGGTCTTTTTGTCTAAATTGAATGGCATTGGATTGGCTTAGCAGAATGGTAAGGAAAAAAACATGTGCACAAAAATGCATAATTAGGCAGCATAACTGTACACAACTTTTATTGCAAAATGAAATCTAGATTGACATGGGACTAAGAACTAAAAATAACACGGTGAGTAGTGAAACTGCCAAAAATGTGCTGCAGCTTTTCGAGGATGCTCTATGTTGAAAAAAAAAAAAAAAGAAGCCTGTGACAAGCGTGCAGTGTCAGCACGCTGAAAGAACCTCAGTCATAGAAAAACGTTGGCGTGGGAACAGCAAGAATGGTTCTAAAAGAAAAATGAGCAGCGACACGTCAGTCTGCATCCAAGAGCTGTGTGCAGATAAATGGAGAGCGGTGCGCAGCTGCTGTTGCCGTGGCTGGCAACAAAGCTCAAAAAGCAAAACTATGTGGTCAGACTATTTTTTTCATCCAGCGACAGGGCCCTTGATTACGTCTGCCGTTGTGTGTATGTAAGAAGTATGCGGGGTTACAGTGCACCACAATAGGCGATCTCTTGCCCTACCCGCGACACCATGGCTGAGCCCTTTTTAGTGTAAGTGTCACCTTCTGGGGTGTAACTTTAAGTGGTGGGATTAATAAAACGTGTGGCATTGAAAATGCTGAATAACCTTTTTCCCAAGAGCTTTCAAGTGTGGCCCCTCTACCAGTGATGATACACTTCCACCACCAATGCACTCGCGTCTGTTCTTTGTTAAACAATGAGGGCAGCCGTTTCGTCTCACCCGCCTCCTTTGCGTCTGACGCTGACCAACACTGGTATTGGAACGGCTGCTCTCATTCTCGTGCAATGGGAGTGCACAGTATCTACTGACTGAAAGGGGGGGAACATTCCATAACTTCTTTTTAATGTGACATCTTTCACTTCCCCACCTAATAGGAAAGGTAACAGTCCAAAGGGCAAAAGTAACAGCAGCCCACAAGGAAGGGTTTGAGGGGACACCTGTGACGTGTGTGCCGTTTCACATGCCTGTTGGGCATCCACACAGGTTTGGACGCTGTGGCCTCTCATTTGTGGGAGCATGTCCCTGCTCTTGTTGCAGTGGCTCAGTGGTTAGATCAGCCAACCGCTGATCACAAAGACACAGGCTTGGTCCTGACTGCAGAGACTACATTTTTCATTCAGCCATATTTCAATGGAGACAAAACATGGCGCCCATGTATGGTGTGACGTTAGTGCGCAGTAAAGAACTTCCTATGGTCGAAATTACTACAGCCTTCCGCTACACTGTGAAGGGAATACAGTTAAATCTGGTTATAACGAAATTGTAAAATGTTCAAGATTTTTCAATACATCCAGGTTTTCATTATATGCAATTTTCTTGTGAAGACTCAAAAGGACAATGCAGAACGAAAACCAAATTAAGAATTGAATGTAAAGAAAAGCACCTTGAAAGTCTTTACTGTAAATCAGAATTACGTGAAGTTATAGAAGTGGTAAAACATTTCGCGATCTCGCTAAGGGCACGGCGCGATTGTGTCAGCAGCCGTCACCTCCGCCGCGGTTTGCACGATGCTTCTATAAGGGAGCAAGGAAAAGAAGTGGCAGAGGAGTCAGAGTGTGGGGGAGAGCGTGCACATTCGCTCAGCCGCTGGGCAAGGAGGTGTCTGTGTCTTATGCATGTTCCCGCTCATCTGCCACCACGCCGCCGCCACTGCTAGAGTCTGGCCATGCCTTAGGAAACCAATTTGGCCTCCCGTTGCCGCGCACTCTGCTGCTCCCGCTTCCGATGCGCTGGAGCCCATAAGCAGCCGCTTGGCGGTGTGCCTTTCTTCTTTGTTCTGTTATTTTTCGCTGCTTTTAAGCATGAACTATTGTAATGCTACATTTAAAAAGTGAAAGCAGGGGAGATTGCTGCGTTTGCAACGTAGATGCTACTTCACTATCTAAACTATGGGGTCCTCGTACGATTTGTTATACAGTAAAACCTCGTTAATTCGAACTTGCGGTTAATTCGAACTGACGCTTGGGTCCCGGCATGGCCCTATGCATTTCAATAGGAGAAAACGCCCGATAATTCGAACATGCCAGTATCCACAACGGTTAATTCGAACTAGGAGCCCGTGGCTCACACAGCTCCTCGCAGACAGAAGTCGGCCCATACCGTGTACAATGCGCAGAAAGATTACTAAAGACGCAAAAACAAAATCTTTCAAATCTGCCCACACGCGCGAGGGGAGGTGCGCACTCGACAGTCACAGCGAGCATTCCGGTGCATGCCGTAGCAGGTTTTCGCTGCCGGGTGCCACCAGGCTCCATCACACCAACGGTCCGGCGCAAGCTGTTGCAGGTTTTGGGTGCACCGCGGTTGCTGGGTGCGCTTTTGACAAGCCTTTTTTCTTTTTGTCCTGCGGTCACGTTGTGTGTACAATGCAGTTGTCGGTGTCGTGCATTTGTTCGTGCCGCGGTGGTCCAAGTTTTACCGTTTTCGTTGCCTCACCGCTTTGCTAGCGACGACTCATCGATTGTGACAGCCATGGCAAACCGCGGTAAATACACGGCAAAGGAACTCAAGACGAAAAGGCGATTTTGAGTGAGGTGGAACGTGGTGTCCTATCCAAGATGGATATAGCCAAAAAGTACGACATCAAGAAGAGCATGCTGTCAACGTATCTCAGGAACAAGGAATCGATCAGTGCTGCCTTTCGTAAAGACGTTATGGAGCCCTCTCGCAAGAGGCTACGGACGTCGGCCCATCCCGAAGTGGAGAGTGCCGTAATGGCATGGATAAAAGAAGTTCGCAGCCGGAACATTCAGTTAAGCGGGCCCATAATTGCTGCGAAGGCTGCAGTCTTTGCCAGCCAAATGGGCATCAGCGAGTTCGGCGCGTCAGAAGGCTGGCTGTCGCGTTTCAAGGCGCGTCGCGGGCTGACATTTAGAAACGTTTGTGGGGAGTCAGCTGAAGTCGACAAGAAAACGTGTGAACAGTGGGTCTCCAGTGAACTGAAGGAACTCCGCGCTGATTATGTGCTCAGCGATGTATTTAATGCTGACGAGCCGGCGCTGTATTTCAAATTGCTCTCCAACAAGACCGTCACTTACAAAGGCGACACTTGTGCTGGCGGAAAGAGAAGCAAAGAAAGAATCGCCGTCATGATGTGTGCAAATGCGACGGGCACGGAACGGTGCCGCTTGTGGTGATCGGCAAGGCAGAGAAGCCTCGCTGTTTTAAAGGCATCAAGACGCTTCCTGTTGATTACCCTGCAAACAAAAAGTCGTGGATGACATGGGAAATTTTCACCGACTGGCTGCGCAAGCTAGACAGGAAATTTGCTGCACAGAACAGGAATGTTCTCATGTTCGTGGACAACTGTACAGCTCATTGTGACGTGAGTGGACTGACAGCAATCCGCTTGGCATTTTTGCCTAAAAACACGACTTCTGTGCTCCAGCCTATGGATCTTGGAGTTATTCAGAACTTAAAAACGCTTTACAGGCGCCACCTCCTTGAGAGACTTCTTCTTTGTTTGGACAGTGGCAAGTCGTACGACATCGATTTGCTTGTAGCTGTCCATATGCTGGCATCATCGTGGAATACCGTCAAGCCGGAAACTATAAAAAATTGTTTCCGCAAGTGTGGCTTCGGTGACGCCCCAGAAGCATGCAGCGCGGAGGTAGCGGAGGCTTCGTCTGATGATGACTTCGTTGTGCTCTACCGTGGCTATGCGGCTTTGTCGGAGGGTGTCGCCTTTGAAGCTTACGTTGAAGTTGACAATGGTGTGGAGACATCTGGGCCCTTGAGTGATGAGCCGCGCTCCACAGGGCTCACGGGTGGCGAACACGGCTGAAAGCGATGAAGAGTCGGGCAAAGGCGATGATCCGGTGCCACCCCCTAGTGCATGTAAAGTAGCGTGGGCGCTCGATCTCGCTGCACGATACTTCTCTGCCGATGAGAATTCGGATCCTGCGCTGGAACTCTTGGGCAAGCTGCAGTCGATGCTTGTGGAGTCGCGGCACAAGAAACGCAAGCAAACGCACATTACCGATTATTTTTCCGTGTAAATCAACATGTTTTGAAGCTCGCTACTCACACGAATGCATTCCGGTTCTTGTTTGCGGCGCATGACTGACTGATTAGTCCCGTTCATTCGCCGTGGCGGCTCGATTGCAAAAATTATCGGAATCGCCCTCCGTAAACGTGCAGTAGCACCTAGCCCTCTTTACTCATGGTAATGAGTCAACATGTGGGCTCGGCCAGCACGGTGGGCCACGATGGCGCTCATTCCAGTGCCCGAGTGTTAATTCGAACGCCGCTTAATTCGAACAATTTTCTCGGCCCCTTCGAGTTTGAATTAACGAGCTTTTACTTATGAATGTTGGCTATATTTGCATGTTTGGTATTTTACTATATTTAAGTATTTTAACACCACAACAAATCATAAATGTGCTTTAATGCAATGTTGGAATGAGTGAACAGTGCACAATGCTTCATTTCACAAGTCAGATAATTCCAATGACATATACCGGGAAAAATTGTAAATTTTTTATAATTAGTTTTTTTTTTAGGCAACAGATGATTGTTTTGCTGTTGAAACCTACTTGGATTAGTATTCAAAAGCTGACCAATAATGTCATCAGTATGAGCATGATTATTAATTGGCTTGTACTTTTCAACTACTTTCAGCTGAATAAGTGTTAAAGTGGATATATTGTTACATACTCAGTACGTAACGGGGGTGTTTGTCGTCTAAAGCGCTGCGAGTCCCCCAAGGAACACCAGCACACACCATTGTGGCTTCTGTTTCTTCTTCTTCTCCCCAGCTTCTGACGCCCCGAAGCAGGTGACACTTCCCCCCTCGCAGACGAAGCCCCAGGGCAAGCAGTTTAAGGAAGGTGCCCGGGATGGAACCTTTTTAGCCGAGCCATATGCACCACCTGAGTCCGGTGTGAGCATCGGCCACTTTCGGTGCGGCGTGAAATTACATAGTTCACGTCACTCAGGTGCTCCAAAATGACAAAAGGGCCGCTATAGCGAAACAGCAGCTTCTGGGCTAAACCGTGCTTGCGCAGCGGCATCCACAGCAGCACTAAATCACCGGGCACATAAGAGACATGTGGGCGCTGGTTGACATAACGCTCCTTCGAACGTTCCTGTGAGTCCAGGATGCGGAGGCAGGCAACGCGGCGAGCTTCTTCAGCTCGACATAAAGTGGTGGCGATAGAAGGCTCGTTGTGGAAGGAGAAAGGAAGGATGGTATCAAGACAGCTGCGGGGAACTCGAGCATACAGGAGGTAAAACGGATTGTAGCCAGTCGTCTCATGCTGTGCAGTGTTAAACGCGTATGTAATGAAAGGGAGGATGTCATCCCAGTTCTTGTGATCAGAGTCCATGTACATCTCCAACGTAGCGGTCAGAGTTCGGTTGGTCCGTTCAACAAGTCCATTCGATTGCGGGTTATACGGCGTTGTATGACGGTAATCGCAGGTGTTTAGATGAAGGAGTTCTTCGATAACTTCAGCTGTAAATTGGCGCCCACGATCACGGATCAGAACTCGAGAAGGGCCATGGCGCAGGACGAGAAATCGCAGAAGAAATAAGGATACTTTGTAAGCAGTGGCTGAGGGTATTGCAGCTGTTTCTGAATATCGAGTGAGATGGTCAACACATACCACTATCCACCGGTTATCGTTCGAAGATCGCGGAAAAGGACCCAAGAGGTCGATGCCCACCTGCTTAAAGGGTGCGGTCGGAGGCGCAATAGGGTGCAGCGGTTCCGGTGGATGGGAAGTAGGGAGCTTGTACTGTTGGCACTTGACACAACTAGCTATATAGCGCTGAATGGCTTGACGCATTTTCGGCCATTAAAAGCGTTCCTGTGTGCGATGAAGGGTCCGGGCGACACCCAAGTGGCCCGACGTGGTATCGTCGTGCATCATTTCAAGAATGGGAATACGGAGGTTTTCCGGCACGACGAGAAGAAAGCGTGCACCTCCGGGGTTGAAATTCTTGTAAAGCAGGCCGCCACGAACGTAGAAACGTGCATCTCTTGAGCCTTGAGCGGCAGAGAAGAGCGGTGCCAAAGTCTGATCGTTGCGTTGTTCTGTCTGGAACAGTTGAGGGTCAGGAAACGTTGGCGAGATAGGCGCCAGGCAGTCATCAAAGTTATCATCACTACCAGTTGACGAAAGCGGCAAGCATGACAGACAGTCAGCGTCAGCATGTTGACGGCCGCTTTTGTATGCCACAGTGAAGTTAAACTCTTGTAACCGCACTGCCCATCGAGCGAGCCGGCCGCAAGGGTCACGAAGATTTACGAGCCAACAGAGCGAATGGTGGTCAGTGACGATGGTAAAAACATTGCCATCTAGGTAGGAACGAAATCGTTGCACCGCAAAAACCACTGCGAGGCACTCTTGTTCAGTAACGGTGTAGTTACGCTCCGCCTTGCTCAACAAACGACTAGCATAAGCTATCACGTGCTGATCGGTGCCATGACGCTGGATGAGCACTGCGCCAATGCCCACTCCACTAGCATCGGTGTGAACTTCGATGGGGGCAGAAGGACAGAAGTGGCGTAGGGTAGGTCCTGATGTCAGAAGGAATTTGAGGTGGCGGAAGGCAGAGTCGCAGTCAGTAGTCCAATTGAACGGTGCATCTTTGTGAAAAAGGCACGTGAGCGGGTATGCGATGTCAGCAAATCTGGGCACAAAACGTGTAAAATAGGAACACAGTCCTAAAAAGCTCTGAAGCTGCTTCACTGATTTTGTTGCTGAAAAGCTGGTTACAGCCGCAATCTTCTGAGGATCCAGCCGAACACCATCCTTATCGACCAAGTGACCAAGAACAATTGTTTGGCGTTCGCCAAAGTGGCACTTCGTTGAGGATGAGGCCTGCTCTCTCAATGCAATCAAGAACGATGGCGAGGTGGCTTTTGTGTTCCTGAAAGGTCTTGCCGAAGATCACAACGTCGTCCAAATAGCACAAACAAATTTTCCACTTGAGTCCGCGCAGAATGGTGTCCATGAATCGTTCGAACGTGGCAGGCGCATTGCACAATCCAAAGGGCATTACATTGAACTCATAGAGACCATCGGGTGTCACAAATGCCGTCTTTTCTTTGTCGCTTGGGTTCATCAGTATCTGCCAGTACCCCGATCTCAAGTCTACCGAAGTGAAGTATGATGCCGAATGAAGACAGTCGATTGCATCGTCAATATGTGGAAGCAGATATACATCTTTTTTGGTGACGGCGTTAAGGCGACGATAGTCCAACAGAAACGCCATGTGTTGTTTTTCTTTTTAACGAGGATAACTGGAGCTGCCCAAGGACTTGAAGATTCCTGGATAACGCCACGTTGGAGCATGTCATGAACTTGTTCGTCAATAAGCTGATGTTCGATCGGAGACACACGATAGGGCTTCTGTCTGATCGGGTGAGAGATTCCAGTATCAATCGAGTGATGAATGCGAGAATTTGGAATCGGTGGCTGATGATCTCTGGCGAAGTCGAAAACCGAAACATGCTTGGAAATCAGGTCAGTCTTGCTCTTGTGCTCCCAAAGATGTGTTTATCATTGCCTGGATTCGAGACTCTGCAAAATGGGATGTTTTCTCTTCAGGAGAATGATTACTTAGTGCTGCCACGTAATTCAACATACCTTCCTCATAATGAGCGAGCCTCATGCCACGAGGTAACACGGCTGGCTCATCTGAATAGTTTACAGTCCACAGCAAGGTGTGGCCTCTGGTGACAAACTATGCAACGAGGCACCAAGACACTCTTCTTTGCACAGGCCACTGTTGTAGGTTCCACTATGGCGTCGAAATCCTCGCCTAAATTCGTAGATGAAATAACTTGAATGAATTCTCCGGACATTGCAGGTACAACTGTATCTTCAGACGCAGGAAATGCTCCTAAATCGAGCGACGAGGTTTCTACAACGCAGCATTAAGTGAGATCTGTCCACTACGGCAGTCTAACGTTGCACCACACTGTTGCAAAAAGTCTATACCTAAAGTTACTTCATGCGTGGAACGAGGCAACACTGTGAATTTGGTTCGAAATGCTTGGCCACCAATCACAACTTTCGCATAGCACACACCCAAAGGCACCAATGGTTCACTGCCAACACCACGGACTACCACAGCTTGATTCACGCTAAACATCACTTTATGTCCTAATCGATTCTTGAATGCTAAACTCATAACAGAACTGTTGCTCCAGTGTCAGTTAGTGCCTTGGATGCCGTCAATGGATACTTCGAGTTTGCTCTTTAACATAAACACAGGCAGAGGTATTGGGAACGTTGATTTTCCGGCGACCTCATCCCCATCGGCTGTGTCTTCTAGTTTCCCGAAGGGAAGAACGGTGCCGAGGAGACTGTGATTGTCGGTGTCTTTGGGTTGGCGGCATCAAGCTGTGGTTCGAAGCAGGCGATCCGCTTCGCATCTGTGCCGGGCTGTATGTACCCAGAGCCGGTGTCGGATAAAATTTAGTGTCGAAATGATCAGAAACGTTAGGCAGCGGGCGATGATCTTGTGGTAGCAGGCCCCGCCGACGGCGATACCGGGAGATGTGTCCGGTCATACCACAGCTATAACACACAGGTTGCTGGCGCCACCGGTTCAAGTAAATGCGGGTGGAAACTCGTTCTGGTTGCCGGTAGTAATCGGGACGGCGTTGCTGACGAACCACCTGGCATGTGTAGGTGGTCCTTCGGCCCATCCGTGGCTGAGAAGTGCTTAAATCGTTATGCTGTCTGCTCTCGCCAAACCGTGATGCATTTAAAGCCGGAGTCCAAGAAGTTGATGAGGTCGCGGGTTCTGCTTGCAGCGCGCAACCATCATACTGGTGTTCGTCCCGGCACTCAGAATTTTTGTCACGCAGTAATTTTTCCTGCACGATCCGGCGTATCAGATCAGCCATGGACTCCGGAGCACTGACATCAACGCTCGCAACAGATGTGACGGTGGCCAGTCCAAATTTAGGAGTGATGCGACGCAACTTCAAGGTTTCGAAAGTGCGGCAGTGCCTGATGAAGTCAGCTGTAGAGTTCAAATTGTCTTTGCTGATAAGAAAATTATAGACATCTACAGAGATACCTTTGAGCAAGAGCCCCCACTTTACCTTCCTCGGACATTCGAGGGTTTACAATCTTTCACAATTTCATAATATTGTTACGGACGACAAGGAAGAAGAAGCGGGCAGTGGCGCGGTCAGGAGCGCTCGCGCTAGGCCCGCGGACATTCATTAAACGTCATCTACCATCGTCATCGGTCATGTTCTGTCTCCTGTCTTCATCGGCTTGCCGTATCGTAACATTTGGTTGGAGGTGCTGGTACTTCATCATCACCCCCCCATCCTGGTCCGGAGCATCAGCGCCCTGCGACTTCTTGCGCCGTCGGCGAAAGGTTAGGAGGCACTGCATGACTGTTCCCCAGCCTGCCGGACCCAGCAAGACCTTGCCGTTCCTCCGCCCCACCCCCCCCGCACCGACCACAAGACACAACGATGGAGAGACTGACCCGAGACGCCACACATGACCACAAGACACAAGGAGAGACCCGAATGACCTAATGTGACTCCACTGACCTGATGTGCTGACTAAGGACCCTGCGACCCAAGACACCGCTACACTTCAAGACATTCTCCCCTGCCTATGCCATGCGGTGCGTGCCTTGGCCTCTGCCATCGAGTCGTGGCAACGTGTGGTCCGAGAGTGTCCTGCCAAGGTTCATCGCGAATCATCGTGCCGGCAAGCCATTCTATTCTTCCTTCTTCCTCTTCTTCAAGCATCCAGACACGCCCATCATCATGCCATAAAATCATTAACATCGCTAAACATCCTCGTCCACGATCGGGACGATCGCTCGGTGGCTCCGGGTCATGTTATGGACGACAAGGAAGAAGAAGCGGGCAGTGGCGCAGGCAGGAGCGCTCGCGCTAGGCCCGCGGACATTCATTAAACGTCATCTACCATCGTCATCGGTCATGTTCTGTCTCCTGTCTTCATCGGCTTGCCGCTTCGTAACAATATCCTCGATATATGCGGTGCAAGTCTCGCTAGGTACCTGGGCCCCGCTGCATCTACGTTTGCTCTGCGCGTTTCTTCTTCGCGGATCCGTTGCCAAAGCGCTCCTTTAACTCTTCTGTGAAACAATCCCAGCTGGTAAGTGAGTCTTCATGATTATCAAACCAAACTAGGGCAGTGCCTTCCAAGAAGAACACTACGTTCGCTAGTTTCACGTTCGCATCCCAATGATTGTACCGGCTCACCCGTTCGTAGTTGGTTAGCCACTCGTAGACGTCCTTGTCAGATTTTCCACCAAATGTGCGTGGCTTGCGGTAGTGCTGCCAGTTGCTCACCGCAGGTGTTGTCTTGAGCCGTCTTGAGCCATGTTAGATGGTAGGGGTGGCAAACCAGCGAGTCGGCGGCTTCGTCGAAGACAACGGGGATTCGTGTTGATTCACCCCGCACCTCCAGCACAACTGTTACGCCCTCAGTACGTAACGGGAGTGTTTATTTGTCGTCTAAAGCGCTGCTAGTCCCCCAAGGAACACCAGCACACACCACTGTGGCATCTGCTTCTTCTTCTCCCCAGCTTCTGACGCCCCGAAGCACGTGACAATATGTTGAAGCTGTGATAGGGTGGTAAAGAGTGCAATTGGAATGAACTGAATGCTATGAGCCTGATGGCTTGATTGTGAAAGGCTGAACTCTTTCAGTGTGTGGGAAGTATGTATTTTTCTTCCAGCCAATCTGGTCATTTAGCGTCGTTTGAAACCAAATACTGTCGATAATGCGATCTTGGTTAATTTGAAGTCCCGGATAATTTGAACAATTTCTGTAGTTTCATGATTTGCGATGCACGTTTGATGGGATAATTTGAAGCTGCGGCCTGCACTAGCAGCATCCCAAATTCGAAGATTTGGTATGCTGAGTACACTCGGTTTCATTTTTGCTGCAAACTGATAAACTGACTGACGGTCTTTTATAGCCTTTTATAAAAACTCCTGTATAGCTTGCAGACCGCCAAGGCACGCGCCCGCAGAGGAGTCTTCTGCAGTACAGCTGTGCAGTGCATTTTTGGAATTAAATTGTTGCCTAGGCCCAATTTTTTTTTCACTGCATTTCGTTAATTTGAACTTTTTCTGAGGTCACATTGTCCTTGGATTAATGAGGTTTCACTGTAATTCTTACAGAAAAAAAACAACACTGATTTACCGATGGCACCTCGACTTTTTGATTCGTACAGCTGCTGTGGCTTGCTTATTCGTGAGATTTCTTGAGACAGCTCAATGGGCTACTACTGTCAAAATATTCTGCAAGCAGTTCGGCAAAGGGGCCAAAAATGCAGTCTCATAATAAAAACGCTGCAAAACTGACGATGAAGAAAAAGGCTACATGCAAACAAGAGCGCTGAATCTTGTGGTTTTGCAGTAGGATGGTAAATACGTTTTCCCTGCTTATTTGCGGCTGACACTTTGGACCGTCGACGCCACCCCGCGATCGCATGCACTCCCGGGAACCAGGAAGCAACATGTGCTCACACGCTGCAGCAACAATGATGCTGGCTAGCAAATGACTCTAAATAGAAGTACTGTGGTCGAAATTTTCAGAGCTCTCCACTGTGGCATCTCTCATAATCTGCATTGGGACATTAAACCATATAAACTGAAACAAACCTTCATTGTGTACAGTCTTGAGGTGTCAGGTTCACTGGCTGCAAGAGCAAAGTTGCCGCAAGAGATGTCAGCGATGGTTGATGTTACTTCTCTGTGATTTCCCAAGACCTGAAGGATGGCCTGTGAATTTTTGAAAATGTTTGGCTGTGAAGCTCTTGCTACATGCTCAGGCATGCTTGAAGAGAAAGAAAACTTGGATCTGGCGACCATGTATTTATGTTCCAGGGAGAGCAGAAGAAAACAAAAAGTGACAAAGTTCAAGTGGTCTAGAGTAACCATAGAGAGAAAAGTAATGCTTAGTACGGTATGCACAGTACTGTTCTAAGAGAATTCGGTGAAAGCCTGTGTGTGAGGGCAAGGGCTGCTATTGCAGAAGAATGAAGTGGAAAGACTTCTGCACTCACTGCAGTGGTGGTCAATCTCAGACAGCAGAGCTGCCCGCACGAGTTATAAAATTTCATGCCTCGGTGTTCTTGTTTGTAACAACCAGGGACCTCATATCCATGTGCCTAATCATATAGCGTAGCAAATGTGTAAGGTGGGAAGTGATGGCACTTTGTTGTCTTTTTGTTTAGTTTAACTAGTAATCTGATAATCCTGTGAGTGCATTCCTTGTGTAACCTGTGTGATTAGGCACTCCTGATCTATTTCAGCATAAGGCGGAGGTTTAAAAGTGGATCTTTTCACTTTCTTTGTGTGAACAGGAGGTCATCGTGCTGGCAGGGAGGTGTAATTATTATGTAAGCCATGTCTTTAGTGGATTTTCTAAGCATACGCTTGAGTTGTGAAATGGCATTGTATTGTTACATTCTTTTCATGTGAACAGGAAGTCGTCTCTCCACCAAGAAGGCAAAGTCATAGAGTAAGTCATGTAATGAAATGCCTAAGGTTCAACTAAGCAAAAGTGTTTTCTGTCACTTTGCAGAAGGTCGCCACCTCGCCAGGGTGGTATGGCTACAGTGTAAGTCATGTAATTATGTGCTCAAGGTTTATGTCAGCAGAGTGTCATATGTGGGGTGGTAGCATTTTGCGATGTTCTCTTTCGGTCACTAGCAAGCCACCCCTTCGAAAAGGCAGAGTCAGGGAGTAAGTCATGTAATGGAAATGCCCGATGTTCAACTGAGCAAAAGGGCAAAGTGCATGATGGCGACGTTTGTATCATTCTTACACCTTGCAGAAGGTCACCTCCCCGTCAAGGGGGTAGATTTGTAATGTAAGTCATCTAATAAGTACTCATGGTTCATTTACAAAAGCATGAAGGTAAATTTAATTTTTTTTGCAATCTCTGTGAACAGGAAGTCATCTTCCTACCAAGAAGGCAGACTCATGGAGTAAGTCATGTAATGAAATGTCTGAGGTCGACACGAGAGAAAGTGTTAGGTGTGAGACACAGGCATTTATGTCATCATTCTACCACTTTGCAGAAGGTCAACTTCTCGCCAAGGGGGCAGAGTTGCAGTGTAAGTGATGTAATTAAGGTCTATATCGGCAAAAGATGACATGAAATGGTGGCATTTTGTTATTATTCCATTCTCCAAAAACAGGAAGTCATCTCTCCATCAAAAAGGCAGAGTCATAGAGTAAGTTATGTAGTGAAATGCATGTCTTACATGTGAGCAAAAGTGTAAGGTGTGGTAGGGTGACCATTTTGTATCATTCTCTCTCTATGCAGGTGGTCAACTCCCCATCATGGGAGTAGTTTTGCAACGTAAGTTTCATAATAAGTGCTCAAGGCTCATCTGTGCAAAAGTGTAAACTAGGGAAACTAGGGGTGTGCAAATATTGAAATTTTCGAATATGAATATGGACAAAAAAATGCCTTCGGATATCGAATCGAATATCTGATCAGTGATAGAAAAATGAAAAAAATTAAAAAATAGCAAGCACAGCTTGTCTCGTTTATTTCAGAATTTACATGGTGTTTACAAATAAAATGAACTAGAATTGCATATAAGTGTATAAACCTACTTTAAAGTCTAATATAAAATTTATACATAATTCCATCTGGTACCAAGTTTTTGCACAGGACCTGCGTGAAGCCAAGCGGGGCTGCTGTATCGCTGATGAATACAATAAATTCTCATTAATGTGGCCTTCAAAGGACTAGAAGAAATGTTCGAATTAACTGGAAGGTCAAATTATCTAATGGTCCTGAAAAATTTTCCAGAAACTGTTTGTATCACAGTAATTTTATGTGATGAACGCCTGGACAATGAATGTCTGCATTTGAGGTGAAAGTGAAGTAAGTGCGGCGTTTTTCCCTGGTTCCGTCAATTGCTTCACCTTGTACACACTGTTGGGAAGGCCCTTTTGACAAAATGGCCCCAATCTCGCTGGGGGAGCGCAATGGTTATGGCGCTCGACTGCTCTGCCATAGGATGCAGGATCAAATCCCGGCCTCAGCGGCCGCTTTTCGGTAGAGGCGAAAAGCAAGGCGCCCGTGTGCTGTGCGATGTCAGTGCATGTTAAAGAACACCAGGTGGTCAAAATTTCTGGAGTCCTCCACTACGGCGTCTCATAGCCTGAGTCGCTTTGGGACGTTAAACCCCACAAACCAAACCAAACCAAACAAAATGGCCTCGCCACATTTTGAGGATGCTTCATGGCACAGCTCATGCGGTCGAACATTGCAGTGAAGCGAGCAGCGGGGGAAACTGCGGTGATTTCGAAAATTTTTGGTGCATTCAGTAATTTTCGAAGGTTTGGAAATTCCATTTGTCAGTTTGTCGAATACGGATACAAACTGAATAGCAAACATATTCTAAATTTCAAATATTGACACACTCCTGGTGTAAAGTGGAAGGCATTAGCATTCTTTTAATGCAGAAGCACTACCGTCTAATGGTTCAATAAATAAGTCTCGAGCGCATCTCTGGCAGGGGTAGTTGGTCGGAGATTTGTGTGATGTCACGAGGTCACATGACATGGCCAAATTGGCAGGAGCTGTCAACACGGGCAGCACATTTGAGCCACGAGAAGTAGTTTACCACAGGGAGCCATAGAAAATCACAAAAGAAGGAAATTCAGCCACTGCAAAAACCGCAGTTATGTCTTGATACCCGCTGTGTGCAGTTGGTAGCCCTCATCGCTTTTCAGTTCTGAGAAGGCCCAAATATCGCTGGTCTGGTGTGCAACAAATGTGTGGGCTCAGAAATAAATGCAAAGAACATCAAGGCATATCAGAAGGTCTGTGGCGAAATTACAGTCACAAAAAGTAATGCTTTCGCATTCCCACACATAAGCAGTCTTGAGCATGTCTGCTAAATAGTTTTTTTTTTTGCCTTCTGTGAACAGCAAGCCACCTACCTACCGAGAAGGCCAACACATAGAGTAAGTCATGTAACGAGATGTCTGGAGTTCACACGAGCAAAATTGATAGATGTGAGATGCTGGCATATTATGTCATCATTCTGTCACTTTGCAGAATGTCTTCTCTTCGTCAAGGGGACAGAGTTGCAGCGTAAGTCATGCAATTAAATGCCTAATGCGTTGCAAGAGCAAGGCAGGAATTATAGCATATTATTGTTCTCTTCCTGTGAACAGGAAGTCATCTTCCTATCAACAAGGCACAGTCATAGAGTAAGTTGTGTGATAAGGTACCTAGGGGTCACCAGAAAACAAGTTTAAGGTTTAAGATGCCAACATTATATCGTCTTCTTTCGCATTGTAGGAGGTCACCTTCCGTTCAAGGGAGTAAATTTGTTATGTAAGTCATGCAATAAATGGCCAAAGCTCATTAGTGTATAACTTTAAAGTGAGAGGTGGTAGTGTTTTTGACATTTCCTTTCTGTGAACAGGAAGAAGTGTCCTCTCCATCAAGAGAATAGAGCCATAGCGTAAGTTTTGTAACTAAGGACTTAAGGGGGGATATGGTGCAAAATGTGCGATTTTGTAAATGAAACCAGTATCCAGATTTTGGTTATGCAAGGTTCACAAACTAATAAACAAATTTATCTTTCAAATTTGGCCGTGATCTGCACTATGTAAATATAGGACTTCTTTTACCTTGATGGGGTTTGGTGAGGTCTGTTTGGCAGTTTTAATGAGAAAACTTATCAATGCTCAGCACAGAGGCAAAACAGAAAAGATGCTGCAGCTTGTTCTTGCCTTTTCTGCCCTTTTTGCCAAGACTGCAGCTGAGGTGAATTAAAAAAGCTCCCACGTGACAGACATCTGAGGCCGGCACGGGTAAGCGGCTGAGCGCGTCTGCATTGGCATTTCACTTCCTGGTTCTATATTGAATGCTGTATTGATACTGACTTGGGAATAGCACCCATCTTTGAATACGTGCCGACGCCATTGGAGGCACTGGTCGATCTTCTTGTAGAAGTCCCACTAATGATTGATGGTCCGTTATCAGCACAAACTCCCGGCCCAGCAGATAGTCCCTAAACTTTGTTACTCCGAATACAGTCGAACCCGGATATATCGAACTCGAAGGGGATCGCAAAATAGTTCGATATATCGATAATTCGATATCCAGAAATCTGCTTGAGACGCCACTTGCGATCGTGAAAAATGGTACGTGGTCAACCCACTCGCATAATGAACCCACACCCCAGTTTTGCCCCCAAGAATTTGAAAGAAAAAAAAAAGCGTTCGGTGGCACTTCCCTTCGTTTCGACCGTCGCATCCACAGCTCATTTATTGGCAGTGCGCCAAGATTCTGCACTGTGATAACGTCACTACACGTTGCGTAGATCCTGTGGTGGCAGGGAGCAAAGTTGGCAGAGTGCCTGCATCATGGCTTGATTCCACAAGCCTGGTTCGATTTATTGCGCCGCGCTTGTGGTGGGGCGGGCGTAGTCTACTGCTACGAAATCATTGGCAAGCGTGATAGCTGCAAATGCCGTTTGGAGCAAACAATGCTAAAAGCCGATGTAATGATCGCAGCCGACCGCGTGCTTTCATTGAATCATAGATGCAAGAATAAACGACTCTCACAAAAAAAAAAAATCTTCTTCTTGACGTCTGCAGCCGCCATAGCTTACGCTGCGCTGCATGTTCAACCCGACAAGAACAATTCTCGCAAAAAAAAAAAAAATGCTGCTTCTTAATCTCCGCAGCCGCCATAGCATACGTTCAGCACGACGCTAAGAATAAATGACTTTCACAACAAACAAACAAACAAAAAAAGTCTGCCGCACGCAGAGCGTTCACAACACACACAGGAGAAGCATCTGCCACAGGTTGAGCTGGCTCGTCCGCACATGCGTAGTGCGTGCTGCTGTGAACGAAGACCGGGAAAGAGAGAGGAAGGGGAGAGATAAAGCTCCGCAGAAGAGTGGGCACACCCTTTCGCGGCTGCATTGGCTCCCTCTCATTGCTTCACATACACGACTTGCAGTTGTCACGTGCTAGCGCGGCAGCGATTATCGCAGATGCGCGCGCCTTTGGGGAAAGGGCGCGGCGCTGCCCTAGACCAGCCGTCGCCGAACTGTGCCCTCTCATTCCTTCCGCGCGTGGCTTGAAAACGTCACGCAGCAAACAGCCGAGGAGATGCGGTTGTCTTTGGGGGAAGCGCACCGTCCAATGCATGGTGCGGAGTTCGATATATCGAACGACCAGTGAAATTGAGTTCCATATACGACGCAGCTTTCCTATACTTTTACATGGGATTTTCAAGGGGATATTCCGTGAGTTCGATATAACCAAAATTCGAATTATCTGGGTTCGATATATCCGTGTTCGACTGTACTAGTGCCAGGGCCTTCCTCTTGAGCTGTGAATAGTTCCGCTCGGCGGGTGTTAGCGTACGTGAACGGAAAGCAATGGGCCTGTCTAGATTCCCCGCGTGTTGAGAGATTACGGCTCCTACACCCGACGGTGTTGCATCCATTCCAACCGCACTGGTTTGTTGGGGTTGAAAAATGTCACCACTGAGCCCGGAAGAATAGGTTTAGCCTGGTAGTAAGCATTTTTCTGCGGAGTTCCCCACTGCCATTTCTGTTCAAGCAGCTGATACAACGGAGCCAACTCTGTAGATGTATTTGGGAGGAACCGATGGTAGTAAGACAGCAGGCCCAAATACGAGCGTAATTCACTCACATTTGTCGGCCGTGGTGAATTGCGTATTGCAGCTAGGTTCTTCTCTAGTGGATGCAAGCCATCCTTTTCGATGTGATGGCCCAAGTAGACGATTGAGTTTTTTCAGAAATGGCATTTGTCTGCCTTCAGCTTAGCATCATTTTCCTGTAGCCTGCACACAATGTTCCGGAGGGCCAGGTCGTTACCTTCTTGCCGTTCAGCTAACAAAAGGTTGTCTAAGTATACTTGCACGGCAGGAGGACCTGCCAGGATGGTTTCCATGCGCGCTGAAAAATTGCGGGAGACCAAGCAACTCCAAAAGGAAGCCGATTGTAGCAAAACAATTCTTTGTGGGTGTTAATTACGGCCAGTGTCCTCGCTTCCTCATCCAACGGAAGTTGATTGTAGGCATCTTTGAGGTCCAGTGTGGTGAACAAGGATCCCCGACGAAGTGATTCAAAAGGGTCCACTATGTTTGGCAGTGGGTACTGCTCGGTTATGCAGGCAGCATTTACGGTTGTCTTGAAATCTCCACAGATGCGGATGGACCTGTCTTTCTTCAAAACTAGCATGATTGACGCTGCCCATTCGGAATGTGTAATGGGTAATAGTATTCCTTCTTTTGCTAAGTGGTCCAATTCTTCTTTTACTTTATCATGAAGGATGTAAGGTATCACACAGTTTGCCGAACTTGGGTTGCGCACCCTCCCTCAGGTGGAATTTCACAGGTGGCCTCTGAATGCAACCTAGGCCTTGTTGAAAAAGGTTGGAAACAGCGTTCAGGAGGCTGTCGGGGACTCCTGGAGGGGATTCTACCATAGCAAGGAAGCTAGGCGGCAGTAGAGAACGCTTGGAGTAAGTCCCTTCCGCAAAGGCTAGGACCCGAGCAGCCTATAGCAATCAGGGTAGCAGGAACAGTCTTCCCCGTGAAGCTGCCCAAGAATGGGCAGCTGTCCTAAGTAGCAGCTGAGTTTTTGTTTGCACTTTAATAAACGTGGCCAGCTAAGGCGCTGCTTTAGATATACTTCTTGCAGATGATGCAAAACGGCAATCCCGTATCAATTATCATGTTAAGGGAGACGCCACCCCAACGAATCACTCTCCGCAGTGGCGGCGACAGAAAAGGCTTTTCTTCTAGTATGAAGACAGTTGAAATATAGCTCATTTCAGTTTCAAGCAGCGCACTGTCCTGTTCAACGACGCCTTCATGCCAGCTTTGACTGCCGAACACATGGTTGTGAGCGGCATTTTACTGCGAAATGGCCAGTCTTGCCACAGCGAAAGCATTGCTTTCTTTTGTATGGACACTCATTTGCTTGGTGGTTGCGGTTTCTGCAGCAAGCGCACTCAAATTGGCCTCGCATCTTATCTTTGCTCTGGCGCTTATTTTGCCATGGCTTGCCACCGAGACTGCACAAAGCTGTCTCATTCAGGTGATGTCATGGCAGTCATTTCTTTTGTGACTGCTTTTACTGCCATGGCAATAGTTTCGGCTTCGGCGAATGTAAGAGTGGCCTTTGCGAGCAGAGTCTGTTGGACAGCGCAATCTCAGATCCTACAAGCAATATGGTCGCGTAACATGCGGTCAAGGCATGGTGCCGAAATTGCACTTATCAGCAGGCTTGCGGAGCTGGACAACATAATCTCGGATGGATTCGCTTGCTGTCTGGTTTCTAGTGAAGAACTTGTAACTTGTGGCAATTTTGTTGCACTTTAGCGCGTAAGGTTCGTTAAGGAATGCAACTACTTGGTAGCTTAAGGGGGGACACTCCTCTTAGAACATTTTTTCTTATCTATAGACCGATTTGGATTAAACTTGCGTCACTTATGTATTTTGACATGCTGATTTTCAATATATAATTGTTTCTTTTGTAGAATGCTTAGTTTTAAGAATTTTGCCTAATTAATGTTCTTCATTTGGAGGTGAGCTAATTACTAAACACACAAGGGCATGATGAAAATCAGCCTGCATAAATTATCTAGAAGTATCACAGAGGGCAGCTAACCAAGAATGGAGGTGCTAGATTAATTTGAACTTGTGTTATAGTACATCAAACTTTTCTGTGGAAAAGCTCGATTTGACACCCATTATAAATAATTAGTTTTGTAAATGTTGCCTCATCATAATTGCATATATTTGAGTCTTACTGCACTCTTCAAGAAAGTATCGTTGCAGCAATGAAAAAATGAAAGCAATAGCACAAATAGTTCAAGAGATATCGCTCCTCCAAAATTGCAGTACCCTCAAAAATGCTGTTTCGAGAAAAGAAGGAAAAACATGTCCGAACATGTAGATTTAAATTATGGCAAGGTTTGACGTATCAGTATGATCAGAAATGGTTGGAAATAAATTAAAGTAAAAATTAATGTGTTATACCAATTTGAGCCGAAGTTACATAATACAAAAAGACTCAAAGGAAAGGTTGGTGCCAAGACAATCTTTTCAGTAAATTTTCGTATGGTTATTACATTTACCTTGGTGTCAAAAGATACATGAGGTTAGGTTTAAAGAAATTAACTAGCAAGAGCAGGGCCAGAAATATTGATCTGGTGAGTGTCCAAAATTTAATTTTGAAAAATTGGCGAGAAACGTTTTGGGCATATGTTTGAATTACCAAGGCTAACAGTAACTCAATAAAATGAGTTATGACTGGCTTCTGGTGTGAATGCACCGTTTCCCATTGAGATAATTGTCCCTGCAACTCAAAAGCAAATTTGTTTCGAGAAAGTTTGCAATTCCGCATGCCGCGCGTGACGCCGTTTCGCGATCACCATAGGCTCCGTACAGTGAAGTTTGCGCGCGACCCCTGCGCCACCTACCGCAGTTCCAACGAAACTCTGAGAAGGCGCTGCGGCTCCAGCGCATGCTTTCAGACGCAGTTCAACGGCGGCAAGTAGTGGTAGTGGTTGTCTTGGGAAAAACAATTTGAGCAGAACAAAAAGAAATCGTCAGTATTGATATGCCATGGATTGCCATAGGTGCGAAGGGTAGTTGGGCATTGAATTCTTGATTCCCAGGCAGGCCGTAGAGAGATCGGCACTGTTTTCAGTAGGTTCTTTCTTATCAAAGTACGGGTGATTGTTAGCTGGACGAAAATATGTAGGTACATAGCAGAATTAAGGCTGTAGATGGAGCACAATTGTTCGGCACTCTAATTGGAAAGCACAAAACTTGCTATCTTTCTACATCTGAACTCTACCTTCTAGATTCCATGACAAAAAAAAAATTATTTCCTTAGCCATTACACCGCAAATGCTTGGCAATAGGTAGCTAGGTAACATCGTGCTGAAAATCTTATTTACGTCCGAGTTACGCCATCATCTGAAATACGGCAGAATTAAGAGAGGTTCTTTTTGTCCTCTAGTAGCACTACCACGCGACTCGGTCAGTCGAGATTAGACCTAAAATAAAGTTCTTTTCTTTTTTTTTTTTTTTTTAGAACACCCGTGCCGTAACCACGCATATATCAAGCGTCGCACACTTTTTCTGCTCGTCAGAGATTATCCGACTCTTTGCCAGGGATCTCGAACTTGCGAATCGCGGGCCCTGGAGCTGCGTTCTGCAGACCGGCGGCTCTAAACATTTTAGCCTACGTTCCGAAAGCGGTACCACCAGCCTTGATCTGCAACTAAAATAAACTCAAAGGCTTTTGGACCCAGACGGCAAAAGTTTTTTTTTGTTTTGTTTTCGAATGACAACAGGCATTCACCGCTTAATCGGCATGCACTTTCAATGGTACATCACTCTGCCTCAAAGTGCCATAGAGCTAACACGAAGACTTCAATACAAGTCTTTGAATACAAATACGAGTGAATACAAAGAATACAAAGAGCTAATACAAAGAGTTTGTGTGCTAGCTTTATGCAAAGAGCAATGCACCATACTGCCCATTCTTTATTTCATTTCTAACTGTGCATTTTTTGTGTGTTGAGGGTAAGTATAGTACTTATTAATCAATGTACCATTAATACCTTTCAACGAGAAATGCGGAAGCAAACCGGAGAATCGCGTCGCTTTTCTTTTCCATTAAGGCGTGTTATGGGAACGAGAAGGTTTTTTTAATTTTATTGTTATTTATTGTACTGTTTCCTGCTGTTTTTTCATTGTTCTTTTCTTATGTTCTTGTTATTTTCCGTCTTCTGGCCTGTGAGGGACAAAACTTGTTCAATGCGGCCCGCACAGTAAATACGAGTTTTAGACCCCTGTTGTATTCCCTTAATGGCTCGAAGCTTACAGATAAAAAAGCTAGTGCATGCCATTAACACACAATCGCACCCTCTGGTTGAGAACAAACGACGTTGGGTGGACACTGGCTGCCTACCGTCTTCCCTGTATCATCGGCCACGGCCTGCCTCGAGGGGGAGCGCGCTCCCCTAGGAATTGACCTTGTCTCGGCCTGCTCAGTAACGCGGAATTCGCCACGGCGGTGCTGAGTGCGGCGCTCCTCCGCAGCGCCCCCTGTTCACTGTACGGTGCCTATTGCCGCCGCGCCACTAACTTTTCTGAGTGCTTGATCTGTCGGGGCCATGAAAACTGCTTGGGTTATCATTTTTTCAATTGCATCGTCATGATTACGATGCTCACACACGGCAGAATTCGCCTCGAGGAAATCGTTCGCTCTCCTATCTGTAGCCCTTATCGGCCCATCGGAGCCTCGGCGCTTCGTCGCTGATAGCTGCCAACAGGATGCGGCGTTGCCGCGTCACTGGCGTGCCTCTTATCTCTACCTTTCTTCGATTTCTGGGCCAGAATGACACTCGAACCTAAATTTTCCCCGTTTTACGCCGTGGTCGTGACGACGGGACGTCGCTAAACCAGCTATGCCTACGCGACCTTTTCAAAATGGCGCCGGGCCGCAAACAGTCGACGCGGGCAGGCAACCAAAAGTGGTCATTTGTGTCGCATGCTTTCGGAGCCCAATAGCAGCACGTGTTTCGCGCAAATTTGTCCCTTTGTCTTCCGCTTCGGGTGTTTGCTCACGAACGCCGATTGTGACATGGGAATAGCCTGAATCACGATCTTTCGAACGAGACCAAAATGATGCCTGTGGAGTCGCGTATTTATCGATCTGTGGCCGATCAAAACTCAGCGTGATTTGACCTCAATTTAAAGGGCCAAACATTCAGATTCGCATTTTTGGAAGGCTGTAACGTGCAAATTAGGCGGTATTTTTCAACCAAATTTGCAGATAGTTGCGGAGACATCTCAGGACTGCAAAAATGAAGAAATAAAAAATCTGATGTTTAGACCAATTTTCGGCCGCAAGAGCCCTGTCCTCCCTTAACTCATATACTTTTCACGTAGCGCAGCATCCGGCCAGAACACCAATTGTCTTCGTTGATAGTGCAGAAACCAAGAGCGCCCTTTTTTTTAATCTTCTGTCTTAACTTCGTTCGCTTCGAACAATGCTTCCAGGTGAGTAAAAAAAGAAGTCCCACTTGGTTTTCATCGAAACTTGAGAAGTCGATGTTTGCAGCCATGGCCATGACTGTTGCGCACCGTTGCAGCAGGGGCCCCCAATCCCGCGGGGCCGTACCCTTCGTCGCCATTGTTGTAGCGGCGGACAGAGTGAGGGAGCTGGTTTGGTGGCGAATGCAGGACTGCCTTATTTTCGCAAACACAGAACTATATGTAGGCAGCTTGCCAAATGACTAAACACAAACGAACCAATCACATTTGACACGTGTTCATACACATCATCATAGCTAACCAAACCAAATATTACCGTAAAATATTGAGCAAGTACCTCTTCGGCTCTTAAGAGCCGAGCCAAAGAGGTAATGAGCCGAAATTACACGAAAAAGGGAGGGAGCACTTTCTCGGAACGGCACCAAAACTCAAAAGGGCGACAAATTTTTTCCTGGCAAAAAAAAAAATATTGAGTGCATAGCGTATGGATTTAGAAGTGTGCACTGAGGCATCGGTGAGTGGCTGCCGAGTGTTCTTGCTGTGCCACTTTTGATGCATATTCTAGGCACAATATAGTCGATGTAAACTCTGCATTCGCTGACAATATTTCCTCTCGTCATGCTATTTAAATATGTTCTCGGTTATCTTGTTTCTTTGAGCGCCAGCTCCTCTGGTCTGTATCGGATATCTCTCTCTCACGTTGGTCATCCGACGCTAGCCATCAACTTCTATGCATTTGCACACTCGGGCAAGTCAACGCGGTTTTGGTGACATTTTTGTTTGCGATATTTTTGAGAGCTGAGACTGGATTGATTCTTGGACTTGGTGGCAGTGTTACCCGAGTGGGGTGTGTACTAAGGGTAGGGAGCGGGGAAGTGAGGCGCATTAGAAGGGGGGGGGGGGGGGGGGTGCTTTCCCGGAACAGCATGGAAATGTGAAATTAGCAGAGAAGTTACAGGGGGCTCTTGCTCGAAATTTTACGGTAGATCACTGTGATGAGAACAACTTTTCTAGCACTAAAGATACGGTGCTACAATTTTAGTTGTTTTGTACAGGTATAAGGATACGTCACTCCTAAAGTTTCATCAAAATCAATGCTTCAGTTCACTCGTATCTCCCCTTAAGGTTTATATAAACAAAATTATAAGCCATGGGATACTAGCATTTTAAGTCAAGCCTTGCCAATTCAACCCCCATTAATTCAGATATTTATAACTGTCGCTTGACTCCTGCCAAACGCCCATGTGAGTCTATGGCATCGGATGCTCGTTTTATTCATTCGAGCATGCAAAAAGATGTTGATGCTTGAATGAATAAAAATGCATACCTTCAAACTCCCCGCTCAACCGTGGATACCAGTGGCGAGGCTTTCTTCGACAGCTTTTGCTACAGAGAGGAAACAGACCTTTCTAGTCCCAGATTAGGTCATGCACTTGCAATAAAGTGACATGCCATGTTTGATGTAAAGCATTTATTTTCACGTTGGTCCCACTTCTGTGCCCAAATTGCCACATAGCTTGTCGGCCGTGGCGGCCCTGTTGACATTAGTTAGTTTGGGCTATGTAAAATAAATTGCCCTGCCATGTTGACAGTGGTAGCTCTACCTGGAAATGGGAGCTTTCTGCACTGCTATTGGCTCGCGTCTGCAGCCACTTCCAATTTCAATGGATGCCGCGCTGCCCGGGCGTCAACTATGTGGCAGGTCCAGATCGGCGGTGGCATGCCATCGGGTGAAAATCACCTGTAAAAGCACTCCACATATCCCTGCTTTTAGTGTGTACATTTCTGTGGAAACTTGTCAAGAATTTAGACACAGATCTGCACTTCTGAATTGCGAGTCATAGTGGGTTTTCCGCTGGATGCCTTGCAGAGTGGGAAAACGCTGCAAGTTACATTCGGGGGCCCGCATCTACTATGTTCATAATGCCGGCCATGCTTCAGAAGCTGCTCTCAGTGCCCGATTCTCTTCTTCAGCAAGGCAGCAGATTTTTCACTAAAGAGGTGGGGGACACATCTTTCATATGAGGTTCTCCTCAGACTGAAGTGTCTTCATTACCTCGAGCAATGAAGGCAGGTGTCTGGTATAGAGAAGCCATTCACAAAAGTCTCCTCACTCTGGTGGCACCAGTGCGCAGGTAGAATTGGGCACTAATGCTTCACAAAATTGGTGAGAGTGCTAAAGGGATTCATTATGGGGCTACTAAGTTGGAGAGAACCTTTCGTTTGCAACCTTTTAAATGTCAGAGAGCATTGACCTCATGGTACAGCTTTTGCAAGCCCTTCATGAGTGCTGTAATGTGCGGTGGCTTTGTTTAAGACTTGAAGGAACCAATTTTATTTCATCAGAAGTTTGTTTTAACAGAAATGCATCCAAAAAAAGATTTGATCATGCTAGATTTATTGAAATAATGTATATATATATATATGCTACATGAAAATCAATGAAATGGCTTTCTAGTGGGAGGATAATTGCTAATAAAGCGTTTATTGCACTGCTGCGAAATTCCAAGCAAGCACCCCCTCTAACTTCACTTTTCCGCTTTTCCATTCCAAAAAAGCTTCCCTCTCCCCCTTTGCTTCCAGCGTGCACCTCCCTTCTTCCTACCCTTAGCATGCATCTCACCCAGACAACACTGCGAATACCATCTGGTCCAAGAATCCAATCCAGTCTTAACTCCCAAAATCATCACAAGCGGCTGCATTTTGATAGAGGTGAAACGAAAATTACTCTGGAGCCCTCTACTATGGCACCCCTTTCTCTCTTTCCGCTTTCACTCCTACCTTCCTCCCTTCCCTTACGGCGTAGTTCAGGTGTTCATAGAACAAGTGTGACAGATACTGTGCCTTTCCTTTCCTGTGAACCAGTTAATAATAATACTAATAAAAAATGGCCCCTGTGTGGTGCTGGCTTGCCCGTATATCAGTTCAGTTCAGGCGTTCAGTCGTGTCCGACTCTTCGTAACCCTATGGACCATGTCACGCCACGCTTTCCGGTCTCTCACTATCTTCTTAACATCACATAGCTTCATCTGCAATGCCTCGAAAATGCCATCTAACCCTATGCCCGTATATGCACATGCCCAAAAGGCTGACTGCTGGTGTTGGATGATCACCGTGAGGGAGACATACGATGTTCGCAACCAGAGAAGCAGATGGCTGCTGTCTGATTGGGAGCTGGTGCGGAAATGAAATAAGATAATTGCTAACATATTTAAAGTGTGCCTATAGGAAACGTTGGCAGTAGGCACCAATTAGTTTGCATCGGTGGTGGCATTATAACGAGAACACTTACTGACGTCTCGACGAACAGTGTTCAGAGCGCTTCCTCAGCATTTCTGTTTTTTTGAAGAGAGTTGTAATGTTTCTCACTGAAAATGGCTTTTGGCTTGTTTTGGCATAGATACACACTGCTGCTTTTTGGCTTTAAATGATTCCATGCCTCTTCTTTACTGGCAGATGTTTATCGGTGCTTTTCTGAAAGTATATGGTCTAGTTGTATTGTTGGATGTGCATTTAGGCAGCTTAAATTTATCTTATCAGAATATGGGGCTAGATGATAGTATTTTATTATTTTATTATATTTTCTTTCTGTAAACAGAAGCTCTTCTCTCCGTCATGAAGGCTGCATCAAATCGTAAGTTGTGTGGCTTGATGTATTATGGGGGGGGCTTTTGCCTATAGAGCTTAGACGGAGGGTCTTTAGTGGCAGCCAGGTAGTGTGGCCATGTGTGTGGCAAACATTTATACTGGGAAGTTCTTGAGAGATACATGGAGGTTTTGTAAGTGACTGTTAAGCTATGTGTAAATCTGAGCTGGTGTGTGTATATTGTAGTGAACAACCTTTTTGTGAAACGCTTCAGAGTGTGCTTCCTTCGGAAGGCCTGTGTGTTGTTTCTGAAGCTGTCGGGTGCAAAATATGTTCCCAGGGTTCATTACAAGAACCACCCTCTATACTTTTATTTCAACAACGGTGACATAGCTAAGGTGCAAGAAGTATCATTCTTCTCAGAAGGGGAAAGGAGAAAAAGGCAAACAGCAGGATATCATTTAAGCTGGGAGGGATTTTTTTATTTGTGTACATTACTAAAGCACTTGTTGCTGTGATACTTACAGGTTTGACATTGGCCCCATTCTGTGTCACTTAGTGTGATGATCTTGCACTGATCAGAGCCACCTTTGCTCTTGCTGCCTTGTACGGTTGCTTAGGAAAGGAGCTGGGCTATGACAGAACAGTGAAATGTTTCCATTCTCGTTGAAGGACGGAATGGTATTCAGTGTCACTATCCCTCTAGAGTGTAGTTTTGCATGGGCTTTTGTGCTGCAGGCCAAACTTATGCCTCACATCTTTTGCATCATCCTTTCGCATCCTCGCATCATTTACTACAAAGCAGAACCAAGCAGAAATGGCAGTTGTTGGAAGTAGTCTGCACTCATAGCCGAGTGGCCATCCTTTTCTTACTGTTCGGTGCATATTTTTGCCTTTTTGTCACCCCTGTAACAAAACTGTGCAGGTACCGTGCAAGGCGACCACCAAGGACATCTGCAGACCCCAAGCCTGTTGCCATTAGTGACACTGGGACTCCTGCTAGCAGGTCAGTGCCATTTGCAGCTTGATCAGCTTGTTGGGGTGCCTTCTATTCATCAGTGAGAACAACCTGCTTGGCTTAGAGTGTCACGGCAATCCATTTTAAGTGATGGGACTCTTGTAGCAGTCATGGACAGTTTGGTGCCTTCGGTGACAGGTAGCTTTCCTTTGAAATTACTAAGCTGCCTGCTTCTTTGTTCTATGTTCTGTCTGTCCTGAGTACAGTTAAACCAGTGTGTAACAAACCTAATTATAGCAAATTCTTCAATATTACGAAGTTTCCCAATTCTCCACACCGTCCTCATGATCGTAGTGTTATGTGCTTCCCCTCCAAAATATTGATCTTTGAAAGGTTTTTCTGCGGCTCAAACAATAAAGAAAATTCACTTGGTTCTTTTGCTGAGCAGACAGTGGAGGACAATAGCGTGCTTCTCAAAACCCGCTGCATGTAACAAGTTAGTCACAGCAGATGGCAATAAGTATTCGAATTGACGTTGGGGCTGCGGCTGAAAATGATGGAGACGGTTGATGGCAAAGGAATGTTGCAGTATCCTTAGTTGTTCATTCCCCGACAGTGCCTGGAACACTTGTCGTCGTTGTGGACTTGGGTGTGGATGGTTTGTCTTCAGGGGAAGGCAGCAGGAACAGCAGGAACGGTAATGCTGCCTCGGCATAGGCAGGTGGCTTTGTTGGGCTGTCTTATATTCCCCGACTCCCTCCACCTTTCCTTCACAAAAAGTGCCGCTTCAGATCCCCCAAGGGCCTTTAATCTTTTGCAAGGCGACATGTCGTCGTCCTGTGTTGCTCTATTTGCCTGCCTCTATTCTGCAGGTTTTATTCTTGGACTGTGTGCAGCTTGCCCAGCTCTTAACCCTCATGAGCCTGAAAGTTTGCCCCTAGATTCGAGTGGAATACTCCTTTAAGAAGGCAAAATTTCAATTGCTTGCCCAAGTCGAGGGAAACTTTCTGTCTGTAATTGCGTTACTTTCAAGACATGGGGTCAAATTTTACAAGTCTCTTATTCTGGTAACACTTATGCACCTTCAAAGGGGACGGCAGTTTGGGAAACTGCTTTTTCTAGCAATAAATAAATCTACTCATTCTTCCTGTTAGAAATACCCACATCAAGGGTACTGTGCAGTCATGCATTTTATGTTTCTGCTAAAAGAACATTGTTTGTACATAGATGCTGTTCTCTTGGTTTCTTGCCTTCACTGGTCACTGTAAGTCTAAAGTTTTTGTAGTTTTTGCTTTCAAGGGTGATTAATATCAAAAAACATAATTGACAGCCTCCTCAGTAAATTTCTAATCAGATGATGTCCACTTGGAGCATATTCTTTGCTTGATATAAGATGATTGTTTTCTCTAGATCACAACTTTCCAGAAGAACAAGAAATAATACTTCCTCAGACCCTACAAAACACCTTGTTTTACCATTGTTGCTAGACATACAATAGCTGAACAAGGGAGTAGCACCAGCCCAATGTGTCTGCTACTGCCCTTTCCTCTTACCTTGGAGGGGTGACACCACATTCTTGTTTTCCAAATGCCTGGGGAGTCTTCGCAGGTGGCGCTCGTCATGAGAAAAGATACACATTCAAAGCTGCTAGGCAGTCAAGGCAGTTAAAGGAGAATAAATAAGCGTACATAGTAGCGGGGAAAAAGGCTTGATTGGTTTTATGGTTTAGAGTTTGCGAACCCTATCTCGAGTTTTATTTTTTTATGTTGTGAAGCCTTGCTATCTTTAAAATTTTATGACAGCCTTTTTTTCACTCTACGAATGCCTTTCAGTAAATGCTCTTGGCAGTAAAAAGACCATGTACATTGAAAAGAGTGAAAATTAACCTTCCAAAAAAAGTCCTGCCTCTCCAAGCTGTCAGTATTCCATAACCTGCATATGAGCTTTGAAAACGGTGTTCGTGGCTCCTATTCAAGGACCTCAAGCGCTGGTAACGAACTGTAAATTAATCACTATTTTTCAATTCTTAGAATACAGATGAAAAGGGCTTCCAATTAGATTGTTTGCATAAGCCCAGCAATCTGGAATCACAAACATGAGAAACCCCATGCCCTAAGCGAAAAATACCATCAGCATGTGGCTAGATGAGGTAGTTGCCACCGTAGTGTTGCATTCGCACCGCCTGTCTTGACCCGCATGTGCGTGCTTGCACACGCCTGTAGTCCAGAGAAATACTTTTCGGGACTGTTCACATACCCCTCTGCAGCTGCGTGCATGCGCTACGCCAGCTCCTCCAGCAACCAATACTCAGAGGTAAGGCTGCATCCTTTTGTTAGGAGGGCACTAGCATTGTGAAGCAAAGTTTTCTGGCTCGAGTTCCCTACATATAGGACTCTTCAGTGGCTGGGACAGCGTAGAGCGCTGGCAACGCAAGGTGAACAATCTGTTTCTTGGGGCAGTGGGGCGGTTAGACCGATAGTGGGAAGAAACGCGTGAAGAAGTAGGTGCCTGCACATGTTCATGGCTAGTGGTGTTGTGACCACACGCGCTCATCTAGCCTGGCCATGGTGCCATCAGCAGCCTTCGCCGCTTGCACTGCCCACCCTACTCGAAGCTGCATAGTGGAAGCTACAGCAGAGGTGAGGTGGCGGCTGCGGCTGCAGTTACATGCACTGGTGTCAACATGAAATGTTTTGGCACTTTTATAACTTACAGTGATCGAGAGGCTAACGTAAACATTTCCAAAGTTATTTCCTCTACATCTCTTTTATTTCGGTTTCAGTTGTGCGTTGTACTTTGGAATCTTTGCACAAAAACTTAATATAACGAAAATCTGGATGTAACAAAAAATTGTGCACTTAACCAGGTTTAACAATACTTTTTGTATGTATTCAGTGTTCACGTAGTCATTCAGCTTCTTTCTTTATGGTGCATCTTTACATACTTGGCTGTAAATTAGTTGGAGGTGAAGTTCCACTGCACATGTGCACAGAATTTTACTTGTAGTAAATTGCTGTGGACGGTTTGGGAGTGCATGTGTCAGGAACATGTCTACATGTAGTGGAATCATCTCTTTGCTGCCTTGCCAGTTGACCATGTTTTTGCACAATTAGAAAAATTGCTCTTGTGGGGAATTTGGTTTTCATACAGTCTGATTACTCACATGGAAGCTGTACTCGGCTTGAGGTGCCCCTGTGCTGTTCTGGCACATTTGCCTGACACGCCCCCTCTTCCTGTACTCCACACCGGTTCACCGCATGACTCTTGGTGGTTCTGGTGCTATAGGTCCCGTGAAGAAGGTGGCAGCCCTGAGCATCAGTGTGCTCCTGGTCCCCCAGTGGTGGTGGTGAGCAGGCGGAACTCGCCACCCCCTGCCTTGGCCCCGCCGACTCTCCACCCGGGGGCAGAGACCACCTCTGCAGTTGGCCTAAATCCTGAAAGCCCTGCCTTCCAGCCAGAAGAGCCCTGGCACAATCCATCTCCACCGTGCCGGGTGAGTGGCCCTTATTTTGCACCATGCTGTGCTCTCCACCCCTCTTGTTGTCTGTTGCTGATCACATATGCCCCCCCCTCATCAGTGCTGATTGTAGGCTACAGTTTGTGTAGATGAACCGTATTGATGTTTTTTTTTTGTTTTTTTTTGTTGATGCTTCGCTAACATTTTGTTACGTGGCAGCAAGATTTATATTAATGAGATGCTGTGTCATGGAAACATCCAACACAGCCACATTATGTTGATTGTATTTGCACTTATTTTTCAAGTATTTGGAGCCTAAGAAAAATGCACCAGATTGTCCAGTGGGTTATTTTTAGTTGCCTGAAGTAACTTCCATGCATACTCTGGGACAGATTTACTTGGTTTCTTTGGGTTGCTGCGGCTCAATAAAGCATTAGAAAATATATGATAATGTTCTCCCGGTGTTTCTGCTGCAGCAGCAGAGTCATTTGCATGCATTGAAAGAGCCAGAACACATATCTGAATGTGTTGAAGAAGGTTTGAAATATGTGAGCAATGGCAAACTGTGCCTGTTTGTGATTGCTTGCTTGTTTCACCCTTTTTGCCCTGTTCTTTGCTTGGCATTTTCTAGCCCCAGGTTAACATTATGGCAGCCACTCTTTTTTTCTCTCATAGAAAGGGTGGGTTTTAAAAAGACTGCCTAGTATCCAATTTCATTACTTTTAGGAAACTGTATCAGTTTATGTTTGGTTGCAAAGGGGGTGCAGTTTAGTTTAGTTCTTGAATCACTGTTAAGCTGAATGCATGCAGCAATTAGTTTAATTCATGTGTGTGCAAAATGAGACAGTACAGGAGCATGCTAAATTCATTGCTGCTGGATTTGTGTGAAGACTGTAATTTCTGTGAAGTGGCACCATTTTGTTGCTGTTGATTGTCATAATCTTCAGGAAGATGACGATGATTGGGGCTCCAGCCATGGATCATGTGACAGCTCAACGTCCAGCCATCACCCAACCCGACCGTGAGTACTTCCTGTTGAAGCGAGAGGGTGTGTGATTTACTGAGGCATGCAGAATTCTATTTTTTTTTATTTTCAAGCAACTAAATCAGTGTGCCATACTGCTCTTCCTTGATGGCCAAACATGCTCTCGCAAAGTTGCGCAGTGGATGCTCTTAACCTCAGATGTTTGGCACCAGAAAAAATGCTCATTGTTGAATAATCGTTAAATATGACTTTGAAATGAATGGCCACAACATTCCTGTATTCATGCGAGTCATAGGCGTGGTGTATTTTGTTTGCTTCAATTTGGGAGCTACAGTAAATGTACTAGTTTGTGGGGAAATGTGTAACAACATTGAAAACATGCGGCCCTGCACTGCTTCTTTTGCAGTGTAAAGCACCTGCACTCGTTTCTCTCTAGCGTAGGATCCTGTCTTTAAAGTGAACGGCCACTGCAGCAAAAGTTTTTTACTTTAAACTTAGAGGGACGAAAAAGAACGTTAAAATTATCCTAAAGTTTGAATTATCGAATGACCCCCTGTTTACAGTAAATTTATGCAGTGAAAGACTGAGGAATGTTTGCCTTATTTTAAGAATGAGACCAGCGCAGCAGTGTTTAGTTTTTTTTTTCGTTTCACTTCCCGTGACACCTCTTGTATATAAGTGGCATTCATCACACAATGAACAGCCTCGTCCACTTATAGTTATAACACTGTCACTGCTTTTAAAGCGCCATTGTGTCCGACACGTCGATGCAGTAAAGCAAAGTGGCTGGCCATGCGAAGCGCCACCTCCGTGTCCGTCTGTGCTTGTATTGATTTGCTTCGATATGCGCCTGCATCGGATGCAATGCTGCTTTGAAAGAAGTGACCTTGTTATAGCTACAAGTGGATGAACGTGAACAACTCATGACGAGTGCACAGAATGGAGAGCAACTACCTAGCACAGAACTCGGGCTTTTGAGTATGGTTAATACCTGGATGCAGCATACCTTGGAAAGCCTGTTCTAATTAACTGCTTTGCAACTCATTGCATCTGATTCGAAAGTATCTAGCGCCGTAGACCTAATGGTCGTTGGCTGGTACTGAGGCGGCAGTTTGAGTGATCTTGATTGCCAAAGTAACGGCATTCGAAATAACTAGCTTTGACTGCATTGTCACGTAGTGGTGACAAGGCTGTAGACACCAAAAGAGGACACAGGCATGATAGTGCTGAAGTTCACTCTTTATTGGGTTGACTTGCGCCTGCAAAAGAACTAAACAATTCGGCGGCGGCGATAGCAACAGACATGCTCGTCAATCATAGAACAAAGAATGCCTGTCATACCTGTCAACGCTCAATTTAAAGGCTGCGAAGAAACATCGAGATAAAGCCGCAAACAGTGACTAGTGCAGCCTGGAACATTGCAGAAACATGCGCGAGTGGTTGGAATCTTCGAGAAACATCTTGGCACATCTTGCGTGACAAAGAAACTGATTAAGTTGTGCCTCGCGACAACAAGCATGAACAAAAAAAGTATACAGAATTGATTCATGTGCTAGAACCAGGGTGATAAGGCTGTATGCCGGCAGCTGCTAAAAAAAAGAAACAAAAAGAGATTTGACTGTTTCGCGGCATTGCTCCCCCCGTAAAAAAAACATCGCCTCGATGTTCCAAAATAAACAAAGGAACCTAAACATAAACATTACAAAGTGTAAACACCACAGATTCTTTAATGCACATAATATGGCCTCAAGCGTACAACATGTACGATTTATGGGTGTGCGCGTCGCCGTTGTGAAGCTGTCGTACCATCGGGAATGACTTCATAGTCCAGTTGTCCGACACTGCAGATGATTTTGTATGGCCCAAAGTATTGACGCAACAACTTTTCATATAGTCCGCGACGGCAAATTGATATGCATACCCATACTTGGTCTCCGGGCTTGTGCGTGGCGGCGTCGCAAATTGTATCATCGGGCGTTGGTGCGTTGTTGATGTTCAATGCGCAGTTGTGCAAGTCGTCTAGCGTCCTCTGCACGCTGAAGGTAGGGGGCGACGTCCAGGCTCTCCTCGTCTGTTACTTGTGGCAGCATTACATCGAGCGTGTTCATTGGATTCCTGCCATACACAAGCTGGAATGGGGTCGCCCTGGTCGTCTCCTGAATAGCCGTGTTATACGCGAAGATCACATATGGCAAGATGGCATCCCAGGTCTTGTGTTCAGCGTCGACGTACATGGCGATAATATGTGCGATTGTTTTGTTGAGGTGCTCCGTATGTCCGTTGGTCTGGGGATGGTAGACAGTTGTCCTAGGGTGGCTCGTTTGACTGTAGTACAAGATAGCCTTCGTGAGCTCATCTGTAAATGCAGTTCCTCTGTCCGTAATGAGCACTTCAAGAGCGCCGTGTCGCAGGAGAATTCGTTCGATGAAAAACTTAGCAACTTCTGCTGCAGTACCGTTGGGCAGGGCTTTCGCTTCCACATAGTGGGTCATGTAATTGGTTGCCACGATGATTCATTTGTTCCCCGCTGATGAAGTTTGGAAGGGGCCGAGGAGGTCCATCCCAGTTTGTTGAAATAACTTTTAACACTTGAGGTACCCCCAGTGCCGGCTTGGTCCAGGGAACGAGCATAGCGATTTATTTTTGATTACGATTGTTATACAAATAACTTAGTCAGCGGAATATGCACATTTCAGTGTTCTGCAGGTGTTTTTAATTAACATCATCATCATTATCAGCCTGATTATAAATTAGATAAATGAGGATAATATAAGAAAAACTGCTCGATACTTCTTGAGAGACCTAATCCAAGCTAGACTCGTATTTATAATCAAAAGATCCATCGCTCCAGTCCGCAGTCGAAGGTCCCGCATGGTTAGCTATCCGAAAGTAACCGCGCGCACGGAGGGTGCACTTTCGGTGGCCCGCACAACGGAGGTAAATGACACGTTGTGAAATCAAGATGGCAGAGGGAGATGGAAAGAGGCTAAAACAATCTTCTTTGCTGCTGCTAGCCGCAAGCAAGGGCGCGGCAAAAGCAAACGAAAGCAGTGATCGAGTAATGTGCCGATCTATTGGAGAGGCAACGGCATGAGCCCCTAAACGTGACGCGTTATAGCAGACACGTCAGCTGAATAAAAGTAAAAACCTGCAAACCTGTGGCAGATGGCAGAACAACCCTTTAAATCGTAACCGCATGCACGCACTGCGAAACGCACGCGCTGCATGTTCGCTTAGCGCGATAGTAGCGCGCAAAGCGACTGCGCCCACCAGCGAAGAAGGTGGGGAGGTGGGCACGGTCGCTCCTTACTCTTCATTATATAAGTACAGTAGAACCCCGCTGTTGCATTCCCGGGTGCTGCGTTTTCCCAGCTGCTGCGTTCTTATAATCGAGTCCTGGCATGACTCACATAGTGTTCTATGCATTAGAAACCCCGCTGTTACGCCATAACTTCGGGCACGTTCCTGCATCATACGTCGCGAACTGGCAGGCCTGAGTAACAAGCAGCGACGGCCATGTTTACTTTTAAGCCCAATTGACTTGGCCTGACTTGACCTAGCTTGGCCGGTTGTTAGTGGCGTGTCTACAGAAGGCGCTTGCGGCGCTCGGGCAGGTGGCATCATCATCATCATCAGCAGTCGCCTTTTTTTTTTTTTTTTGCATCTTTTTTACCTATCATCGTGCCATTTTTCATTCTCCCATGCTGCTTCCTTTGTGTGGTTGGTGCTTGCGCGGCTGACTTCGTGCTTCAGACTCCTTCCACATATCATTGCATCATTTCGTGCCTCCGGCTAGGAATCACTTCGCGTGTATTTTCCTGCTGTGGGATACGCAAGAAGTGAATTCATACCGTGGTTGTGTGCACATGCGTCCAGCACGCTTAATCGCTGATCCTTTCACGCTGCAACAATAAATCGCTGTGGGTTAGCGGCTGCCTCGTTTCGTCGCAGCGCGGGAACTTGTTACAGTGATAGAATCAAGAAAGCGCAAAGCGCTCTCCTTGGAGGAAAAGCTGAACATTCTTCGCATCATGGATGCAAACCTGACGCGGAAGCGGCTGTGCATCGCAAAAGATCCTGTACTCGTGCCATCCACCTTGAACTCCGCTGTTTCGAAAAGAAACGAGATCGAAGGAAACGCCCGGTCATTCGACATCAAAAGGAAGCAGGTCCGCAGTGCGGGGCACGTGCAGCTTGATGAGGCTGTTTACACATGGTTCAAGCAAGCCAGAGCTGCAGGGGTGAATTTTGATGGCACCATTTTGCGTGAAAAAGAGCTGGAGATAGCAGACAAGCTTGGGATCAACAATTTCAGTGCGTCAAACGGTTGGATCGACCGCTTTAACAAAAGGCACGGAATTTGCTATCGAACCGTGATTGGAGAGGCTGCAAGCGTGGGCACTGCTACCATAGACAACTGGAAAGAGTCCATGGCGGTCATTATCGAGGGCTACGAACCCAAAGATATTTTCAGTGCCAATGAAGCGGGCCTCTTTTATAAGGTACAGCCATCAAAGACGCTAAGCTTTAAAGGCGAGGCTTGCCACGGTGGGAAAAGCAGCAAAGAACGCCTCACCATGTTGTTGTGTTGCAACTCGGATGGCTCCCAGACGATGAAGCCGTGGGTCATTAGAAAATTTCGAAGCCCACGGTGCCTGAAAAACAATCGGTACCTGCCCTGCCAATACAAGAACAACAGCAAAGCCTGGATGACATGCACAATTTTTGAGGAGTTCTTGTCCTACATGGACTCGAAAATGGGCAATCAAAGAAAGGTTTTTTTTTTTTTTTTTTCAGACAACTGCTCCGCGCACCCTAAGGACACCGTCGCTGCGGAACGTCAAGGTGTTGTACCTTTCGGCCAACACAACAAGCCACCTTCAACCCTTGGATGCTGGCATCATAAAAAATTTCGCATTTTTACAGAAAGTGCATAGTTAAGCGATCCCTGGCCTCAGTAGATTGCGGGCAGCAGTCGACTGACATTAGGGTTCTTGATGCCATGCACTATTTGGCTATGGCATGGAGCGCTGTCACTGCCGCAACGGTCAAAAACTGTTTTGTAAAGTGTTTCAGCAACACAGGCTGCGCAGCAGAACCTGTAAACACCGAGGACTGCGAACTCGACACGGCCATGGAAGCAGTTGGCGCGTACGGATTGTGTAGAGCGATTATGTTTCTGTAGACGACGCCGTTGTCGCCTCCGAGATGATGACCATTGACCAGATCGTGGCCGAGTGTGTTGACGCGCACAACAGTGGCGACGAAGAGGAGGTTGAGCCGCTGCCTGAACCCACCTTCACTTCGGCTGTAGCGGCATTAGCCTTCTCAGAAGGTATGTTTGTGACGACCGCGAGAGCCACACGGCACTGCGAGTATTGGAAAAACGAGTTGTGCTCACGGGACGCGAGAAAATGTGACAGACAATGCTGCACGACTTTTTTAAGCATTAGCATGGTAATAAACATGCTTTCACTTGCCCACTACTGTCATTTTTCAATTTGTCCTTCTTCCTGACTCTTACGTTTCCCGACTGTTACGTTTTTTTCTTACTGTCCTGTGAAAAACGTATTAGCGGGGTTCTACTGTACCAATACAACGCGGGGCGAAAATACGAACTTGTAGAAAGATTTGACAGATGGCGCAGCCTGTCCAAGCATGCCAGCTTCGCGCTCAGGCGCAAAGTTTTGAATGCACGAGAACGTACCAGTAAGTCGGTGACATGGGGGGGGGGAGCGCGAAAACGTACCGGTACGTGTGTGACAGCGAAAGGGTTAATTGGGGGCTGTATTGGGCTCAGTAGACCAGCCAGTCTCGTTGGGGATGTCTTGCGTTGCTGGCATTCACAGAATGCGAGCAGGCAACTGTGGCCAGTAATATTTCTCCTGTATCCTGTGAAACGTGCGTGCAAACCCGAGATGCCCTGCTGTTGGCTCATCGTGCAGCGCCTACAGAATCTCGTGTCTGAGGTTTTTGGGCACAAGAAGAAGCTGCGCGGTTCTGCTGGCCGCGAAGTTCTTTACGACGACGTCATTACTTAAGGCAAATGACGATAAATGACGCCTGAACACAGCCGGAGGGGAAGCGATCTTTCCTTCGAGGTAATAGCCAGGTCTTTCAACTCATGGTCTGAGCACTGCTGCTGTGCGAAGTTGCTGTCGCTTACCGGTCCCAAGAAGGCATCTTCGTTGTCTTTTGGCGGCGCATCAACGGGGACTCATAGCAAGCAGTCTGCGTCGCAGTGTTTGCGGCCGGACTTGTAGACGACCTTAATGTCTAATTCTTGAAGACGCAGGCTCCATTGTTCAAGGCGGCGGGACAGATCTTTTAAGTTTTTTTAAAAGTTTTTTTAGGTTTTTTTTTTCTGAAAAAGAAATAAATAAATCAAATAAAATCAAAAGTTGGCTAGCCAGCAGAGAGTATGGTGATCGCTCACAACCCTGAATGGTTATCCGTACAAATATTTGCGAAATTTTGATGTGGCCCAATTGATGGCTTCCTTCCATGCCTTGGGTATATTTCCGGTTATCAATATTTCATTGCTTCGATGGCGGCTTCAGAAAGATGGGCAAGCATAGTATAGTGTATATTGTCTGGTCCCAGTGCTGTTTTTTTCCCAGAGGATAATACACTAGTCAGTTCTTGTAATAAGTTGATTGTAATCTTCGTGTATGCCTGATCTGAATTGTGTTTTAATAAAGTATGCGTGTAATTTGACGAGCTTGTCACTTCGGAAAAGTGCTCACCCAAAATGTTTGCCTGTTCTTCTAATGTTGTTTGCATGCTAGGTGCTGTGAGCATTGGAAGTGTGAAAGGAGTAAAATTTCCTGTGAAATTTCATACCTGTTCTCGCATTTTTTTTTATGTTAGTGAACTGTTAACTGAGGATACATATTGCTGCCATGATGTTTTTTCTGCGTTCCTACGAATGTACTGCGCTCTTGCTCTGACCTTAGAATTAATTTCTCAGATGTCGGATACTTATGGAGGATTCCCCACGCTTTATGCTGGTGCTTTTTTGCCAACCTACATTCCTCCGTCCACCATACCATATGTTTTTTCCTCGCATATTCCGATGTTTATGGTATGGCTAACAAGGCTGCAGATATTATACATGTAGTGAGCCTTTTGTTTATTTCTTCTGTAGGTAAATTATCTGAGTACTCTTTATCTAATGTTGCATTGACTTTAAAAACTGACCAGTCGGCGAGGTGGAGTTTCCAGCGCTGTGACCTGGTAGACAGGATGGATGTCGATGATGTTAGCTTTAAAATCGTAGGTAGTTGATCACTTCCTAGAGGGTCGTCTAAAACATCCCAAATAAAATTATTAAAAACTGATCGAGATGCAAAGGTTAAATCAAGGCAGCTAATTCTTCTGAACCTGGGGCAGCAATAAATGGCTTTGCCAGTGTTCATTAAAACTGTGTCATTTAAAATAAAATCTTCTATGAGTTGCCCCTGGAATCAGTGTGCTCACTTCCCCAGAATGAAGAATGTGTGTTAAAATCCCCAGTTATCACATATGGCTCAGGCAGTTGTTTAACAAGTTCTTCTCACCAGTCATGTATTGTAACTGTATACAGTAAAAGCTCGTTAATTCGAACTTCACGGGACCAGGGAAAAAAGTTCAAATTATTGAATGGCCTCGAAAAAACTGCCAGGAATCATTTTTATTACGGTGAATGTACCGTATTTAGTCTTGTCACAAACTCACTTGCGTAATGAACCCGCCCAGTCCAGATTTGTGCCTACGAATCTGAAAAAACAAAAACAAAAAAACACGCCGTCAGTCGTTAGCACGTTCCTCTGTTTCCCACCATCACGGTCTACAACGCATACCTGGTTCCATCTTCTGCCCCCGTTTTGGACGTGCGCAGCCTCTAATGATGCTTTCCTATCGCTGAAGTGTTTTATTCTTATTTTTTATTGTGTGATGTGCGCCGAGCCGCCCAGACGCGACGGCGCGTAGTTCGACTTATCCGTAGCGGAACCGACTCGCATTCGAGTTAACGGGCTTTTTTTATATACAGATTTCTATGAAGCTTGGCCGGACCAAGTAGTGTAGTTCGAATTATCTGAAAATTCGAAATGTCGAGGTTCGAATTAACGAGCTCTCACTGTGGTGTGGTGTATGTACAGTCGAGCCCACTTATAACAATACTCAAGTGCCAAGAAAATGTCATTGTTATAACCAATAATTGTTATAACCGGGTTTGCCAAAAAATGCAGTCAACATAGGGTTCAAAAATTTTAATCAAGCAGAAAAAAAGTTGTCCACTAAACAAAAAAACCATAGTCTGTGAGCTTCGCTTGCTTCACAGAAAGCTTATTAACATTGGTCTCGAGAGCATCTAATTGTTCGACGTGCTCAAGTGGAAGGCCCCTTGAAAAAACTAAGTCCCGGAGGGAATAAATCATATGCAGGGCCTCCTGTGAGGACACTACTTGGAGAGGCTGATCTGCAGTGTCGTCGTCGTCATCGCTGTCGTTGCCCGCCGATCGCACATTTTCCACGATTGCCTCGTCAGGATTTCGGACGTTTCCACATCATCATCTGCATGCAGAAACTCATCCAGTCCTGATGCATCATTGCTGAGCGCAGACCACAGTTCTGGCATCCCTTCATTGGTCTGAGCTACGCGTTGCAGCCAACCATTTCCCCGACGAAAGTCCTTCTCGTGAAGAAGAAAGGCAAAATGACTCGCCTTCGCCATTAGGATCGGCCCACTAATGGGCAGGTTCTGTGCATGGGCGCTAAGAAACCATTGGAACAAGGCTTCCTCCACTTCCTTGTAGGCGCCCTGCCAGACCCTTTTCCGTTTGTTGTTCTTCGAACCAGAGCATTTTTCTTGAAGCAGCTTATCTGCGGAGCGGATGATTGTAGAAACTGTCGGTTGAGGCAGTCCGTACTTCAGCACTAGGGCCGACACCTTCTGTCCATTCTTGTGGTCCTCAACTATGCTGCGCTTCGTCTCCAATGAAATCGCTGTACGTTTTCTTTTTGCTGGCAATAGCGCCGTGCAGTCCGGTGAAGGGCGTACGGCAGACGGATCTGCCATTGTACGACGAGAAAGCAAAACGCCACAGGCGTTGCACACACACCACGTGCACCCCACACGTATAAGCACTACGACGCCCGCCCGCACACAGCCGCCGCTATCGCCACATAGAGAGTCGGTCGGGACGGCGGCGGGGACGCGACCATGTGACGGAGCGCGGAGGTGGGGGTGGGGGGGGCAAGGGTAGAGAAACGGAGTGCTCTCCTCTCTTCGTATCGTGGGCGCATTCCACTCGTCTCGAAAGGTGGAAGGGTGACATGCGGAGCGAAATGCGCTCGCTTTGCGCGATTGCGGACGCTCGCGTTTTCGTCGGAATCACGCGTATTTCTTTTTGAAGCTGGGTCACAGTAGCCGGTTTTAATCGTTATAACCGTTAGTGCGGCAACCCATCATTGTAGTAAATAAATTTTTTTACTATTGGATACATAGTAAATTTGACGGTGACATGGCTGTTCATTGTTATAGCCGATATAATGTAATAACCGGTATCTTTATAAGTGGGCTCGACTGTACACAGATCATATTGTTATTGTTCTATGGCTTATAATATTTACTACAACACCTTCTATGTCTGTCTTTGTGGTACTTCTCTTGCAAGGACGTCACCTTGAGTTACGATAGCAACGCCTTGTGAAAGTCGGCTAGCCTGCACTCGGTCTTTCCGGAAAATGTTATATTTTTTAAAGATGTTTGCGTGCTGTGGCCCGAGGTTTGTTTCCTGTAGGCACACAGCTGTGGGTGCCATTGTTGCGAGTATATCTGTTATGTCTGTGTAGTTTCTGTGCAGACCTCTACAATTCCACTGTATTATATACAGTTGAACCCGGATACATCAAACTCGAAGGGGATCGCGAAATAGTTCGATATATTGATAATTCGATATATAGAAATCGGCTTGAGATGCCACTTGCGATCTTGGAAAATGATACGGTATTTGTCGCGTAGTCAACACACTCGTATAATGAGCCCGCTGCCCATTTTTGCCCCCGAGAATTTGAAAAAAAAAAAACGTTCGGCGGTGTGTCCCTCCATTTCGACCGTCGCATCCACAGCTCATTTATTGGCAGCACCCAAAAAAAAAAAAAAATCTGCCACATCTTGACGTCCGCAGGCGCCATAGCTTACGCTGCGCACGTTCAGCCTGATAAGAACAACTCTCGCAAAAGAAAAAAAAAACATTGGTGCTTCTTAACTTCCGTAGCCGCCATTGCATACGTTCAGCAAGATGGCAAGAAAAAACGACTCTCGCAAAAAAGAAAAAAGATCTGCTGCTTCTTAGCGTCCGTGGCCGCCATAGCTTACGCATGTTCAGCACGACGACATAAGATGCGAATCGCACGTCAACCGCCGCGCGCAGAGCGTTCACAACACACACTGGAGAAGCCTCTGCCATGGGCTAAGCTGGCTTGTCCGCGCGTGCGTAGTGTGTGCTGCTGCCAATGAAGATCGGGAAGGGGAGAGATAAAGATCGCGTTTTTCCCCTCTCCCGAACACCACGACTGCATTGGTTCCCTCTCGTTCCTTCACACACATGACTTGCAAACGTCACGAGCTAGCGCTGCAGTGATCACCGCAGATGCACGCACCTTTGGGGGAAGGGCGCCGCGCTGCCCTAGACCAGCCGTCGCCGAACTGCGCCCTCTCATTCCTTCCGCGCGTGGCTTGAAAATGTCACGCGGCAAATGGCCGAAGTGATACGATCGTCTTTGGGAAAGGTGCACCGTACCGTCCAATGCATGGTGCGGAGTTCGATATATCGAACAATCAGTGAAATTGAGTTCGATATACGACGCAGCTTTCCTATACTTTTACATGGGATTTTCAAGGCTATATTCCGTGAGTGCGATATAACCAAAATTTTATATATCCGGGTTCAACTGTACACCATTGTAATAGGCATTCTAGCGCCTCTCCTCAAACCTGGAAAACCCTCAAACAGTCCCAATAGTTACCGGCCAATAGAACTTACTAGTTGTATAGCAAAATAATTTGAATGTGTTATAAATATAAGGCTTACCTTCATACTCTAATCCCGGCGAATTTATCAGTGTGGACATAAAAAAACTTGTTCAACTACTGATCACCTTGTACGTCTCGAGAACACTGTCCAGGAAGCGTTCGCCGACAGCCAACACTGTATCGGAGTCTTCTACTTGGAGAGGACTTAGGATACTACACGGAGGTTCGGTATCCTCCGTGACCTAGCGGACCTAGGCATCTGTGGCAGGATGCTGAGCAGTTTGAGCGACTTCCTGGCCAATCGCACTTTCAGAGTCCGCCTAGGCGCAACTTTCTCCAATACTTTGTCAAGAGAATGGTGTACCCCAGGGGTGCATCTTGAGCACAACCTTTTCTATAGTCAAAATGAATTCAATAGGAAAAGTCATCCTTAAGTCCATAATGTACTCGGTTTATGTAGATGACCTACAAATAGCGTGCACCTCTTCCAACATATCTACTTGAGAGCGACAGATTCAAATGACAATAAATAAACTAATTACCTGGGTAGACAAAAACGGATTTAGATTTTCTCCTCAGAAAACAGTAGCGGTCCTGTTCTCTTTAAGACTAGGCCTGCAAGCTGATCCCACACTACATCTAAACCTAACCACACTACCACTCAAACAAGAACACAAATTTTTAGACATCACTTTTGGCAAAAAACTAAAATTTTTACCTCATATTAACAACTTAAAGAAGAAAGCTTCACAGGCCCTCAACTTCCTCAAACTATTGTATCGTAAATGTTGGCGATCAGACAGGGCATGCCCACTACATATCTATCATTCGGTCATTCATTCAAAGCTAGACTATGGGTCCTTACTACATGGCTCAGCAAGATCGTCCTATCTGAAACGACTCGATCCTGTCCATAATCTTGGTCTACAGTTGTCGTGCGGTGCTTAAGGGCCTGTCACACTAGCACGACATGACGCCGATTTGGTCTGCCAACAGCGCGTCTTCCTGATGTCTGCGTCTATGTCACACTGCGCCGACGGAAACAGTCGGCCGACAGTCGGTGTCGGCGGCGCGTCGCTCGCAAGACGGCTGTCGGCCGACGGTCGCCCAACTCCTATGTCACACTAGCCAGACAACGTGGGAAACCTCCCCACCGACCAGGCCCACTCATTCTCACTCTCTTCTCGTGTCATTATACGTTCATTTTCTTAATCCTTTTATTTTTTTTTTTTACAATGCGAAATTCTCCTTTTTGTATAGCTACTCCCTATTTTATTTTTCATGGTTTATTCTCGTAACTACTTAAGGAACGCTTAATTTTAATTCCATTTCATATATTCGACCATACCAAAACATGCGCCTCAACAGTCGTGATTATGGGCCGAGACTGAATAGTGCCGTGTAATTTACGGCTCTGGTTGCCGGATCAGAACGACGTCAGTGTTTGAAAAACAAAAGCTGTCCACGGCGAATAAGAGACAGTGTATATTCAAAGCTAAAAAAAAAAAAAAAAAAAAAAAACGCTACCCTTGGGATCGAACTCACGACCTCCTGTTTGATAGCCAGCTGCGCTAACCACTGCACCACAAAAGTTAGGCGTAACCGGCACTTTCAGAGGTTGGGATATGGTTCTAGCTAATACGCTGTCTTGCAGTGTGAAAGTTGCAAAGGTAGCAGGAGCGTTTACCGCTTAACTGACTGTCCAGCTTGCTGAGAGTAAACTGCAGATAGTTTGAATCATGCCACAGTAGCAGGTAAAACTTTCGGCAGATTTTCTAAAACCTTAGGCGGATTTCACAGGGCCGGCCGCGGGACCACGACTGCTGTTGGTTCTGTTGTAAAGTTTAAACGCAAGTTCTGCGCTTTTTGCGCACACAATTCTTGAAACACATTGAATTATGCAACAAAAAATTATTGCGTGATGCGTAAAATAGCGTTGAAATTGGGTTGCGAAGTAGCGACGCAGCGGCTAGACGTTAAACACAATGATCGAAGTGCGCAGGAGGATCGGCATCTCTGCTGGCTTCAGGAAAATAATCGCTTCTTTTCATCATTTCTTTGTCACGTGCTATGTTCATTTTGCACTATTCTGTGCAGTTCGGAAAAGCGGAAAGATTGCTCACGGTCCCGACGAGCGCCACAAATCTATGCGCCCCGAATTCACTCGCCCCGAAAAGAAAACGCTGCCGTTGATATTCCACACGCATTCGGCGGCCTTGAGTATTTTGGCGGCTCACGCTCGCGTTTCGGTCAGGGATTATGCATTGACTCTACTTTTTTACGTATATTAGTGCTGAAAGGTATTCGCTGTCGACGTGGTGTACTAGTCGGTTTTGCGTTTCGAGAAAGTTTTTGCTCGGCGGCCGATCTCTCGAAGACTCGGCCACCGACAGTCGGCAGACTGGTTTTGTCGGTGTCCCCGGCCTCAAAGCCTGTCACACTGGGAAGACATTTGGTTTTCGGTCGTGTTGGTGTCGTCGTCGGCCTAGTGTGACAGCTTGGTCGGCCGCAGACACGGTCGGCCGACGAGTTCGCCGACTGTCGGTGTCGTTGTCGGGTCTGTGTCGGTGTCGTGTCGCGCTAGTGTGACAGGCCCATTACAGGACATCCCCTATAGTCGGCCTTCATGTAGAAACGAATGAGCCTGCCTTGGAAAATCAAAGAGCAGCACTAACATGCACATACGTCCTTAAAGTTCGTTCACAGCCAAAACACCTATGTTATTCCATAGTCACAAAGTGCACATTCAGGACAATATTCAATAACAAGCCTCGGGCAATAAAACCACTACTCTTGCATTTTGAGGAAATACACCAGGGCTTATATATAACAAATGAAATGCCCAGTATTGCCACAAAACACGAACCACTCCCTCCATGGTAAACGCTCCCCGCAGTTTTTGACCCGACACTAACAAAATTTTAAAAACTGCTCACTCCGCATGAACACATACTGCAAGAATACATGTAACTGAAAGAAAAATACAAGAATAACACCGCATTTTACACAAACAGTTCAAAAAACAACGAGTCCAAGATAAAACAGAAAAAATAAGACTACCTCTTTGTGCATCAGTTTTCACTGCAGAGTGTTATGCTGTTTTAGCTGCTGTGGAAAAAGTAAGGAATGAAAACATTACAAATAGCATCATCTACACAGATTATTTAAACGTCCTGACTGCATTAAACTATAAAAAAGCTGTCAAACTAATGATTGGAAACATAATACACAGCATAGTACAGATAATGTCCCGAAAACATAATATAAAATTCTGCTGGGTCTCCAGTCATGTAGGGATTTAGGGGAAATGAAAGAGCAGACGTATGCGCTGCACAGGCCAAATCCATGAATATAAAGCATCAGAGCATACCCCACAGGGATTGCATAAAGTTGGTACACAGCAAACTAAGCTAGGTGGCAAACTGCTTGGGCAAATGAAACAAACAACAAACTGTATTCTGTAAGGCCCTTTTTAGGGGAATGGAAATTGTGCCGACATCAAGAATGTTTTATCGAAGTTATTTTATGTTGTCTACGTATAGGACACACACACACATCACACATAATTTCCTCTTGACAAAAAAAGACAAACCAGTGTGTGAAATGTGTGGTGATGAGCTCACTATCAATCACATTTTAATCTTATGCCCGCAACTTGAAGATCTTAGGAAAATATATTTTACACTACAGTCGAAACCCGCAATAACGAAATCGCCAGGGGCAGCAAAAAAAATTCGCTTTCGTGAGCATTTCGTTGCTGCAAAGATGAGACAGAACAGATAGAAAACTCGCAAAAAAATCATTTATTTCCAAATGTCAGCTTGGTTTGCCGAGCCTTGCCTTGCAACAACTTCATAGTTCTACTTTCACATTGCAAGCCACAATATCGTGACGGGATTTAAAGCAGCTCAGCCAGCCAGTGCTTGCTTTGAATTGTTCATGCCCGAGCATGCAGGCAAAGCCCAGAGCCTTCTGTTGCAGCACTTTGCCAATTATTACCAAATGTCAGTTAGCTTGGTTTGCCGAACCTTGCCTTGCAACAACTTCATGGTTCTATTTCACATTTGCAAGCCACAATGTTGTGACGGGATTTAAAGCGGCTCAGCCAGCAGCGCTTGCTCTGAATTGTTCATGCCCGAGTATGCAGACAAAGCCCAGAGCCTTCTGTTGCAGCACTTTGCCAATTATTACCAAATGTCAGTTAGCTTGGTTTGCCGAACTTTGCCTTGCAACAACTTCATGGTTCTATTTCACATTTGCAAGCCACAATGTTGTGACGTGATTCAAAGCGGCTCAGCCAGCCAGCGCTTGCTCTGAATTGTTCGTGCCCGAGCATGCAGACAAAGCCCAGAGCCTTCTGTTGCAGCACTTTGTCAATTATTACCAAATGTCAGTTAGCTTGGTTTGCCGAACCTTGCCTTGCAACAACTTCATGGTTCTATTTCACATTTGCAAGCCACAATGTTGTGACGGGATTTAAAGCGGCTCAGCCAGCCAGCGCTTGCTCTGAATTGTTCGTGCCCGAGCATGCAGACAAAGCCCAGAGCCTTCTGTTGCAGCACTTTGTCAGTTATTACCAAATGTCAGTTAGCTTGGTTTGCCGAACCTTGCCTTGCAACAACTTCATGGTTCTATTTCACATTTGCAAGCCACAATATTGTGACGGGATTTAAAGCGGCTCAGCCAGCCAGCGCTTGCTCTGAATTGTTCATGCCCGAGCATGCAGACAAAGCCCAGAGCCTTCTGTTGTAGCACTTTGTCAATTATTACCAAATGTCAGTTAGCTTGGTTTGCCGAACCTTGCCTTGCAACAACTTCATGGTTCTATTTCACATTTGCAAGCCACAATATTGTGACGGGATTTAAAGCGGCTCAGCCAGCCAGCGCTTGCTCTGAATTGTTTGTGCCCGAGCATGCAGACAAAGCCCAGAGCCTTCGGTTGCAGCACTTTGCCAATTATTACCAAATGTCAGTTAGCTTGGTTTGCCGAATTTTGCCTTGCAACAACTTCGTGGTTCTATTTCACATTTGCAAGCCACAATATTGTGACGGGATTTAAAGCAGCTCAGCCAGCCAGCGCTTGCTCTGAATTGTTCATGCCCGAGCATGCAGGCAAAGCCCAGAGCCTTCTGTTGCAGCACTTTGCCAATTATTACCAAATGTCAGCTAGCTTGGTTTGCCGAACCTTGCCTTGCAACAACTTCATGGTTCTATTTTACATTTGCAAGCCACAATATTGTGACGGGATTTAAAGCGGCTCAGCCAGCCAGCGCTTTCTGTGCATTGTTCATGCCCGAGAATGCAGGCAAATTCCAGAGCTTTCTGTTGCAGCACTTTGCCAAACAGAGGCGCTAAATTTGTTCGCACGCTGTTCACAAAACAAGCCAAACACCGCCTTTTCGACGTCCGGGAACGCCGTAGCCATCACTGTTTATGCTGTGCTCTAGCACCACTCTTAAGCGCACCGAGAATGGCTGCCTTACTTTTCAAAATAGTGGACAGATAGCTGCACGCAATCCCGTACTCGTTGACAATATCCACTTTTTTTCCTGCCTTTTTCTACTTGAGCAGTGATGGCAGCCTTCTCTTGCAGCGACAAAAATCTTCGTTGTTTAGGTGGCGGAGGCATCTTTTGAAACACAAACATGCCGACTACTGCTCATACGCACACCCACACATAGCACCACCACTGTACACAACGAACGCACGTGCACCGTTTCAGCAGGCCTAAAAGTGTAGTGCCGATGATAAGTCTAGTGTTGCCTCCTGATGGTGTCGCTGCGAGGCTTCTTTCCCTGAACATAGCCTCAGAGATCTGCGCGCGAACGCGTGCGAGTTATCTTGGAGGTCGTACTCTGAGCTTGTTCAGGCGCAGCCTCCACGAGCACCGCCCTGCGGAACCAATCACAGAGGTCACGCGATGCGCCGGTATGGTGGCTAGCGCCGGCTAAAGGTGGCTAAAGTCACGCTGGCTGCAAGGTTGCCAAGCGCCAACACCGTCGCTGCAGCCATGCAACTGTGCTGTGGCAGTGTACTCAATTTGAGAACTTTTTTGACGCTGTTATTCATAATATGGGAGATAATATGCGGACCGCCGTCGCAGCACATTTCGTATCGTAGGATCGCAGTACGAAAATGTTTCGTTACCGAGAGATACGAAATACATTGGGGGGGCCTCTATGGGTATTTTCCAGGGATCCGGAAATATTTCGTTGTGGCGAGAATTTCATATTCTCGAGATTTCGTTATCACGGGTTTCGACTGTATTTTATAATGAACGCATTCCATTTCACCCTGTATTGCTTTTAGGTGAACAAGCATTTATTGATTTTTCTCGTTTGTGCATTCCTTAAGAAGGCCAAGGTTTTAAATCAAATATGACTATCATGATTCTAAGCACCTCACGTAACAACTCACCTAACTTTGTGTTTGGCGCAGCATAGGCGCAGCTGCATTTACGTCATTAAACCCCATATAACTAACTAAATAACCAAATTATGGCAAGACATTCTTTCGCCGTCATCGAATAATTGGATTCAGTTTTCGACAGGGAAAGGCTAGCGTAGGCGATAAGTTTCTCCTGTCTGGCACTCTTCTGAACGAGGACAGCACCTAGGCCCAAACTGCTTGCGTAGGTGTGAATTTCGGTCTCGGCATTTTCATCAAAGTGGCTGTGGACAGAAGGGGACAGTAGGAGCACTTAAGTTTGGCGAAGGCTTCCTCTTGCTGCATTTCCCATTGAAAAGCTACGTCATTCTTTGTAAGCTGCGTCAATGGCTTGGTAATCTGGGAAAAGTCCCTGACAAATTGTTGATAATAGGCGCACAGCCCAAGGAACCTGCGCACAGCTTTCTTGCTGGCGGGCGGTGGAAAGTGTGCAATCGCAGCCGTTTTCTCAGGGCGGACACCATCCTTGCTAATGATATGTCCCAGGAACCGCAGTTCCTCGTAGGCAGAGTGGTATTTCTCTGCTTTCAAAGTTAGCCCTAATGACTTGACAGCTTCTAGCACTGTCTAAAGCCTTCTTAGGTGGTCTTCAGAACTATAGAAGACGGCATCATCCAAGTACAGTGTAGACCGCTTATAACGTTGGTCGCGGGGTCCCCGAAAATCCGCACTATAAGCGGTACCGCACTGTAACCAAAGCATTATTTTTTTTTCTGGTCACAATACACGCCAGATGGATAGCTTCTCTTTCAAAAGCGTTTCTTTAATCACTAAACAAAATGCAATACACTCAAGACTTCTGGCCGCTTATATTATAAGTTGTAGGATTCCGCATGCTGCACAATCACGAAAATTAAAGCGACCGCCGCCACGGAATTGCGTATGCGCTTGTTATTAGCACATGCCCAGTTCCACAAAGGCGGTCGTGCTGCACAGGGTATGCTAAAGCATCGCTTTTTGGGGCACATCATAAGCAGCTGGGAAAAAAAGCTGTAATTTTTGCCTGCCGCTGCCTCTTCACGGCGTTACGGATTACCTCGTTCTCCACTGAGCTGAGGTGCTTCAACACCTCATCGCTGAAATCGTTCTTCGTGCAGTAGGCTTTGACTTTATACCTAAGCATTGTATTGCATCCTTGCACGAGAATTCTGGCGTGTCCTCATCCTCATCATCCGACTCGTCAGACTCATCCGGTGTGCTCCCTGCAGCACAACGCACTGCCGCAACGATTATGATGTCGGACACGTTTTCATCCTCGTCGACGTAGCGTTTGAACGTGTGGGATGCATCCACAAAGTGATTTTCCACAAGATTGGACCACACTTCATTCGCATCGACGGTCTCGTCACCGACATCGCAGCTCCGATCAGCATCCGAAGCTCCAGCATCGCACACGAACCCGGCCTTCTCAAAGCACCTCTTGATCGTTGTGGATTTCACTTGCCACCAAGACGCTGCTATCATGTCAATGGCTCTGTGCATATCAACTTTAACAGCTTCCTGTCGTTGCATATTTAAAACCACTCGCTCACACATGCGTTTCTTGTACAGGGCTTTCACTGTTGCAATCACGCCTTGATCAAGAGGCTGGCACTTCGCAGTGGTGTTTGCTGGCAAAAACTTCATGCTCACTGCACTCAGTTTTGTTTGAACATTGTGAGCAGTGCAGTTATCAAGAATCAAAACAACTCTTTGTTTTGCTGCGACCTTGTGGTCGTCGAACTTCTTCAACCATTTGCCAAACAATTCTCGGGTCATCCAGGCCTTTGAATTCGCCTCGTATGTCACTGGAAGGTGTTGTCCCTTTTTGAAACATTGGGGCCTCTTCGATTTTTCTATCACAAGCAAGTGCCGCTTGTCGGATCCGTCCATGTTTGCACAATACAAAACAGTGACACGTTCCTTTGACACTTTGCGGTCAGAGCAAAGGCCACGTTTCAGTGCAAGGGTTCGGTTGGGAAGCATGTTGTAGCACACACCAGCCTCATCGGCATTGTACACGTCTTCGTCCGCGTACGCTGAGAGTAGAGTCTCAAGATTAACGTTGAACCACGCTTGAATGCAGGCATCGTTGACCTCTCTATTTTCGCCTAAAATCACCCTGCAACTAATCCCATGGCGTTCTTTAAATCGCTGAATCCATCCATTCAGTGGATTGAAGCCGTCATGTCCAAACAGGTGCACGAAGTTCCTAGCTTTTGTTTGGAGCATTGGGCCACTTACTGGGACGTTCTGTGCTCGCACTTCGCGAAACCACTTAAACAAGGCCTCAATTACATCTTCATACTTAGGCATACGAATCCTTTTTCTTGCGAGAGATGCGCAGTCTTTTTCTAGCTGCTTTCATATGTTTTCACAGTTCTTCCAGATTGCGGAAACTGTTGTGTCAGCGACACCATACTTCCTGGCAACCGAAGCTTTCGTCACACCACTTTCCACGTCCTTGATTATGTGCTCCTTCGTTTCAAGAAATAAGGTCTGTCGTTTCCCGGGCTTTTGAGACGCGGACGCTGTGAGGATAGCAGCTCGGCAATAAAGATCCACTTGCAAAAAGCCGGAACACTGCACTGCCCCCGCCCCGAACTGTTTGAGGTTCACAAATCCACTGCGCGCAATCGAAGGCACACAACACGCTGAACCTCGAACAAAAAATGGAGGGACAGCCACAATGATCGTTTCCGCTTAATTTTTTATGAAAAGAGCGAAGGAGTGAAGTGCAAGTGAAGGAAAGCATTGGTCGTGGCTAGAAAACATGATGCGACTCAGATAGTGTGAAAAGGAGGAAAGCAAAAGAACGGTGTAGAGAGAGAAGCGTAGCTGTTGCGCAATCTTGTGCAAGACGAAGCAACTCGTGGGGCGTGGTGGGCATGGGAGGAAAAAATTATCTGTGGTTTAACTGCAATGGCTGCACGCCTCCAGTATGCACATCTGGCCCGCGGCGGCAGCAGGGACTCTGAGTCACCCGTGCAGCGAGGGCGGCGATGACTCCGATTCACCCGCACAGCGAAGGCAGCGGCTCCGATGCGCCAGCTGTGCGCTGTGTAGGGAAGCCCGGTGCCGCGTAGGAATGCACACTTGCTGTTCCGTGCTTTCACCGAACGGATTTCAAAACCGCACTATAACCGGTATTTTGCTTCGTGCAACCACATAATAAGCGGCTTGATTTTACATTGAGTTCTATGGGAGTCACACCGGTGGCCAGCAAAAATTACATTATATCCGGTCCCGCACTATAAGCGGTTATGTTGTAAGTGGTCTCCACTGTATACCAGACAAGGCTGCCAGCACAGTGTCCATTACTTGTTGAAACGTCGCTGGTTTGGAGCAGAGGCCAAATGGCATCACCTTGATCTCGAAAAGGCCGTCTGGTGTGATGAATGCGGTCTCGCAATCTCTTTTGTCGACCTCAATTTGCCAATAGCCGCTCTTCAGATCCATCGATGAGAAGTACCTTGCATTACAGAGCCGGCTGAGTGTCGTCGATGCGAGGAAGAGGATAAACATACTTCTTCATTATGCTGTTTAGGCGGCAGTAATCGACGCAGAAGCAAAGTGTCCTGTCTTCTTCACCAGAATGACTGGTGCCGCCCAGGGGCTCCTTGATGGCTGTATACAGTTGCCGACTGATTATTCGGACCTCACGGGGACCGCCGAAAAATCCGAATAAACAGGAGTCCGGAAAAAAAATAAGCAAAAAAAAAAGAAAACTTTATTTCTATGCACTGGCATGCCCTATGCACTTATTCAGGCCCCGCAATTGGCTGGAAAAAATCTCGAATACGCTGCTGGACGCTCCTCCGTTTGCGAGCAGCCAGATCAGCTTGAATCTTGGAAAGGGTCGTGCTGTCACTGTAGGCAACTGCAAGCATCGTCACCGCATTCACAAGGTCCGCGTGCAACGGCAGCGGAACAGGTGGTGCGTCGTCCTCTGACTGAGATTCGTCGTCAGGCGGGACAGCAAACACATGACAAATTATCTCGTCATCGTCCAGCTCTGCGCATGTGAGTGCTGCACTGTCGGCATTTGAAACGTTCTCAAAGGTGACTGTGTCTGGGATCACCCTGCCACCACTGCACAAGTCTTGCAGCACATGTTCGCCACCTGTGGGAAGCATGTCGGACGGGAGATCCTGTGCCGCAGCATCCGCTTCACCAACTCCAACAAATCCAGCATGCCGAAAGCAGTTTCGGAGTGTGACTGCAGTCACTGCCTTCCAGGCATCAGCAAGCAGGCTGATCGCCGACAGCAGAGTTACAGCATACTGCTTGCCGGCGTCAATGCACAGAACCATGCGGCTCAGCAAGCGTGCTCTGTATAGCACCTTCAAATTTTTAATCACACCCTGGTCCATGGGTTGAAGGACGCTCGTTGTATTTGGTGGCAGGAATTTCCAGGTCATCAATGTGGCCATGTGCACCGCAATTGTCCACAAAGAGTAACACCTTGCGATTTTGGGCTTTGAGTTTCCGGTCCAGCTTGCATACATAGGCAGGGAAAAGATGCTGCATAATCCAAGCTTTCGAGTTGGCTTCATACCACACGGGCAATGTTTTTACCCCCTTGAAGCATCTCGGGCTCTTTGATTTCCTAATCACAAGAATCGGGAGCTTTTCGTTTTCCGTCATGTTGCTGCCAACCATCACTGTGACCCGGTTTTTGCTATGCCTTCCGCCGTAGCAGGGGTCGCCAGACACGGACAGTGTCTTCTCGGGTAACATCTTATAAAAAAGGCCTGTTTCATCACAATTGAAGACATCATCAGGCGAAAATTGGTCCTGCAGCGACTCCAGTCTGTCGAAGCGGTAATTTGTTAGAAGAGTCAGGTCCACGGCACCACTCTCGCCGCACATCTTCTTGAAAGTGAGGTCGTACCTCTTCTTAAAATTACGGAGCCAGCCATCGCTAAACTTAAAGCCTTCGATGTTCATTCGCAGTGCGAGGGCCTCCGCCTTTTGTTTCAGAAGATCGCCCAACACTGGGATCCTCTTTGCAACTGTCGCACACAGCCACATGTGGAGCGCTTCTTCGAGCTTCGGGCGGCTGCCCTCTCTGAAATTTTTTCTTTCCAGCACTGAAGAAGAAATGATTCGTTCAAAATCTTCATTTTGTTTTTCATATAGTCCGACACAGTCTGCTTCGAGATGCCGAACTCCCGGGCAACTTCGGTCTGCAGGCGGCCATTCTGCACTTGATGGATCATGGCAATCTTCTTCGCCATTGTCATCATTGCGTATTTGCCGCGCTTCTTAGCTGACTGCCCCGATGTTGGCGCTATTCCCGTGTGCTTCGTTGGTCTCACTGCTAGGCGTACACAACACACAAGGAACGCAAGTAGAATGAACACTGCACACTATAACTACACTGTACGCCGTCACAAAGAAGAAAGAAGAGACGACCGGGCCAGCGGCTACTGGATTTGACCTGGATTTGGATGGGTGAGACCGAAACTAGCCATTGTGCTGGAACACACAAAAACGATGATGAGCAGACTCCACTCCTACCGCCACCTTTTGAGGCAGTAAGGAGGCTCATTCCAAAACAGAAATGGCGCTTCATGCTTCAGTCAGCGTCGGTGTGGGTAGCTGCTGTCGATTGAGTTGGTTCGAGTAGGGTCCGAAAAATCAAATGAGAGGTTGCGAAGTGTCCGAAATTTCGGTATTTGTTATGCATTACGGCCTATGGGAAGGGTGACGGTGCCACGAAGCAGTCCAAATAATCGAGTATGTCCGAATTTTCGGAGTCCGAAAAATCAGTCGGTGACTGTAACGTGGTCACGAAGCATTTCATTGTCTTGCTCTTGGATGGTTTGGCGTTCTCGGGGCGATACGTGGTAGGGACTTTGGCACAGAGGTCGGGCATGTTCGTTCGTTATAATGCGGTGCTTGGCCAGTGGTGTTTGTCGTACCTTCAATGATGACAAAAAGCACTCACTGTAGCTTCCAAGAAGACTACAATCTGGTCTTCTCTGTGGTGGGTTAATGCCGGGTGGATGTCAAATGTAGGCTGACGGAATTGGCCAGGTGTGTCTTCCAGGGGTTGGTCGTGGAGGGCGAATACATCTCGGATGTCTGCTAATTCGTCGAGAAAAACGATCGTCGTGCTCTTGTTGAGATGCCGGTATCCTCATTTTTCACAAAATGTGGCGCCCTCTGGCAGTGGTTGAAAATTCGTCTGCTGCTGGTTGAGAACGTCCTTGGTAGAAGCAGCCGCAAGTGAAATGACGGTGTGTGTTCCTTACAGCTACCACCATCTATCGCATACGCCTGTCAGGAATATTAACTACACATGGCCTCCAAGGTCAGCTACAGCTACGCCAATCACAGAGGCCAGGAACTGCGCATGCGCAGCTGGGGTTGGTGGTTTGTTTTCAATCAGGGGAGAGGCACGCATGTGCAGAGCGGCCTTGTGAAAAAGGCGGATTCTTCAGAGACGTTTGCTACCAGCACCTGAGCTTGTCCTCTCCGGAATTACGCGATGCTTCTTGCAATGCTGACACCTCGTTCCAATAGCAATTGGGTATTTCCTTCGACGATGCCTTCAGCGGTTTCGATGTCTGCGCTTCCCACGCATACTAGACGCTTGATGAGGGCAGCACAGTCAATTCTCCTTTGAGGATGTTTAGAGTGACGTGCTGCTTCGAAATCATCTTAGCAGGTATGGCTTTTTCTGCAGAGAGCTTGATGAGCTTGGATCGCAGGTCGATGATAGCCCTATGTTTATTTAGGAAGTCCATGCCTAAAATCACGTCGCGCAAACACTGCTGCAGGACCATGAAGCTGGTGGGGTAAGTACGGCCATTTACGGTTACCCTTGCAGTGCATCGCCCCGAAGGAGTAATGAGGTTACCACCTGCGGTGCGAATCAGCGGGCCATCCCAAGCAGTCGTAACTTTCCTCATTCCTTATGGATGACACTTGCAAAGGCCATCAAAAATCCAATCTTGAAAATCTCTCAATCTGTGAAAGCTGCCTCGTGATTTTCAAACCATATACGGGCAGATCCTTCAAGAGCAAAATATACTTGCCTTAGCTGCACTTCATCGTTCCAGGCGTTGAACGTTGCCACACGTTCGAACAGATCGAGCCAGTCTTGGAAGCAGGGGGGCTCACAGGGTTGGACAAAAACCAAGAGTGCTTTCTGCTCGACGGGTGCTCTCTTAGGGGTCACGGTGTCAAGATTCAGTACCACTACTAGATGTCACGTAGTGGTGACAAGGCTGTAGACACCAAAAGAGGACACAGGCATGATAGTACTGGAATTCACTCTTTATTGGGCTGACTTGCGCCCGCACTAAGCATTTTGTCGGCGACGATAGCAACAAGCGTGTTCGTCGATCTTCGAACAAAGAATGCCCGTTGCGCCCATCAACGCTGAATTTAAAGGCTGCTCAGAAACATCGAGATAAAGCTGCAAACCGTGACTAGCACAGCCTGGAACATTGCAGAAACATGCACGAATGGTCGGAATCTTCGAGAAACATCTCAGCACATCTTGCTCGACAAAGAAACTGATAAAGTTGCGTCTCGTGACAACAAGCATGAACAAATAAAGAATACAGAATTGATTCGCATGCTAGAACCAGAGTGATAAGGCCATATGCTGGTGGCTGCTAAAACAAGCAACAACAAAAAGAGATTTGAATGTTAACAGAGGCTGTAGGTTCGATCCCAATGGAGGTAAAATATAAGGCGGTTGCATAATAGGTGTCAGCAATGCGCATTAATGAGCCCCGGGTGTTTGAAATTAATCTGGAGCCAACTATTACAGCATCGCTCGTAACTGATGTTCCTTTGGTACGTTAAACTTCGTATAGTACCATACTATTTCTGACATTGTTCTTGTGGCGACATTTAGAGGTGTGACATCTTTCACTGCACTTATGACATGCTTACTTTGTTGCTCACTTTCACAGTTATGTAGCCAAGCCCCTGGCTTTCTGCCTTTGCTGTATTGCTGGTGTCGCCACCATAGCACAATGTGGGCGGGTCAAACAGGAACTGGAGCATGCCATGGTGATCAATGGGTGGGCTTTGGTTGGCCTAATCGCGTGGCAACCGGAGAAAAAAAAAGTGGAACAAATTATTTTTGTGGCTAGCATGATGGCATACTTTGCTGAAACAATGGCATTTTAATGCGCTGCACTGCAGCCCATGGCATCGCAGTCATGGTGTATTGAGCAAAGTTTTAGATGACGCCTGCCTAGGTGTGTTCTTTGTAGACATGCTCATTAATTTATTATGAGGGACTTAATTTCAGTTGAAAAAAAACGAAAGAGGGGTTGTGTGACAAGCATCATTTTGTTTGGGGAAGTTTTTCAAAGAGAAAACTTGGGTACATGGCAGCGCCAGAGGTAGTTGAAGTGATGGGTGTATAAACGTGAGCACCAAGCATGAGACTGACTATGGTGCCATCTGCCACACTCTGATTTGCCATAGTGTGTAGCTCGAAGCAGGATGCCACATACGTGGCGGGTGCATTGGTGGGCTGTGCAGAAAGTCCCAGAGCCTTTAAATTCATAAGAAAGCGGTGGCAGCATGCTTCAATCCCAATTTCTTATGGCACAGTGTACGGGATTTAACATCCCAAAGCAACATGGGTTATGAGAGATGCTGGAGTTGAGGGCTGCGCAGTTTCTGCCCCATTGGGTGCCGACATCAAACACAGGTGCCTTGCATTTTGCTTCCATTGAAACATGGCATTGAACTTGCAGCCTCAGCAGGCAAGTGTCCTAACCACTGAGCCACCTTGGCGGGATAATTTCTCCCAGCCTTTCGGGTACAGTTTCAGCATGACCTGCATTGAAACTCTATCTGTCCATGTTGTGGCAGGCCTAATTTGCATTGTGAATTGGGAGCAGATAATTTGACAGTTACTCTTGATGTTTTGACAATGCACATCCAAGGTTGTGGTGGGGTATCTGAAAAACCTGCACTATACTGTGTCGCAGCATTTCGCATATGTGCAGGCGCTTCACATTGCCCGCTATGTCTGGAAACATTTCGCTTAAGCACAGTTTTGTGCACATGTGTCCGTATTAAAAGATGCAGCTTTGTCAGTTTTGCTCTACTGCAGTGTTTGTTGCTGGCCAATTGTGTGAAATTCTAAGTGCAGTCACGATCATTGGCTACTAGTAAGGGTGGCCTGGCTAGTAAAGGTGGTGTCATGGGCCATAGTTAACAGATAGCTCAAAAAGTGACAGTGCTCTAGGTGTTTTGCATGTTTGGCTGATGCACATGCATGAAGAATATGTTATATGTGAATTCGTTTCCTGTGCACTGGCACGGAGCATTGTGTCTCGGCCAAAGACATGAGCTGAACCCCTTTATAAGAGACATGGATGTAACAGACAATCGGGTATTTGGGTGTTCACCCAAATGGTTGGCTGCCCTATGACTTTCATTAATTGGACCTCATCTTTAACAGACATTGGACATAGAAGACAGTTGGCTATAAAGGATAAATTAGCCTTAAAGTTTGGTATTCAGTCTTGCTTGTAACGGACATTTTAGCATTAGATGTGGCACCATCCATCGCCAGGTTCAGTAGCAGCTACAGTGAAAACAAAGAGGAGAGACACACCTGTGCTGTTATTATTAATTATAACTAACTTCGGTAGACAAAGAGCAGGTCAGTCAGCTATGAAATGACTAAAAGCCCCTGCGGTGGGAATGCAACGTAGAGACGCCCTTCAGGCTTGTCACGAAGAGCACAAGTGGTATTGCATATGCGAGCATCTGAGCAAGCATATTGGGTGCACGCATTGGGATCTTCAATTAGTGGAGCTTCCTATCACGAATGATTTTAGGTGTTGTGTCCACTAGTCTGAAGAATATAGCAAACATCGTCTATTAAGTTGCATTTCAGTATTAGCGACAAGTCTATCCGGTGAATGGAAAGAAAGTGCTCAGCTGGTGCCACTGACATAAACAAGTCATTGCGTCTAGAAAGCGAGACATAGCCAAGCCAAGACCAAAACAGATGACATAAAAACAGAAGGGGTTCTGCTCTGGGGAGGATAAATGAACTGCTCTGTTTGCTATTCAACCAGTTTCTGCTCCACTCAGAAACGGCTCGTTTGCTTTTCATTTATTTTTCATCTGAGTAGTGACATTCACAGACTTGCTACTCACAGCTGCTGTTAGTTACCCTTTGTCAAACAAGCATAAATTTCTAAGGGATATTTCTGCTGGTGATGTTTTATAGTTTTGGCCACTTCTGGTACCTTGGTGGTAATCTAGTTACTTTGAAGATTTCGTGGCACTTTTTTTATTTGACTTCTTACGAGACACACAGCTTAGTTGCGAATCGCTAGTTGCGGGGCCGTCACATCGCGATCGCACTTTGCAATTGCTGCAAACATAGTTTGCCAACATATACAGCTTTGGCACATTGGCCATGAGACTCTTGGCCTGATTTTCAAGCTGGAATAGGTTGTGTTGAACAGCATCAATGCAGCCTTGAAGCAAACCAAGATTTACAACTTTTTCAGCAGTAAATAAATGTAAAAAAGTTTCAAGGTGTTGTCAGTGTGGTGGTTCACCAAGCAAATGCAATATGTAAGTGAACGCTATAATAACGTGTTTGTGACACGATGTACCCTTCTTTTTTGAATATTTTAGCCATAGGATGCCTGCGTCGAATTAAGGTCTGTTTAGAAAATGTAAAAATGGTACCCTGCTTATAAGGGACCTCTCATATAAGAGACAAAAACTGCTCCCCAGTGCATGTTCCTTATAAAGGGGTTGAACTCCAGTAAGAAAACAGGAAAATTAAATTGTTATAACCAGTTATATCTGGACTGGTGAAAAAAATGGCAAAACAAACAAACAAAAGAAATCACACACCCACATATTTTCCCATGCACATAAGCATGCCTGCTTACTAGCAGTGAGTGAATCAGGTTGAACAACACTAATCATTGTAAAGAGCACTGGACACTTTATAACAGGGTACATCAATAACCATAAAATAACTTAAAGGACTATAGACATCAAGTTTTGGTTGCGTTTTTCTTCTTGTTAATGATGCGTAAGTTATTCCTGTATGTCAATCCACACACAGTTATCGCCTACGACTGCTAAATAATTAATAATTGAATTTTCTTTTCTCATCAGTGTCGGTTTCGACAGCCGAGAGATGTCTGTGACGTCAGAATTATGTCTTGATGCACGGTAAGAAAAAACAGCGATATAATCGCTCATTCTTCACTTGTAGTGATCTCTGTTCTTGAAGCAGGCTGGCTTTACCATTGTAGTGAATTCAAATGACTTAGGAATGATATCGCTGTATTTTCACCCCTTGTGTGACCTAGACCTGACTGTGAAGTCACAGCCATCACTCGTCTGTTGAAACCAAAAAAGAAATGGGTGAGAAAGAAATTCAGTTATAAATTATTCAGCAGTCGTAGGTGAATGTGACGTGGTGATCCATGTATAGTAATGTCCTAGGCATCTTTACAAATGATAAAACACGAACCCAAAAATTAGGTGCCTATAGTCCTTTAACCCTTTCGCTGTCAGGCATTTCTGGCCGTGACGCACCCCTAGTGTCGGCTTGGTTTCAAGGAACTAGCATATCTGGGAACAAGCATAACGATTTATTTTTGATTATGATTGCTATACAAATAACAGTCAATGGAATATGCACATTTCAGTGTTCTGTAGGTGTTGTTAATTAATATTATTATCATTATCAGCCTGATTTTAAATTAGATAAATGAGGATAATATAAGAAAAAAACTCCTCGTTACTTCTCTAGAGACTGAATCCAAGCTTGACACTCGTGTTTATAATCAAAAGAGCCATCGCTCCAGTCCGCAGTTGAAGGTCCCACCCGGTCAGCTATCCGAAAGTAACCGCGCGCACGAAGGGCATACTTTCGGTAGCTTGCACAACGGAGATAAACGGCACGTTGTGAAATCAAGATGACAGAGAGAGATGGACAGAGGCTAAATTAGCCTCCTTTTCTGCTGCTAGTCGCAAGCAAGAGTGCGGCAAGAGAGAGTGAAAGCAGCGATCTAGTAATGTGTCGAGAGGCAACGGCGCGAGCCCTTGAACGTGACGCGTCGTAGCAGACACGCTAACAGAATAAAAACAAAAACCTGCAAACCTGCCAGAACCACACGCACGTGCCGCAAGATTGCTTAGCGACCTTGCTGGGGGGGGCGCGGAGCGACCGTGCCCCCCGAGCAAAGAAGGTGGCCGGGGTGGGCGTGGTCGCTCCATACTCTTCAGTATATACGTATCAACACAACGCTGGGCGAAAATACGAACTTGTAGAAAGATTTGACAGATGGCGCAGCCTGTCCAAGCGCGCCAGCTTCGCGCTCAGGCGCGAAGTTTTGAATGCATAATAGGGAACGTACCGGTACATTGGTGACACTGTCGGGGCGAAGCGTGAAAATGTACCAGTATGTTCGTGACAGCGAAACGGTTAAGCATGCTTAAAGAAGTCTGAAATTTATGTTTGTTGAGCAGCAGCTGGAGCTTGAAAATCTCTGTAAGCATAACTTCCAGTAGCACGTACGCTGGCAGATGTCTTTTTTTTGTCTGCACGAATTCGATCAGTGACTGGATGAACTGCAGGACATCCCCAGCCTTGATGATTGCTAAATTCTTAAGAGTGCGAATGCCCATATATTTTCATGAGGGGTCCAACATTGAAACGCTGCCAGCAACCCCGATGAGTCTGCTTTTTCATCTTGTAAGCTACTGCACCGTTGTGGTCGGTGCAATGGTTCACGGACTGCTTTTTCATCTTGTAAGCTATTGCATCGTTGTGGTTGGTGCAATGGTTTACGAACACACAATTGGTGATGGTGATGACTATACAGCAACCCACTACATGATGACACGCAACAATTTGCGATGATGATAGCTCTCATTTCCTAACCTCACGCAACGGCCCTTGAGGATTTCTTCATACCAGTCCATTCTCGTCGCTAATGTTAAGTTTAACATCATTCTCTTCTTAGTATTTTATTTTTTATCAAGCATTCAGACAAATTTTTGTAGTAAGCATCTCTCAGGCAGTGATAAAGCTATCGTCGGGGGTGAAAGTTCTTATACCTTCCAGCGGCCACGAATTAGACACTAGCGCCAAACACCTCTTCAGTTACGTTCGTAGCGGGAGGGGGCTTGTTAAAAATAGGCTTGAGGGAGGCCGTATAGCGGAGCGGTCCAAAAAAATGGCGTGCTGAAGGGGGTGTTGGTAGGCTGTTTCAAGCAGCACGGGTAACGCACTCGCATGTACCCGCGCTCGTGGTGGACAGGCAAACTGCCTACCACATCATGTGAAATGGGCCGTTTCACATGATGCGATTTTTGCACTGCGACGCTGCGATTCTCGTCGGTCTAGCTGCAGAGCGAACGTTGCTCTAGCCGCGGAGGCGTTTCCAACAAGTTGGAATTCAGTTGCAGCATCGGCGTGGTCGTTCTGCGACTGACCACTGAGGAGCTGAGGAGCGCCGCGACGTCATGTGACGTATGGTGACGTACAATGGACTGGCACGCCCAGTATCGAAGGATACTATTTTTTCACGTCCGAGTGACTTCATTTGACGCAGCAACGCGCTTTTTGTATGCTGAAAGACTGCCCGTTTTCATAAATACGTATCAGTTATCGCTAAGAGTCTAAAAATACATCTGAATATATAAATCAAACACACTCTGCGTACGCGTTTTGTACAAAACATCGAACAACCCTGAGGGTATCTCTCACCAAATTCGCATGTGGGTTCGCTGCATATGAAAGCTCTGTGCGAAATCGCACTGCGGCGTCACCGACTGCACCGAAAATTTTCGCTGCAGTCGCAGAATGTGAAACGAGCCTCAGGCGTTGGTAGTGTAGTGCAACTTCAGGTGGCATTAGCACACCTGGTTGAAATTGCATGCGCGTAGCACATGCAATTTTTGCACACGTTGTACAATCGCCATCTTGTCTGTTGTTCTGCGTCTCGTGCACGTCTTGTGTGTCTCCGGATTTGCGGTGTTGGTTTGCCCGACGTGTTTCGGAAGTGCTAGGCCAGCCTTTCTGCCTGTATTCATGGGGCTCCGCTTGTATCTGCGGCGTCAGTTCGTCGTGATGGGTTCAACGGCCAGAAAACGAAAAGTTTTACCATTTCAAGATAAACTTGCCATTTTAAATGCGGTCTCCGCGGGCGAGAAGGACGTCGCTGCTCGTTTCAACATCCTAGCGAGCACCCTGTCAACAATTTTGAATGCGGAAGAGATTAGAAGCGCAGTGGAGTCGGAAACAAAGGCTAAGAAAAGACTGAAACTGTCAATAAATGATGATGTGGACAAGGCAGTGTTCACGTGGTTTTTGGACATGCGAGTCAGGAATGTGCCCATAAGCGGAGCGATATTACAACAGAAGGTGAAGGATTTTGTGTGCATCTTGGGCCATGATGGCTTCAAGGCAAACAACAGGTTGCTACAAGGTTTCAAGAACCGACACAATGTCACCGGGAAAGTTATCTGCGGCAAATCTGCCTCTGCAAACAGCAATGCTGCTGCTTCGTGGGTGGCTGACATGCTTCCGGGAATACTGAGTCGCTTCGAAGCAGCTGAAATCTATAATGCTGACGAGACGGCTCTCTTTTATCAGATGCTTCCGAGCCACACGCTAGCACTTAAAGGAGATGGCTGCCGCGGCGGAAAGCAGAGCAAACTCCATGTAAGAGTTCTACTGTGCACCAACCTCGACGGCACTGACAAGCGAGTCCCGCTAGTTGTGGGAAAAAGTGCCCGTCCCAGGTGCTTTAAGGGGACGAAGCGTAGTCCTGTGAAACACACGGCGAACACTAAAGCGTGGATGACTCTGGCAATATTTTCTGAATGGCTGAAAGACTTCAACCAGGATGTCAAGCAGCAAGGCCGTCAAGTTTGCCTACTTCTGAACAATTGTGCTGCTCATCATGTTGAAGGCTTGCAGCTGTCTCACATCAAACTGCACTACTTCCCGGCTAATTGCACATCACTAATACAGCCGCTGGACAAAGGAATAATCAACAGTTTTAAATGCTGTTACCGGTGCTGTCGTGACGCTGGGGCTAAGTCGACCCGGCTTTCACTTGGTAGCGTGCAGAGACTCCGGGTTCATGAAGGATTGAATCTTCGAAGTTGGTAAAATATATACAAGAAGGTTTAATGGCACTTTGAGAAAACTTGTTTACATGATTATTCACATGAAAAAGAAGGGTATATCAGCAAAATGGCAAGCGTTAAGAGTTCAAAGCGAGAAGCGTCTGGATGAGCCGTTTACCCAGGGCTCAGAGCCTCTTTTCGTGCTCTGCAATCTCCTTAAAACCCCCTATGTCCAGCCCCTCTCTGAAGATGCTGACCAACCAGTTCCAGGGCACGCCCCTCAGATATCGGCATCCAATCGAACACATCACTGCACTGATGGTCTGATGCACTGACTGGTCCGGCATTGTTTCGTTGGGCGTGGTCACTTGTTGGCGGGAAGAGCTTGGGAACGGCGAGGAGGTACATTTCTATTCTTCAGCAAAGATTCAATATGCTGGTTCCGGTAAGTGGATTTCCTTCTCAGAAACCCAAGTGCACGTGCGCGCCGCATACTGCTCCCAGCATTGTCCCTTTCCAGCAATTGCAAATCTTTCCTGCATTCCCTGGAAATCCTCTAATGGCCGTAATCACCTTGCTCCTTTCTTGTCCTGTACGTCAGCGGACGTGTCACTCTATCGTCTCCTTTGGACAGTAGGCATTCCTCACTGGACGATAGCGCTTCTCGACGGGAAGGGTGAACAATTGAACGAAAGCACTTCCGGCTATTTCCCGCAGGGGGACATTTCTTTGTATTTTTCTAGACGTTCCCTTGACAGGGCCAATTTGGCATTTGCAGGGTCTCCACAAAGCAAAACAGGCTTACACAAAAGGATTCATGGAAACAGGCTCACTTAGCGCCCTTGCACCAGCAGCACATATCCTCAGCACATATCCATGCCCACAGGCGAACAATAGAGCGCGCCAGTGCGAACGATGCAAGGTGATAACAGCCTCCTCCCCCGCCAGAAGAGTCACGGAGGGCAGCAGTCGCAGCTGCTGCATGAAGAGACGACTTAATGGCCTGCATATGAACGCTTGAAGCTCGCTGTTGCTTGTCGCGTTGTCTTGATTGTCGTGGGCCAAATTGCTTGAGCTGTCTGAAACTCAACCACATGTCCAAGCAAGCACTCGGCTCCCGTCTGAAGAGACCAGGTTAAAAGAAAACTGCCATCGTTGTTCGAGAAAAGCCCACACTCAAGACGCTCAGGACCCACGTATGCCTAGAAAACCAAACGTGCTGCTTTACATAGTCATACATATACAAGCGCACGAAAAAACAACCTGATTATCAATTTGGATACATGGTGAGGAACACCTCGGACCGCTTAGAAACAGCGGCTAAGCGCGTCCGCATTCCCATTTAACTTCCCCTTTTTGTATCTTATTTCAAAATTGTACTGCTGTAAAATCAAGCTCCACCTCAGAAGGCGACTGTTCTTCGATGTCGCAGTTTGCAGCCAAGCCAGGGGACAATGGTCTGTCTCTACGGTGAATTTGGCCCCTCCAAGATAGCACTGCAATTTTTGAATGGCCCATACAATGCAAGCACACTCTTTCTCTGACGCGCAATAAGCCCTCTCTCTAGAACTCGGTTTTCTGCTCAGGTAGAGCATGGAGTGCTCATTACCGTCGTCATCTCTCTGGCAGAGAACAGCACCTAGCCCTCGATCACTGGCATCACACTGGACCGTGAATTCTCGGTCATAGTCTGGAGCTCGCAATATCGGACGGCTAATCAGCACAGCCTTCAGGTTTACGAAGGAGGCTTCCTTTTGTTCGTCCCAGACTACATTTGTCGGTTCTGTCTTGCGGAGAGCGTCGGTCAGAGGGCTGGCCAAAGCTGAATAGTTAGGGATGTAGTGATTGTAGTATCCCGTCAGCCCCAGGAATGCCCGAATTTCCGTCTTCGTGCTCGGCCGCGGGTAGTCTGCTACCGCAGAAATCTTAATCTCGCTGGGTTTCCTGAAATCTTGACCTACCATGTGACCCAAGTAGTCCACGGTCGCCCTTGCTAGGCAGGTATCCCATTCGCGCTTGTTTTTATAGCACATTCCCCTCAGGACTCGTTTGACAACAGAATGCCATCTTTCTACGCTGTTGCTCTGCGGATGGTGGATCGAGCTATGCACTACCTTAATGCCGCATCGCTCGAGAAATGAGGTGGTGAGGACACTTGTGAAAACGCTACCCTGATCACTTTGGACCTCGGAAGGGAATCCAACTCGTGCAAACACTGACAGCAGCGAATCCACTACACTCTCGGACGTCACCTCGCGCAGCGGAACAGCTTCTGGAAACTTTGTGGCTGGGCATAACATAGTGAGGATATAACGGCACCCTGACTCTGTCACAGGAAGTGGCCCAACTACATCTATTACTAACCGGTGAAACGGCTCGGTAATGATTGGTACTAACACCATCGGAGCTTTCCACTTATCTTGCGCCTTTCCAACCCGCTGGCATGTGTCGCATGACCGTACAAAATTTTCCGTGTCCTTAAAACATCCAGGCCAATAGTATTCTTGCAACAGTCTCTGCTTTGTTTTCCTTATTCCAAGGTGACATGACCACGAGCTGCCATGGGAAAGTCGCAGTAAGTCTTCGCGGTACTTTTGGGGAACGACTAATTGGTCCCGCTTTACTCCGTGCTTATCCTTGAATAAGCGATACAGCACTCCCTTTCTCATCTCGAAAGAAATATTCTTTGCTGTCTTAGTGGTGCGGTGGCGCTCCCTTATCTCCTGTATCTTGGGATCATTGGCTTGCTCCATAGCTAAGTCCTCTCGGGTTCCACTTAAAAGTCTCGTGAGATTACTAGACACTGGCGGCAAGAGGTTACTCTCAAGAATGTCCTCATTCCGCGTCTCATCAAGCTCACTTTCAAGTTGACTTATCTGAGATGCCTCGCTCTCAAAGTTTTCTGACCCGCTATCTTCTGCATCGACCACTGTTTTAACTGCCGTTTCCTCCGCTGTGGATTTTTCTGGAATGAGCAGTGTAGCTAGTTCTCGCGCCTTTGAACGTGTTAAGGCTTGCACAACTCTGTCTCCGAAAAGGATGCCCCTCTTTCGCAGTAGCATGTCCGATTTGTTGGAAAACAAATACGGATAGCACTTAGGAAGCTTTCCTGAAACGGCAGCCTCGGTTGTTAACTCGCCGAAAGGGCCCTCGATGACCACGTTCGCAATTGGCAAGCACACACTCTGTTCCTCCACTACCTGGCGGATCCATGCACACTGTCCTGTATAGTCGGAAGGCGACACATACGCCGGGTGGACAACATCCATCGTTGCGGCCGAATCGCGCAGTACCTTGCAAGGCTTCCCGTTGACTACTAGGTCATGCAGGTAGGGTTCCAAAAGCTGCATATTTTCATCGCAGGCACTGACATACGAGAAAGCAATCTTTTCTTTCCGGCAGTTGACGGCAATGTGACCCTGCTCATTACACCTAAAGCATGTGAGCGGCTTCCTAGCCTCAAGCTTATTCTTTGTGTTCTGCGTGTTGGTCACTTCCCCACTTTTCTCACTGCCGTCCTTTCTAGGGCGTTTGCCTGAAGAAGCCTTCCTTTCTTCGTTTCCAAATCTAGCAAAGTGCCTTTTCTGACGGTTATTCACACTCAACTTGGGATTGCGGGGCCTATCCACTGCTGGGTTGCTGAATTGTCGGCGTGAAGCGTACTCAATGAGTTCAGCAGCTTCAGTTGCCGACTTAATGTCGCCTCGGTCCTGTAACCAATTTCTTTCTTTTTCTGGGAGGCAGTTATAGAACCGCTCCAAAAGAATTCGCTCGACTACAGCGTCCCTATCACTGTAGGAATCTGCTCTTTAGCCACTCGCCCATATTGACTCTTAAATTGTACAGGAATTCAGGGTAACTCTCGTCCCTGGACTTAGTAGGGTTCCGAAAACGTTGTCTGAACGCCTCAGCGCTAAGCCTATACTTTCTCAGAAGGCAAGCTTTGACCTTCTCATAGTTGTCCGCGTCCTCCTTGCTTAGCCGCGCGACAACCTCCGCTGCCTCGCAGGGCAGAACCGTCAATAATTTCTGAGACCAAGTGTCTCGCTGGAAGTGCAGTTTTTCGCAGGTTCGCTCAAAGTTAGCCAGATACAGACCGATATCCCCTGATATCACATATGGCTGCATGTACTTTGACATCTTGAAATCTGCCTCCTTGTTGGGAAGAGGTACCGCTAGCTGGGGACAATTGCCCGACCTCTTGCTCAACTCTAGTTCTAATTTCCGGAGCTCAATTTCTAGCTCCAGCCTTTTTGCTTCTCTTTCAATTTCACGCTTCTTTTCCTCTTTTTCCCTCTCAAGTTCACGCTCCTTTTCCTCTTTTTCCCTCTCAAGTTCACGCCCACGCCTCTTTTCCTCTTTTTCCCGCTCTTTCTGCTCTCTGAGCTGCTCCTCCTTTTTTTGTCCGATGAGGTTCCATGCTTCACTGAGCTCCTCATCATCGGTTTCCAAATCAGTGATCGCCTTTATAATCAAGGGTTTTCGTACCAAACCACTTGTATGAATTCCCAATTCCTCACACAATAGCAACAGTTCTGGTTTCTGCAGCTTTTGTAGGTCCATGATCGCTCCGAGTGTCGGCTACTTCCAAAACAACTGTGCAAACTACCAAACCTAAAGGCGTTTCCACACTCTTTACCAGTTCTAAAATCTAACCCTGTTCTAGAACCTGGTCCACATCAGAAGAAAAGCCAAGCACTCACCCACACATGCGATCGATGTTCCGAGCTGCTTTCTTGTTGGCCGATTGTTGCTCCTGCTTGTTGCTTGGGATGCCACCTCCGATCACAAGATGTGGCTTGTAGCTTCAGATCCACCTCCAATCACCAGATGTTGTGGCTTGTAGATTCAGATCCCAACGCTGGTCACCAGTTGTCGTGACGCTGGGGCTAAGTCGACCCGGCCTTCACTTGGTAGCGTGCAGAGACTCCGGGTTCATGAAGGATTGAATCTTCGAAGTTGGTAAAATATATACAAGCAGGTTTAATGGCACTTTGAGAAAACTTATTTACATGATTATTTACATGAAAAAGAAGGGTATATCGGCAAAATGGCAAGCAGAGTTCAAAGCGAGAAGCGTCTGGATGAGCCGTTTACCCAGGGCTCAGAGCCTCTTTTCGTGCTCTGCAATCTCCTTAAAACCCCTATGTCCAGCCCCTCTCTGAAGATGCCGACCAACCAGTTCCAGGGCACGCCCCTCAGATATCGGCATCCAATCAAACACATCACTGCACTGATGGTCTGATGCACTGACTGGTGCGACATTGTTTCGTTGGGCGTGGTCACTTGTTGGCGGGAAGAGCTTGGGAACGGCGAGGAGGTACATTTCTATTCTTCAGCAAAGATTCGATATGCTGGTTCCGGTAAGTGGATTTCCTTCTCAGAAACCCAAGTGCACGTGCGCGCCGCATACTGCTCCTAGCATTGTCCTTTTCCAGCAATTGCAAATCTTTCCTGCATTCCCGGGAAATCCTCTAATGGCCGTAATCACCTTGCTCCTTTCTTGTCCTGTACGTCAGCGGACGTGTCACTCTGTCGTCTCCTTTGGACAGTAGGCATTCCTCACTGGACGATGGCGCTTCTTGACGGGAAGGGTGAACAATTGAACGAAAGCACTTCTGGCTTTTTCCCGCAGGGGGACATTTCTTTGTATTTTTCTAGACGTTCCCTTGACAGGGCCAATTTGGCATTTGCAGGGTCTCCACAAAGCAAAACAGGCTTACACAAAAGGATTCATGGAAACAGGCTCACTTAGCGCCCTTGCACCAGCAGCACATATCCTCAGCACATATCCATGCCCACAGGCGAACAATAGAGCGCGCCAGTGCGAACGATGCACGGTCATAACAGCGCCGACTGATACAGAAGCTTCTTCTGAACCTCCATCTGGAACAGGAGCTGAAGATCGATATTTATCAGTCAGCTGAAATGCTTGCTGCCTCCTGGCAAGAAGTCAGGGCAGAAGTTATTAAGAAGTGCTTTATGAAGGCAGGGATTACAAAAAATGCGCAGGCTGATGCCGACGACGAAAAAGAGACTTCAGCTTCATCCGATGTGGTCGAAGCGTGGGATGAGCTACGCAGCAAAGGTGGTGTCCCCGACGACGTCGACTTTTTGTTTGCCGACAGCGCCGTCGTAGCTACGGAAGAAATGAATGTTGAGGCACTTGCTGAAAGCGTGCAAATTCCGATGTCTGTGATGATGGTTCCTGTGAGCCAGATCCGTGTGACGTGCCCACTGCAAAGGAGGGGATGAACGCATTCGACATGTTGGGCCGTTACATGACTTAGCTTCATTGGAGCGCCGTGTTGTGCCTTCGCTCGCACGAAAACAAGCAGAGATTACGCAGTTTTTTTTACTGTAAAATAAATGCCTGAAGGGTGATTTCACCTTCACTGATATCTAGAGCCTTTCGGTTTAGTTTCTGCATCATTCGTGCGAGCCTTCATACAAAGCCTGCATGTAACGAAAACCTGCATGTAACGAAAAATTGCGAACTTTTGTCAATTTCGTTATATCCAGGTTCAAGTGTATTTCGAATTTCTCTGGCGTAACAACCTTCTGCTCCAACTCCTGGCTTCCTCCTACCGCAATCTGGCTCTCATCTACAAAATTACGAGGTCTGTCCTCGCCGAGAATCACCTTTCCGCCATTAACTTTGGACTGTTTCGCAGAAATTGCTTCAACCGTTCCCTCGCCGCTTCGAGCTCAAGCTCTATCTCGCGTATGGGTCGACATTGCCAACCTTTCATTTCGCCTTGTGCATGAAATACAACCCACCTATTGGCTCGAACACACACGCAAAGAGGCGCGAAAAATGCAACTGAGGAAACTCACCGTTTCTGAGTCGCTCCACGCTTTCGCCCTTGGTGCCATTCTCTCCAGCCTCCTATAGGTCTTGACCAGGATCTCGATGCGGGTAGCCGGCCCGTATGACTTGCCGCTGCACCCTCCACCCAAGGATCTTGGTTTCAGCAGCCGGTCCTTTTGACACGTCACTGCTCACCCCAGTGGTAACTTCCCAGCTGCCGCTGTTCTTGCTCCTGCTTCTCTTGCTTCATATCCGGCACAGCTGCTTCCCTCCTGCGTCTGCATAGCAGGAACATCGTTTCTCCTCGGCTTTCCGTCTTCTTCCTGTGCTGTCCTCCGCCAGCAACAAGATTCTGCTTGACTACGCCAGTAAATTTCAGGTGTTGTCCAAGACGGTGATGCGAAAGACGACAATAATGGAAGACTGCACTTGATGAAGTAAACAAAGAGATGATTGAAGTTTATGTAAAAAAAAAAATACTTTACAATATATACAGCAGGGTTGGGTTACACATGGATCTGGCTAGCTCAGACTAGCCGAAGATGATGAGTTAAGCCATAGCACAGACCCCTCGACTGGGCCCTGGGACTCAGTTTTAATCCCTCGGGGTCCAGCCCACAGTTTCATAGTAGCTAATTGCAGCAAGCATCACTGCAATTGGCTGCTTGCTGCTTACCACCACCTCCCGACTTTCATAGAGCTATCAACTCTGTCTCGGGACACATGTTCTAGCAAAGAGCAACAAAAGCCAAAGCATACAAATGTCAGTGACCCCAGCGACAATATTAGCGTGCCGGATCCGGGTCTCAGCCCCACAAACTTAGCTTGTACGCATGCCCCTCTTTTACAGAAAGAGGGAGCAAACAATTAAATACCTGACCATTTCAACGCTTCCCTTCGTAAACCCGTGTCGCCTACGCGTTGGCACAGGGCACCTGGTCACCCCAGTGCTACGGTTGACAACACTAATTTGGCATTGTCGTTTCGCCGTATACAATAAGTGAACGTCAGAGGCTTTCACCCTTGCTTTGTTGCTGAAACAACTCCCTCCGAGCAGGTGCATCTCCCTTTTGCCATGCTTTGTTGGTGCAACCTCGACGCACCAGTCACTAGACATTGTTCACCTGCATTACAACAGTCTCCATAGATGCTGTCCGCCTAGCACTGCACGAATACCTCGATGTCGGCGAGCACCTTCGTCCTGTGTGCTCACAAGGAATGCTGACGCTTGAATGTGCCCACCGCGTTTCCACGTACCAACACCAACCCTTAAGCTGAAACTGCATGACGTGATTTAGGGTACGATTGCCGCGCGGATGGTGGGACACGCGCGTCATTCTGACGTGTGCCCAGCACCAAATAGCGTCACTGCGTGGCTCTAAGTGAAGCAGAAAAAACTCGCGCTGCGCGTCCACTGACATCACGGCCGGTGTCCACCAATCAGCGTGCAGTCATGTGTCATTTTGGTTTATTGGTTTGCCAACAGATGGCTCTGCTCTTCGTGCATCTCGGTGGAACCTTTTTGGCGGAACTTTATTGTTTCCTCGTCAAAGCTGGTGCGCATCAAAGGAGCCACGTGCATTCACGCATCGTGTTCGTTTGCGCATAGTGTTCGGCCAAAATGGACAAGACAACCTTTAATTAGACCGTAATCACCGAGGTGGAAAAGCATCGCGTCTTGTGGGACGTACGCGACTGAAACTATAAAAAGAACATAAACCAGAAAACTTGCCATGACAGCGCACTCCATTTTTCTTGTGCGGGTACTCGTGCATTGGCGGCAATGCGGCCATTTGCCGCGCGTCACGTTTTTTGTGAGCGAAAAATGCTCTATGTGGTTTTGGCTTTACACTCCCTGTAACAGGACAGCTGCGGGAAGCATAAAATTAATTCTATTGCACTCGATTAGAAAGTGTTTATGGTATAGGCTGCCAGTCATTGTCACATCTTCATTCAGTAAGACTTTTACCTGAGTGGAAGGAAGGCTTTGAAGAAAGCCACTTTACTGAGTTACATTCCATGTGTCTTTGCCACATGAGTATGCTTGGTCCCAATGCAGTTGCCCCTCTGAAGAGGATCCTCTGGTGCCCTTTGACCCTCCCCTGGTTTCCAAGTACGGCCCCATATCCCGCTGTGCCCGAACTCTTGTCAGAGGGCCTGCTCCTATCCAGGTAAGTGAAACACAATTGAATTCTGTAATGCGTAAAGCTCTGGTCTGTTTGGCGTCACCTGTGGTATGGGCTAAAGACAGAAAGTCATGATAGGGTGCACTTCTATAACTACGAAATGTCTAGAAGTAAATGTTTATAGGTGTAGTTGCATGGAGGTGCCAGAGACAAAAGGACAGCATGGGTCTGTAAGTATAAACTCTGTTTTCAATTGATGCCGCTCCTTTGCTTTGTCCTGCACTAATCCCCTGTTGGACAACTGTTAGTGTAGTGTGCCACTTGTGGCAAACTGTGCCCAATGGCAGATGTTTCTACCAAACACAATATTTGCCCATTTTGCATTTTCTCTGTGCCAAAGGACCTTGGAAAACATGGACGAGAATAGAACCAAAACCTAATAATGTTGAGCTGAAGAATGCTCCTTCAATGGCATTGTCAAGCATCATTCCGCCATATGTATTGCTCGGGTTTGAAATGCTTGGTCTAAAGCCACCGGAAAGGGCAAGAAATAATAGATGGATGTTTTTTTTTTGTTCAAGGATGGGATCATTTTTGGATTTTTGGTAGTTTGCTTTTTCTTGCTCATGCTTAGTTTTTTTGCAAATAGTTTTTTGGTTGTGCATTCAGGACTCTTTAAGGAAACATTAGCAGTGAACAGTAGTAACTCTACTTGAGTTCAGGATTTTTTACATTATTTTAGGACAACAACCATAGTGAAGATAAGAGCTTTTCTGCTCTAAAAACTGGAGCTTTGCAAGTCCTCTTTTTTACATGCTACAAGAGCTTATAATTTTATACAAAGTGCTTTTTTTTTTTTCTACTACAAATGCTAGAGCATGTGCTATAAGGCAATGTTTTTTCTGCTGCAAAACGTGGAATTTCTGCTGCAAATTGCATTTTATTCGGACACAGATGACACTGCAAGAAGCGTGTTGTTGAGCTCAGAAGAGAAGAAAGGAAGTTTTCTTGGCAGCATAGGAAGTTGCTCCCGGCAGTGATTGTCATAGTGGGGTGGCTCAAGTTCTGTGCAGTTCTGTGTACAGTTCCACCAAGAGTTAGCGAGCAGCACTGCTGCTGTATAGACTAGAATTACCAAAAGTTACCAGACATGTGAACATATTAGTGTTTGGTAAGGACACTGAGTTAGCAGGAAAGACTGCAAGTGAAAATCAATCACTCAGCTTTTGATCCTACACCACAGCAATCGGGTATACTTAAAATGCATCCACTTGCCACATTAAATCAAACAGTCATTGTTGCTGTGATCAAAGAACAAGTCCAGGGCTTTGTTCTTGAGCTTTCACAAGGCTAGCTGAGCCTAGCCATTGAGCTCATCTCATTTTGAAGGGGACAGATGCTGTCAGAAAGGTATGAGGAGTGGGGTTCCTCATGCAGCGCAAAATGCCCTCGGGTGCCCACGCCAAAGAATTTAAACTTAGTGCCTATTCATGTACCGTGCCAGGGGGAGCAGAGTGTGCAGCGATGATTTGAAGGCCGCTGGTTGTTCCTTGCTTTGCACCCAACCAGGTGACCTCCCGCCAGCCCCAGGAACTGACGAGCCCCACTGCTGCACTGCGTTTGCCCCTGGCCTCAGCTGCAGCTGCTCCTTCCTTCTACGCACAAGGTAGGCATGGCTGTACCGCAGGAGAGAGCTCTGCATGGGCCGCATTCCGAAGGCCGAGCCTGCTCCAGGCTCACCACAACATCGGTGTACTAAGCATAGATCCAGCCCACCAAGCTCGACGGGATCTGAGCCCACGCTAATTCGCACATGAGTTCAAGGCGGTAAATTGCTCACTGTGTCCGAGCAGTCTCTTGCTAAACAAGTGGAAGCAAAGGCAGCCAGATTGCAATAGCACTTGAAAAAATCATTTGGTGAGCACTAACGAAGACATTGTAAGCTGGGTTTGCTGTTTAGGCTTTTTGAACAGTGTTCCTGTTCGTGCACAGTCATAAAGTGCTGAGGTTCATGAAAAGGGTTGTGTACACATGCAGTAAACTTTGTCCTACCTCAAGAGTTTTAATCAGTTGTTTTTTGTAATGCCTGCATCATCTAAATATTAAAACTTCTTCAAAGCTGTAGCACTAAATTTTTTCTTTTTTAAAGTACTGACATTGTGCATTGACATTATGTGCTCGGTGCACGTTAAAGAATCCCAGGTGGCTGAAATTTCCGGAGCCCTTTACTATGGCAGCTATGGCAGCTCTCATAGCCCAAGTTGCCATGGGATATTAAACCCCACAAACCCAACCAGCCATTTTTTTATGGACATGATTTTGCAGTTTGAATTTGAATTCATGGCGGCACTGGCACCATTTTTATGCAGATGAAAAGCATCCTTTTGGTGTGTAGTATATGTTTGAAGCCTTCAGTGACATTTCTCATGGTGTATGAAGTGAAGGTAGATAGTCAGAGACAGTCTTCAGAGATACCTATTGTATACCTGCCAACCCTCCCAATTTGCTCGAAAGGCTTCTGATTTTTCGACTGAACTTTCTGATCGTACGGTCGTTACCCTAGCTCTCTCGATAAGTGGCCTCTGCCCGTGTAAGAACAGTTTTTGCGAAACCGGCACCAAGAAATCTGCAGCTGCATTGTAATTGCTGCCATCATCATCATGAATGGCTGCACTAGCATCATTGGCTCAGCAGCCAATTGTGGCCACTTCAAACTAAAGCCAAAGCTTGGCTGGTTGTTTAGAAAAAACTGCCATGCTGGTTTTGACCAATGGGGGCGTGGTGGTCATTTCTTGTTGGCGGCAGCGAGTTCAGCAGCAGCAGCACACAGTAGGTGTAAAAGATCCGCTGGCTTCGCCTTCAGTTTTGGCTATTGGGCGGCCTTACAGTGCACTTGGCATTGAAAGGTTGTTTCCGCTGCTCTGTCCAAATGTCACACCATCTGATCCTCCTGTATTGTGCTCAGCCACGTGCCTTATGTCACTAAGCTGTGCTGTGCTGTGCTATGCCCAACAACGGCATATGGCTCATCTTTTGAAACCATTGCAACCAGCAACAGTGGTTGTGGATGGAATTGTGTCTAAGGGGTCTGGTACAGTCGAACTGGGGTAATTAGAATTTTGGTTAAATCGAACTCACAGAATAGCCCTTGAAAATCCCATGTAAAAGTATAGGAAAGCTGCGTCATATATCGAACTCTAATTTCACCGGTCGTTCGATATATCGAACTCCGCACCGCGCACTGAAAGGTGTGCCTTCCCCAAAAACGATCGCATCACCCTCGGCTGTTTGCCGCTTGACGTTTTCAAGCCACTTGGGAAGGAATGAGAGAGAACAGTTTGGTGTTACGCCTTTTTCCCCAATGGGGCACGCATTTTGCTGCACGCCAGCGCGTGATGCTTGTAAGCCATGTGCGGGAAGGAACGAGAGGGAACCAGTTCGGCAACGGCCGCTACGGAGCAGACGCAGCCAATGCAGCCGTGGTGTTTGAGAAAGGGGAGACAACGCGATAGAGCGAAGCATAGATGTGATTGTGTGTGCACAGGTGTTTTAATAATTACTACAACAAAATAAATCCAGAGTAGAGGAGAGGTGTTACGGTCTTGCACAGGGAGTGATGGCTGCTCTTGGTTGGGCCACGCATGCATTTCTAATCTTTTTTATAGGCTTCACCCTGCTGCCAGCAGGGGATCTGGCGTGCAACACCGACCCCCGGCTCTTGCCCCTCAAAGGAGCGCCACCCTTTGCCCCCGCACCAGGAGCCCTGCTGGCTGCTCCTCCTCCAGCACTGGTTGCACCTCCAACCAAGGTTAGTGACACACGTCTGGCTTTCATTGTTTGCTCATTTTTCTCATTCTCCATCTGAGACTCATTTTTATCGTACCATTGCAGAAATAGTACCACATGTGTGATGGTGTAAGGCAGGGGTTCCAAACTGTTATTTCTATGAGGACCACATTAGGAAAATTTCACCTCTCGCAGTTCAGACGCCTGGAAAACAACAAAAGCAAACAGGAAACAAGTGTAGGAAGCTAAAGATAAGTGCAGAAAAAGAAACAAAAAATAAGCCCAAAATTTCTTATTCCCCGAGTTTACTCTCCCGTTCTACATGGAAAACAAAAGCAGAATGTGCTCCATCTGTTAACCCTTTCGTTGTCAGGTGTTTCTGGCCGTGTGCACCGCCAATGTTGGCTTGGTTTCAGGGAATGAGCATAGCCATTTATTTTTGATGATTGCTATACAAATAACATAGTCAACGGAATATGCACATTTCAATGTTCTGCAAGTGTTAACATCATCATAATCAGCCTTTCTATAAATTAGGTAAATGAGGATAATATAAGAAAAAACACTGCTAGATACTTCTTGAGAGTCGGAATTCGAGCTCTGCTCATATTCATAATCGGAAAAGCCCTTGCTCCAGTCCGCAGTCGAAGGTCCCATGCCGTCAGCCATCTGCAAGTAACCATGCGCATGGAGGGCGTACTTTCAGTGGCTTGCACAAGGGAGAGAATTGGCACTTTGTGAAATCAAGATGACAGAGGGAGGTTGAAAGAGGCTAAAACAACTTCCTTTGCTGCTTCTAACCGAAAGCAAGAATGCCGAGAGAGAGAGCGAAAGCAGCGATCGAGGCATGGATCGACCTATTGGAGAGACAACGGCATGCGCCTCTGAACTTGACGCGCCGTAGCAGACACGTCAACAGAATAAAAATAAACACCTACAAACCTGCGGCAGATGGCAGAACCCTTGAACCCGTAACCGGATGCATGTGCTGCGAAACGTGTGCACCGCATGATATTAGCGCAAGAGAGCAGCGTGCGCGGAGCAACTGCACTCCCCAGCAAAGAAGGTGGCGGGGGTGGGCGTGGTCACTCTATACTCTTCAAAATATTGTCACATTAGGCGGTGCATGCGCATAAGGAAAGAAGAAGACTTGTGGGTCTTTTAGAGAAGACTACGCTCAAGCAGAGTCGGCTGGTGCCTGCAGAAAACGTCTGTTGTTTTGAAAGCTTTGTCTTCCGTGTCCGCCCTCTGCTCCAAGCTGAACTACCCCGTAACACCTTGGTGGAGGTACTTTCGATTCCCCTTGCCACAGCTCCTCGTATTTCCGCACCAGAAACCTGGATTTGCGCAGTGGACGCCATCTCCCCGAGCTCACCCCACCGACTACCACAGTAAGCATGGCATCCGAGGATGCATCACCCGCTACGGAAACTCCAGCTGCCCCCCATGGTTTTAACCAAAATCCGTCATCCGCCTATTTTTAACGGCGAAGACAAGAAGGATGTTGAAGATTGGCTCGACGAATATGAAAGGTGCAGCAAGAATAACCGGTGATATGCTAGCATAATGCTTGCAAACATAATCTTCTATCTAGCGGGAACGGCAAAGATCTGGTTTACCAACCATGAACAGGAGATGCCTACGTGAGACATCTGCGAACGAAAACTGCAGATTTATTCGGCAAACCAATTGGGCGAGCTCTGGCAGCCAAAAAAGACCTGGCTACTCGTGATCAATCGTCAACTGAGTCATACCTTGCCTACATACAGGACGTTCTTGCCCTCTGTCGAAAGGTGAATACCTCCATGACCGAAGATGATAAAGTGGGCCATATACTTAAGGGGGGACACCCCTCTTAAAACTTTTTTCCTTATTTATGGGTGGATGTGATTGAAACTTGCACCATTAATGTACTTTTGCATGCTGATTTCAAATATCTGATTAGTTTTCTTGTAGATGAAATAGCTTTCAAATGATTACCTAATTCATGTTCTTCTTTTGGAGGTGAGTTAATTACTAAACACTTTATGGCATGATGAGAATAGCCCTACCAGAGTGATCTAGAAGGATCATAGAGTGCCGCTAGTCATGAATTAACGTGGTAGAAGAATTTGAACCAAAGTTACAATAAGTCAAACTTTTATGACTAAAAGCCCAAGTTGGCACCTAAGATTGATAATTAATTCTGTAAATGTTGCCGCATAATAACTGTACATATTTTTGTCCTACGGCACTGTCGAAGGTTTTCTCTTTCTAACAAGACAAGAATGAGAGCTATAGCACAAATAGACTAAGAGATATCTCTCCTCCAAAATTGCAGCACCCTCAAAATTGCAGTTTTGAGAAAACGAGGAAAAACACTTCACAGCATGTAGGTGTAAATTATGTCAATGATTGATGGTGGAAAGTGATCTGAAGCGAAAATTAATGGCCTATGCCAATTTGAGCCAAAGTTACGCAATAGGAAACGTTTGAAAGGAAAATTCCATTTGGGTACCGAAGACAACATAACCTTCTCAGCAAATTTTCTTTTGTGGTCACTGCATTTACCTTGGTTTCATGAGACTCGCAGGATTCCCTTTCTAGAAAAAAAAAATTTAAAGCAATAGCAAGAACAGGACCAGAGATACTGATCTTTCAAAAATGCAACACTACCAAAATTGGGGGATTGTCGGAAGCACTCAAGCCTCACGGCATTTAATCAGGAAGGGCAACCCCAAAGACCTCATGCTAATAAAATGCACCAGGAGCATAGTCGGGGTGCATGCTGTCGCGGTGTTTTCTTTTTTCTGTTTTAGCAATGCCAAGCGAAGCCGCCCGCTTCTTTGCAGAACGTGCGCTACGGTGCAAGTCCTTTTCTTCAGCTCTCCTGGAGCCAGTTGCTGTTACGTTCGTACTGCATTCTTGCAGAATTGCTGCTGCTGTATGCTTGCAGCCGGCATTGAAGCGCAGCACAGCTTCTGCTGTGGCTGCTTCCACAGCAAACAGTGATGAGTGCCGCTCTTGGTGGATCAAGGTCCAGATGACCGAGTGGAAGCTTTCGTTCGAGTTCTGGGTCTTCCCCCGAATGCACCTCTGCAGCAGGCTCTTCTCTGATAAACGACTATAAACAGGCAAAAGAGCATCAGCCACATCTCTTGGCAGACTGTAATTGTGCTTTGGTGCAGGCTCCTCTTTTGCCTTTGCAGCGTTGTGGCAGCACCATGACTTCTCACTGGTAGGACACAAACTGTGATTGGGGCAGTCATCAGTAGATGTGATGTGGTAATATGTCGCCATCACAGCTCGCTGCATGGCATCCACATCACCTACATTTGATCGAAGTGCTCGGCCATAATATATTGCCAGATTGTCAACTAGATCAGCTGTCAGCCTTCCTCTGCCGCCAAGACTTTGCTTCCTTGTGCCTCTGCAAGAGGTTGCGCAAAGCTGCTCCCATACGCTTGTGCACGTGATTTATGCAGTCCTCTTTGACTATTTCAATGTAGCCATAGATTGCAGCATCTTTAAGAGCATTGAATGTGCGACTGTCCCCATCGCATAGCATGGTTGTGTAGCGCATGTTGTGGCGCTGCAGAGATCTTTCAAACAGAATTTTGCCAGCCTCTACTTCCATTTGACCAGCCTTGGAGTTGATGTTTTTTTGGCACTGGTGGCGTGATTTCCAAAGTTCGTAGCCGTCAGTGTTTGGCTTGGGACCAATTTCGCAGCCCAGACAAAAGTTTGATAACACCACATAATCAAGCACATAACCAGTGAAGAGTTCCACCACGGCACCGATGCCTATATGTGATGAGTGGCCGCGCGTCATCCATGTGCCGTCGTAGCACACGGCAATGTTCCCGCTATGCCCAAAACACAAGTCATCGTAGACCTTCGCCACTGCCTGCGCGGCTTGTGCCAAGCGGTCGTGGCGGCTCGGGTAGCAGCAGGTTGCAGTGTGTTCTTCAGATGCCGTTGAAACGTCTTGTTGTGCATCCCGCGCCGCGACAAACCCATCGCCGAAAAGATATCGTTCATTGCGGTCTGGCCGTTACCGGTCGACAGCATTGCTCGACTAGCCAGAATATTCAGCTCAAAAGGATTGCACCTTTTCTCGCCGTCAACCCTCCGCGAGTTCCACTCGGCTGCAATCTCACCGCAGTTGTCGCACAGCACGATCAGTTTTACGGCGAGGCCATAGCTCCGGTCGCTGGTAATTAAACGCACGCATCCACGACACGTTTTGCACCACAAGGCATCCAGAAGGATATTCACAATGCTGAGGTCAATTACCGCATAGGAGGCTGTTCCGTCCGCATCTGACTCTGCGGACGCACCACTTGCATCAGCGAACAGCGCGGTCTTTCGTGCCGTCGCCGGCGTCGATACCAGTCTATCAAGCGTAGCCTGCTCACGGGCACTCACTTGAGTTATGTCACTGTTAGTGACAGGTGCGGTGTCAATACGTACACGACTGCAGTCGGCACGAAGAACGGCACCGTTGTCCAGCGGAATCGGAGAAGCGTCGCCGCCCGCAACGTGATCGTCACACAATCCCGCAGCACTGGCACTTGCTTCTTGCACAGTATGCAACGATGTCGCATTCTTAACGCATTTCTTTGGTTGCTTTCGCCCGAACTTGTGCAAAGAGCGGTACTTCTTCGCGCCTGGCATGACTCTCGCGTTGCACTAGCATGGTCGGCAGAAAGACAAAATGGCGTCGCCGGGAGTCCGCATTTCAGGGCTAGCTTGCCGGAACCAACCAAACGACGCCATTTTGATCACGTGCCTTAACCGGCCAATAGTAGCGCGCGCTGCATGCTATCTTTTTGTTTGTTTTTTGGGGGGAAGGCGGAGCGCACAGGGTTGCTTTTCGAAAGAAAAAGTAAGCCGAAAGCGCTCGCTTTCGAACGAGACCAAAATCGCCGCGGTGGAGCGCGTAGTTCTCATGCGCCGGGCGATCGAAATTGGGTGTCGTTTGTCCACAATTTAAAGTGCAGTGGGTGTGGTACTGCATTTTTTAATCGCTATAACTTCATAAATACGCGGGGTATAAGGATGAAAATTTGGGTGCAGATGCGGAATGGTGCGAGGAATACGAAAATGAAAAAATTGAAAATCCGATTTTCGGTGCCAAAGAGCCGTGTCCCCCCTTAAGGGTATCGCTGATGATGCATTCAATATACTCTGCAAAGACTGCTCTACGGTGGACTCAGTCCTGCAAGTCTGTCGCCGTTTCGAACAGGCGAAGCAGTGCCGCATCGTCCATCGGTTTGAGCGCCTTCCCAACACGATGACTAACATCCTCATGTGATGACTTGCCCACGTTACAGCAGCCTTCAAGTCAGAATAACCTCACTACCATCGTCCGCAGGGAAATCAAGGCCTTGACTCCTGTTACACTTACGTCAACTCCTGTAGAGGCAACAATAGCTATGATACAGGCTGTTGTCCGCCAAGAATTTGCAAATGTGGGCCTTGTTTCAAATCCTGTCACACCACCCCCTGCACCACAGCCAATCCCAGTGGTTGCTGCTGCTACCACAACGCCCTACACACCGCGCTACCCTACCCGCAATCTTGCGGAGTTGTGCACATCTGACGATAGGCCTATTTGCTTCGTCTGCTGTCGGGCTGGCCATACGTCCCGCTATTGCTGCAGCCGTCCGGCTCCCCCCTCTCGCCCCTATTACAGCCCTGTTCGTCGTGACTATTATGCACCAAGACGCGTTTCTGTCAACTTAGCACATCTTTGTACCGAGAACATTGAGCAAGCCCGTCGTCCTAGCCGTTCGCCATCGCCTCAAGCCCACCATTCCCGATCACCTACTCCTCGCCGCAGCTTGTCCCCAACGTACCAAGGCCCCTACTCGGGAAACTAGGCAACGCAGCACCAGGACGTGACGCTGCGTTACCAACCCGGACAGCCAACTATGTTTCGACCATCGCACCACGCCGCAACCTGATCAATGTCCTCGTAGATAGAGTCCCTGTGCCCGCTCTCATTGACACTGGAGCCCATATTTCAGTCCTTAGTTCGTCGTTCCGCCAGCGCCTCAAAAAGGTTCTTACGCCCGCTAACACCTCTACAGTTCGTGTTGCTGATGGAAACACTGCTACCATCATCGGAATGTGCACTGCGCGCGTTAGCATCGCCGGCCACCACGTCCCTGTGCTCTTCGCCATCCTTACTACTTGTCCTCAAGACGTGATTTTAGGCCTAGACTTTTTAACAGCCCATTCCGCGCTCATTGACTGTTCCTCCGGACTTCTGTGCCTAGCCCTGCCCCATTGTGTTCACGACCCCAGTGCTGACTATTCCCAGCTTCGCTTCCGCTCCAGTACATTTGCTCCCGAGGCGGAAGTATATGTGCCCATATCACCTTTTCTCTCCCTTCCTGACGGCGACTACGTTGTCAACCTCATCACCGACGTCACTCTACAGCGCAACATCGTCCTACCTCATAACATTGTACACATTGAGAATAACCTCACCTACATTCCCGTACTCAACTTAAGCATGTCTTCGCAAGTTCTCCCGGAGGGCATTTTTCTTGCCGAGCTGTCACCTTTGTCCAGCTTTACTATTTCTGCAGTGCTATCTGACCGTCACGCCGAGGTACTTGCACAACCTGTCCTGTCACATAGTCCGGAGGACCGCATCTCAGCCATGGTTGCCTCTGATCTGCGTCCCGAATATGCCAGTGCCCTTGCTGGCCTTTTGCGGTCATACAGCAACATTTTTGATTTCGGTCACGGATCCCTGGGCCAAACGTCCGTCGTCACACATCGTATCGATACTGGAGATGCCCGACCTATTCACCGACGGCCTTACAGAGTTGCTCTTTCCGAACGCCGGATCATTCAGGAAGAAGTAGAAAAAAAGTTGGCAAGCAACATTATTGAGCTGTCGAGCAGCCCCTGGGTGTCTCCAGTAGTACTCGTCAAAAAGAAAGACCACAGTTGGAGGTTTTGTGTAGATTATCGACATCTAAACAAGATAACAAAGAAAGACGTGTACCCTCTTCCAAGGATTGATGATGCTCTCGACTGCCTGCAATGTGCCAACTACTGCTCCTCTATCGATCTCCGTTCTGGTTATTGGCAGATCTCTGTTGACGAAAGAGATTGGAAAAGACGGCTTTTGTCACTCCGGATGGCCTCTACCAATTCAAGGTGATGCCTTTCGGCTTATGTAATGCTCCTGCGACCTTTGAGCGCATGAGGGACTCCCTATTACGCGGGCTTAAATGGACCACATGTCTGTGCTACCTCGATGACATCGTATTTTCATCAACCTTTGAGGGCCACCTCCATCGTGTTTCGGCTATTCTTGGCGTCTTCCGCGAGCTGGCCTTCAGTTGAACTCCAAGAAGTGTAGCTTTGGTCGCCGGGAACTCAAGGTCCTAGGACATATAGTCAACACCCATGGCATTCAGCCGGACCCCGACATAATTCGCGCTGTAAGGGATTTCCCTATACCGAAATCTAGCAGCAACGTGCGTAGCTTTCTCGGACTTTGCTCATATTTCAGGTGATTTGTATCAAACTTCGCGGAAATTGCTGTCCGCTCACGCAGCTTCTGAAAAAAAGAGGTCTCCTTTTCCTGTGGCCACGAACAATCGGCCACCTTCGTCGCTCTTATTGCCCACCTCACCGGTCCGCCAGTGTTGGCTCACTTCAATCCCTCAGCGCCCGCAGAAGTACACACCGACGCAGGTGGTCATGGAATTGGTGCCGTTCTCGCACAACGTCAGCTCGGTTCTCCTCGCGTCATTGCCTATGCCAGCCAACTCCTCTCTGCGGCCGAACAGAATTATTCCATCACTGAACGTGAGTGCTTAGCCCTAGTTTGGGCCATTACAAAGTTCCGCCCTCACTTGTATGGGCGGCCATTCACAGTAGTCACTGCCCACTACGCATTGCGTTTCCTTTCTACACTAAAAGACCCTACTGGCCGCCTTGGACGTTGGGCCTTGCGCCTTCAGGAGTACAATTTTTCAGTAGTTTATAAGTCTGGCCAGTTGCATCGAGACGCCGATTGCCGGTCCCGTCATTCAGTCGACCCGCCAAGTCAACCTGAATGTGACAATGACGCTTGCGTGCTCTCTATTTCTGATTTTTCCAACATTCGCCGTGAGCTACGCCAGGACCCTCAGCTTTTCGAAATTATCAGTCGCCTCAGCGCCGATCACCATGACTCTTCCCTTCGTTTGTGCTCCACGATGGCACCTCATACTGGCACAATATGGGACCTGATGGCCCCGACCTTCTACTAGTAGTCCCTCAGCACCTACGCACAGCCATCCTTCAACGGCTTCATGACGTTCCTACAGTGAGTCATCTAGGCGTCTCTCGCACATACCAACACAACGCGGGGCGAAAATACCAACTTGTAGAAAGATTTTACAGATGGCGCAGCCAGTCCAAGCACGCCAGTTTCGTGCTCAGGTGCGAAGTTTTGAATGCACGATAGAGAACATACTGGAACGTCTGTGACATTGTGGGGGAAGCTTGAAAACGTACCAGTATGTTTGTGGCAGTGGAAGGGTTAATGCCAAATGGCCGCCACCTCAGTCCCCGACTCGGCGCCTATACAATATAATGCATTTCGCATCTGCATAAACTGTACCAGCTTATTGCGGACGTATCGGTTAGCACGTACCATTTTCATTTTTCATCGTACAATTCACGGCGGTAGTACCACCTCACAAAAGACTGACTAGCGTTGTGACTAATCTCCATAAATGCGACCATGAACGCGACCGATGCGATAGCAAGCTACATAGCCAATGACAAATTGAAGCCAAGTTTACCAAATGCAGCTGCGATGATGATGATAATACAACTAGCGCCATCTTGCGGCGAGCGTGCCAATCCAGGCCGTGAACTAACTGTGGCGTCCACATACTCCGTCCTTCCTCTAGCGGGCCCTATTTTGGACAAGTCCGAGCGACCACCCTTTCTTGCTCCGTGTCCCTTGCACGTCTAGGCCTTGGTCCCTTGGTTCACTTTCTTTCGCATGTGTGACGAGGTGACTTTGAGCGGTGTGCTTCGCGAGTTCTCCATCCGTCTGCGTCATGCCGTAGCTTTGACAGAATCATCGGGTGCTTAGTATAAATGACAAGGTGGAGATTGTCCGTGCCATCGAGAGAGGGGCAAAAAAATCTGTGCTGGTACGTGAAAGAGACTTGCCGCTAACTGCTGTGTGTGGCATTTGGAATGCCGGAGAAAAGCTACTCGGCAGTGCTGCCGCGACTGTGAAGAGCTGTCGAGTACGAGGATCAACATTTTTGGATGTGGAGGAGGCGCTGGTGCGATGGCTGAAAACAGCTCGGTCGAAAAACCTACCAGTTAGCAGACTTCTCCTCGTTGAGAAAGCTCTAGTTTTCACCTCGGAGCTCAACCATGAAAACTTTGTGTGCAGCAATGGCTGACTAGCCAGATTGAAAGCAAGGCACGGAATACGCACGAAGACCGTAGCTGGAGAAGGCGCCGTGGCTGACACTGAAGGTGCAGAAGATTGGAGGAATGGCCAGCTTGGACAAATTTTGGAAGACTATGCGCCTGACGACATATTTCACCTCGATGAGTCCGTGCTTTTCTTCAATCTGCTGCCGAATGGAACGCTTGCGTTCAAGGGAGAACCGTGCACCGGCGGCAAGCTTGCCAAGGACAGCATTTCAGTTGCATTCTCATGCAATATGTCTGGAAGCGAGAAGTTCTCGTTATTGGCGAGTCAGCCGAGCCAAGGTGCTTTAAAGGCGCCCCACTGCCATCAGGAGTCCTTTATAGGAATAACACCAAGGCATGGATGACTGGGAAGCTTTTTGAAGAGTATGTGCGCTTCATTGACCGCCGTTTTGAGGCGAAAGGAAGAAATGCTGTTGTTATCCTTGACAACACGTCGGCGCACGTTGCGTTGGATGGCCTCAAGGCGCTGAAGCTGGTGTTTTTGCCACCAAACACCACAGCGATTGCCCTGCCCTTGGACCAGGGAATCAGTAGAGCTGTCAAGCAGCTCTACAGGAAGAACCTACTGTGCAGGATGCTGCTTGCACTGGAATGCGGCAGGTTGTACGCCATTGACCTGCTGGGTGCGATTCACCTGCTGGAAAACTTATGACGGCAGGTCGAGTCTGCTACCGTGCAGAACTGTTTTAAGTATGCAGGTTTTCGCGAAATGTGCGCGGGTGACGCAGACAACGCAAGCGATATCACCGGCGTCCCGGACCAAACATGTGAGAACCTGCTGACCGAAGTACTTGAGAGGGAAGGTTCTTCAGAAGGCATTACCTTCTCTGAATTCAAGCACGTCGACAACGAAATGGAAACTTCACCAGACATGTTGGATGAAGCCATCGTTGCCTGAGTGGTGGCGGAAGTGGCTCCAACTGACAGTGACGACATCGACGACACAGAAAGTGTGGAAGACCCGGGCCCAATAGTTGCAGAAGCTGCGCGCGCTGTGAGTGTCATGCGGCTGTTTGCTGAAAAAAGGGGACTGGCCGAAAAGCTGGCTTGCGGCCTGAATGAGTTTGAAGCTGCTGTTGTCACTGCTAGAGCACCGCGGCTTCAGACTAATACCCCGGTCAGACGAGCAAGTTTAGTGTCACTTTCAACGAGTGCACTCGCGTTTAATGTCATTCGCATCGTGTCACACGATGAACTTTAATGACACTCGCTGCCGAACACACTCGACGTGAAGTGAGTTTGGCGAACTCACTACACTTTGTCCGGCAGGCGAGTGTGTAGTCTCGACAGCAGGGCAGTGACATATCACTCATACATTTTTTGAGAATTACAATATTTTGAAATGTTTATCGTAATTTCATGAACGTTTCTATTAATAGGCAAGAGATTTAAGCTGTCACCAACTGAAAACGATGCGTACACATGAATAGCTACCCTCGCTCTCAGTGCTTGAGCTAATGCGAAGGCATTCGTCTGCTGCTGCACTTCGATGATATGCGGTACCTCAAGCTGCATCAACGAAGTTGGAGTTATTTGTAACCCAATCTCTAGAAAGGCGTCGCTTGACAGGCAGCATTTTGCTCAAGCGCCGGCCGAAGACACCACCGCTTTTCCTCCCGCAAGCCGCCAGCGCCAAGCCAGCACCTTTACGGCGCATCCTGCCCTGCTGTCACCGGCGTCAGAAAAGTGTGCGAGGATTAGTTTTTCCCGTAAATAATGATCCCTGAAGTAAAGCAATGTCAGTAATTAATCCTTCTTGGGGATCGTTGACCTATACCAAGTCGCTAGTAGGTGTAATTGCTGCGACACGAGCAAATTTCTGCTCACAACTTCATAGCCATCGTCGCCGGTGGCGCGGCGCAGCTCACCCTTGCAGTACACGTATACGCTATCTAAGTCTTCGATTTGAATTGTGCCTATCGCAAGGTTGACAATAAGGCAGTGCCATGAGTGAGCCATATATCCTATTAAGGTGGCCATACGAAAGCGCCGCCCACTGATACTTCCGGACATTTTCCGACGTGTACAACGGCAAGCAAACGCTGTGAAGACGTGACGATGCTGCCGTATGGGTGCTGCGCCGCTGGACATTTTAGGCTGCATAGGAGCACTGTCAGACATGATTTCGTGTGAAAAGTGCACGCTGCTCTGAATCATACTAGCTCGATAACTTTTTGCGCTCGAACATCGGTGACTCCGCTCCTTACGTCCAACATGCCCGTGCAACATAGCGATGTCTTTTTAGTCAAATCCATGTACTCAAATGCCCAAATAAACTGAATATTAGCCTGGCGTCATTGTGCTTGCTATACAATTGAATTTTAAGGTATTTCCGTGAACACTAATTAATTTCCACATTAGGGCTGCAGCATCCGCATCGGCACTGCCGTAATTTCAAAATGACACTTGATTTTGCCGTGTGACAGCGAGCACCGAAAGTGTCGCTCTTCCTAAGTAAGTGCACTTCGTGAAAGTGTCACTAAACTTGCCCGTGTGACTGGGGTATGAGATACCAACTTTTGCAGTGCAAAACAAAGGCTGCATTTTTTTTTTTTTTTCAACCTACTGCCAGTTTCCACTTGCTTTTTGGCAGGTAAGTTTTACGCTACTCCTGTTAAGCCGTACTACCATTTAGTACATACTTTTTCCAAGTTACGGCCAACTACGGCTTAACGAGGTTTTACTGTACTTGTGAAAATCTGTATAGAAAATCTGCGTCGTATATCGAACTCCAATTTCACCGGTTGTTCGATATCTTGAACTCCACACTGCGTACTGAAAAGTACGCCTTCCCCAAAGACGATTATATCACCCTGGCTGTTTGCCGTGTGATGTTTTCGAGCTACGAGCAGAAGGAATGAGAGAGAACAGCTTGGCAACGGCTGGTCTAAAGAAGCGCCGCACCCTTTCCTCAAAGGTGCGCATATCTGCGGTCATGGATGAATTTTTTTACTTCCTCCATGTCTGTGGCGATCGTTTGCCACGCACCAGAATGTGACGTTTGCAAGCCATGTGCATGAAGGAACAAGAGGGAACTGGCTTATCAACAGCCGGTACAGCAGACACAGCCAATGCAGCCATGGTGTACGGGAGAGGGGAAACGTGTTAGAGCCAAGCGCAAGGGTGCACCATTCTTCTGCCGAACTTTTTCTCTCCCCTTCCTCTCTCTTTCTCAGTCTTCGTTTGCAGCAGCGTGGCAGCTCAGGCCGTGGCAGACAGAATGTCAGACGCTTTCTCCAGTGTGTGTTGTGAACCCTCTGCGCATGGTGGGTGACGTGTGATGCACGTCTTGTGTGGTCGTGCTGAACGTGTGGCTTAAGTGAGCTATAGAATCACTTTAGTGTGGCGCAGCGTAACCTATGGTGGCTGCAGACGTTAAGAACCTGCAGTTTTTTATTTTTTTATTTTTTTTGAGAGAGTCGTCCATCTTTTTCGTCGTGCTGAACGTGGGGCATAGTGTATGCTGGCGGCTGCTAAAATTCAGAAGCAGCAGCTTTTTTCTTTTTTTGCGGGAGTTGTTCATCCTTGCATCTATGCATCTACGAAAGCACGCTGTCAGCTGCAAACATGGCTTTTAGCATTGTTTGCTTTCAACGGCATTTGCATCTATCACGGTTTCCAATAATTTTGTAGCAGTGGATTCCACCTGCCCCAAGCCCGGCATGATAAATTGAACCAGGCTTGTGCAATCAGGCCGTCACGGGTACTCTGCCAAGTTCGCTCTCCACCACTACAGCAGCTAACATCAAAAGTATAGTCCATAGAGTTACCGTATACACTCGTGTAATGGCCGCACGCATGTAATGGCCGCACGCATGTAATGGCCGCACCCCGAACTTTGGAAAGAAAATTGGGAAAAAAAACTTTTAAAAAATTTCCCGAGTAAAAGCCGCACCATGAGTTTCAGGAAGTTGGGAAGTGCCATCTACTGTGCGGTGCAAGAAATACAGAGCGTTTTGTGGTTACTGCCGCCAGGTGGGGCCCAAAAATCAAGTGAAAGCCAAAATGAAGCGTAAAGTTAGAAGTAGAATTGCCGATAAGAATTAACAAAATATTTGAGGAAAAAAAAAGTTGAGCATGAGGGCAGCGGCCACCACTTCCGTTACAAAGGGGGCGCTCCTAGCCGCAGCGATGCCCGCCCGTTACAAAGGGTGAGGCCAGCAAATCTAATCCAATCCAATCCAAGTCTGTTCGCTCCTCCGTTTTACAGCCATTTCCTCGATCGCCTGAAGCATATCACGTGCGATCTCGCAATCAGAATGCATCGCTGCCCTAATTTATTCTGCGCTCGTGAGCTGAAGATTTTCTTTTTCCTTGATGGGAAAATACGTTATTTATACCACTCACTTTAAGCTGAAAGTGATTCACTACACGAAAGAAGAAGGAAAAAGAGTGGCTGGACGAAAGTTCGGCGTTGACGAAAAATGTGTACGGCGATGGTGCTCCCAAGAATATGCCCTCAGGAAAACAAATGTTCAGAGGCGCGCTTTCTGAGGGAAGCAGAGCATGTTCCCGGAAGTTGAAGACTCACTTCTCGAGTACGTGACGGAGACGCAGCGCAACGGCTTTGCTGTTTCGACAGATGTTTCGCATGAAAGCGCTAGACATTGCACGCAGCAAGGGGATTGCGGCTACCGTGTTTAAAGCCAGCAATGGGTGGATTTCGCGCTTCATGAAGCAAAAAAACCTGTCCATTCGCCGTTGCACGACGATGTGTCAACGTCTACCCGAGGAGTATGGTGAAAAGCTTCTGCAGTTCCGCAAGTTTGTTATCAACAAGCGCAGAGAACATGAGCACCTTCTCTCTCAGATTGGTAACGCCGATCAAACCCCGGTTTGGTTTGACGCACCCCAGAATGTGACAGTCGAGGCGAAGGGGAAGAAGAGCGTGCGTGTGCTTACATCGGGCTAGCGAAAGGCAGCGATGCACGGTCATGCTTTGCATCACAGCGGATGGACGAAAACTACCGCCTTATGTAGTTTTTAAGCTGAAACGTCTACCTGCGGAGAAATTCCCTGATGGCATCTTTGTTCGTGCGCAGGACAAAGGATGGATGACGGTTTGATATATCCGGGTTCGACTGTATCGAACTCCGCACCACGCACTGGAAAGTGTGCCTTCTCCAAAGACGATCGCATCACCATTAGCCGTTTGCCGTGTGACGTTTTCAAGCCACACGCAGAAGGAAAGAGGGGACAGTTTGGCGACGGCTGGTCTGGGCAGCACCGCGTCCATTCCCCAAAGGCGTGCGCATCTGCAGTTGTCGTTACCCGCGCGCCAATACATGACGTTTGCAAGCCAGGTACGTGGGTGTGCCCATTCCTTTGCCGAGCTATCTCTCTCCTTCAGCACGTGCTACGTATGCGCCAAGCCAGCTCAGCCCGTTTTCAGACAGACATTGGACGCTTTCTCCAGCAAGTGTTGTAAACCCTCTGCGTGCGGCGGCTGACGTGGCTATGGCGTCTGCGGACGTTAAGAAGCTGCAGCTCTTTCTTGTTTTTTTTTTTTTTTTTGTGTCATTCTTTTTTATTGTTGTGCTGTTCGGACGTTAAGAAGCGGCAGGTTTTTTTTTGGCGGGAGTTGTTTATCCTTGCATGTATGAATCAACGAAAGCACGCGGTCAGCTGCTGCGATCATGACGCCCGCCCCAAGCGCGGCATGATAAATCGAACCAGGCTTGTTCAATCAAGCCATCACGGGCACTCTGCCAAGTTCGCTCCCGGCCACCGCAGGAGCTATCAAAAGATAAAGGCGCCCCGACGTTATCGCTGCGCAACATCTTGGCACGCTGCCAAGAAATGAGCTGTGGATGAGACGACCGAAACGGCGTGACGCGTGCCACCGACATGCAAGCGAAAACGCTTGCGATTTCTGCCGCGGCGACACAGAAACCTTGTTTTGAGCTGCCGCGGTGGCTCAAGCGGCGAGAGGGACACAGTTCCAACAAGTTTGAAATTTTTCGCTCTGTCGCTGCCACTCGTCGCTGAGATCGCTCAATCGCTTGCATGTGAGCGAGCTGGCCTTAACGCTTTTTTTTTTTTCAAATTCTCGGGTGCAAAAGTGGAGGGTGGGTCCATTATGCGAGTGGGTTGATTATGCGACAAATACGGTATCGTTTTTTGGCATCGTAAGTGCCGTCACAAGCCGATTTCTGTATATCGAATTATCAATATATCGAACTATTTCGTGATCCCGATATATTCGGGTTCGACTGTGATACATAATAGGAACCTTATCCAACCCCCCCAGTGTAAGGCACGAGAATATTTATTTCATGATTATAATAGAGTTGTTCACATGTAACCACACATTCATCCTTTGTATCAGAGGTTAAAGCTGCAGTGCACTGTCCCCTTTAAGATGACCTTGATGGGGCTATGAGAATTTGTTTAGAAGTGCCCCAGAAAGTGTGTTTGTGTGTGCAGGGAGGGGGGGTGCATGTGAATGCGTGCGTGTCATAAGAAATTGTTTGATGTAACAATCTGGCTGCGTGGTTTGTTGCACTGTTAGCTAATAGGCAATGATAACTGCTTGTGACACTTAGTAAGACAGCGAATGCATCGACCTGCGTGCTATACTCACCCTGGACTCTTCCTGGAACTGCAAACACATGGTGCTTTTCAGTGCTGCTAACTCGCCTTGTACTCTCAGTGTTCACACCAGATAAAATCTTATGCTGTGCGGAAAAAGGAAGCAGGCATGTGAGCAGTGTGTTTTCTTGTGATGCGGCACCCACCAGGCTCTGACGTCATAATAGTGTGTCATTTGCTTAGTGTCATTAAACTAACATGCTTCATATCAAAGTTGGAGTGAAGGTGCTTTTAATTTATCAGCATTCATACATGGCAAAACTACTTTTAAAAATAGTTAGATTACATTACTGATTACTTTCCTAAACATTAAGCAAATGTAATTACCTTATCAGTTATTGCACCCAAAAAACTATAACATTGCCATTACAGTTGACTCCCGCCACAACAAAATTCATGGGGTGCGCTAAAAATTTCGTTGTCGCGGAACTTCGTTGTCAAGAAATTCGAAAAAAAAAGGGACAATAAATGACTCTGGAAACCACACTATTTTATTTCCAGAAATCTGTTAGCTTTTTCTGCTTTGGTTTTACCTCCAGCAGCGGCGTCGCACGAGTTTTGCACTTTGCTAACAGAGCCATGGCAACATCATAATTGTGAGCACCAAGAAATTGCCGGATCACGTCGAAGGCATCCATTACCTGGCACTTGGTCGCTGAGGCAGTTTTATCCTGGACGGAGTCGTCATCATCGGACGGTTCTTCTACTTCACGGACACTTTTTATAATGTCCTCGTCTTAGTTCCTCGTGAACAACCACCTCCGTGTCAACGCCGAGGAAGTCTTCCAGCTGTATGTCAGCAGAGATGCTACCGGTCTCTTGAAGTGAACTCCATGTCGCATCAATCTCTGGTGTCGATGACGACGGTGTGCCGTCTTGTGGGGCTGCGATGGTGCGGGTCGCCGCGCCAAGAAAAAAACCAGCGTGCTTGAAGCAGTTGGTGATAAGTGTGCTCGGCGTGACAATCCATAAAGCAGTTATCATTTGCAGTGCCATGAAGACGAGCTAAGCCGTACAGCCCCCAAATTTTTAAAATAGACGGCTCACTGAATAGCGAAAACTTACGAAAAATTCGTTGAAGTGAATGCGTTCTCACAAATAATTCGCTTTGGAGAGAATTTTTAAACATTACTTCCTATGGGGGCTTTGTGGGGAATGGAAAATACTTTGTTGTGGCGAAAATTTTGTTGAAGTGGCGTTCGTTGTGCCGGGAGTCAACTGTACTTCCGAAGAGTAGTGCTGTTACTCTTACCTGCCAATCCTTCTAATTTGCCTGAAGACTTCCGATTTTTAACGCGATAGCATTAAGGGCCCCATGTCGCAGAAAAGCCGGCGTAGGCATTGTGGTTGTAACGCAAAAATCAGAAAAAAGTTAAGGAACAAAAGCCTTGCGGAAACCTGTGGTGTCGAGCACGGTTCCTTCGCAGTGAGAGGCGAGCACACGACCACTCCGCCATAGAACACTGCTTCTCTCTAAATAAAGGTGGACCTAATGTATGCGCTGTCTTGTGACTGTCGGCTAATGTTTAGGTGCATCGTTAAAACTAATTGCGGAAGTAATATTGAGCAGAAAAAAGTAACGAAACAAAAGCTTTGCGGAAACCCGTGGAGTCAGACACGGTTCCTTCGTAGTGAGAGGCAAGCACACAACCACTTCGCCACAGAACACCGCTTCTCTGCAAATAAAGGTGGACCTAATGCATGCACTGCCTTGTGACTGTTAGCTAATGTTTAGGTGCGTCATTAAAACTAATTGCGGAAGTATTAGAAGTGACTAGCAAAGAACATTTCTGCTTTGCTTACCAGCGATGCGGCACTCACTGGAAAATTGCTTCGATCATACAGTGCTGCCAAAACATATGGCGCGAGCCACCGTCCGATTATACAAGGATCAGTGCTTGACGTGGCTAGGTGGCGTGAGCTGCCATCATCCATCTATCTGTCATATGTAAGTAAGCGAAGTAGATGGGCATGCTTCTGGAACATTCTGAAACGTGTGTGCAATTGATGCAGTGCCAGTGATGCCCTCTAGCAGTGCAGGGTGCTTGTATGAGTAGTCTTTTGCGAGTGCCGATGGCGCATCGACGTCTGCTCCTGCTTGGCGAAGAGCATGAGGAGGCGATGCAAATAGGGCCGGATAACGCTATCACGTTGAACTCTTTAAAGCGAAGCTTAAGCATTCTCCAATTTTTCATATAACTTCCCAGTTGTACCATCACTGACCTATACCTCCCGATAAGTGGCCTCTGCCCATGTAAGACTGCCATGCCGGTTTTGAACGGTGGCGGCAAATTTGTCATCGGCGGCACGCAGCCATTGCAGCCGCAGCAGATGTAGAAACTTCACCTTTGATCTCAGCTAAAGGGCGGCCTCTCAGTTTCCATGGAATTGGAAAAGTCATTGGCCTGGTTTTGCCCAAACATCATGCCATCTGATCCTCCTGTATCACACTCTGCCGCATGCCTCGTGTTACAATGTGGCACACAGTTGACATTATCTGTGGCGGAACCGACTAGTGTTAAAACTAACGGCCTTTTTTTTGTACATAGACTTCTACAGTAAAACCTTGTTAATTCGAACTCTGTTAATTCGAACTTACGGTTAATTCGAACTGACGCACGCTCGGGTCCCGGCATGGCCCTATGTATTTCAATAGGAGAAAACGCCCGATAATTCGAACATGCCAGTATCCACAACGGTTAATTCGAACTAGGAGCACGTGGCTCACACAGCTCCTCGCAGACAGAAGTCGGCCCATACCGTGTACAATGCTCAGAAAGATTACTAAAGACGCAAAAAACAAAATCTTTCAAATCTGCCCGCGCGTGCGAGACGAGGTGCGCACTCGACAGTCACAGCGAGCATTCCGGTGCATGCCGTAGCAGGTTTTCGCTGCCGGGTGCCGCCAGGCTCCATCATACCAACGGTCTGGCGCAAGCTGTTGCAGGTTTTGGCTGCACCTCGGTTTCTGGGTGTGCTTTTGACAAGCCTTTTTTCTTTTTGTCCTGCGGTCACGTTGTGTGCACAACGCAGTTGTCGGTGTCGTGCATTTGTTTGTGCCGCAGTGGTTCAAGTTTTACCGTTTTCGTTGCCTCACCGCTTTGCTAGCGATGACTCAGCGATTGTGACAGCCATGGCAAACCGCGGTAAATACACGGCAAAGGACCTCAAGACGAAAATGGAGATTTTGAGTGAGGTGGAACGTGGTGTCCTATCCAAGACGGATATAGCCAAAAAGTATGACATCAAGAAGAGCACGCTGTCAACATATCTCAGGAACAAGGAATCGATCAGTGCTGCCTTTCGTAAAGACGTTATGGAGCCCTCTCGCAAAAGGCTACGGACGTCAGCCCATCCCGAAGTGGAGAGCGCCGTAATGGCATGGATAAAAGAAGTTCGCAGCCGGAACATTTCGTTAAACGGGCCCATAATTGCTGCTAAGGCTGCAGTCTTTGTCAGCCAAATGGGCATCAGCGAGTTCGGCGCGTCGGAAGGCTGGCTGTCGCGTTTCAAGGCGCGTCACGGGCTGACATTTAGAAACGTTTGTGGGGAGTCAGCTGAAGTCGACAAGGAAACGTGTGAACAGTGGGTCTCCAGTGAACTGAAGGAATTCCTTGCTGATTATGCGCTCAGCAATGTATTTAATGCTGACGAGACGACGCTGTATTTCAAATTGCTCCCCAACAAGACCGTCACTTACAAAGGCGACACTTGTGCTGGCGGAAAGAGAAGCAAAGAAAGAATCACCGTCATGATGTGCGCAAATGCGACGGGCACGGAACGGTGCCGCTTGCTGGTGATCGGCAAGGCAGAGAAGCCTCGCTGTTTTAAAGGCATCAAGACGCTTCCTGTTGATTACACCGCAAACAAAAAAATTTGGAGGACGCTTAAGCTTCGCCTTCAAGAGTGGAACGCGATAGCATTATTGCACCGCGTCAAGAAAACTTATTAAACGCAAGGGTATTGGGGCATCCTCGCACCGGTACCCGCGCGGCCCGAAGGGGAGAAGCGGGTGAGCGAAGATAGTGATCTAAAGAAAGGAAAGACGCTTGATTCTACGACCCGTGAGGGTGCACGGCGAAACGTCAGGGACGAGTGGCGCGTCACGTGTTGGGGCAGCGCTGCACATTGCGAGGAGGGGTTCTTCTGTGTTTGCCGCAATGGCTCCGCATGTGCGCAGAGCGCAGAAGAAATGTAGCGGAAACGTACTTCGCTACTCGTGTAACTGGGACTTCTGTAAGTAACATGCTCATAATTACCGATATACACCGCAGTATAACGTTCTACGGCACGTTTCTAAGGCAACACCGCATTCACTAGAGGCGCTTTTGTATCGCTTTCAAGCATCGAACTTGTGGCTGAGTGGTAGCGTCTCCGTCTCACACTCCGGAGACCCTGGTTTGATTCCCACCCAGCCCATCTTGGAAGTTGCTTTTTATTTATGAAGTGCATGTTTATTTATGAAGTGCATGCCGGGATTTATCGCTCACGGCCAACGCCGCCGACGACACCGGCTTTTCTGCGACACGAGCTCCTTAACGCTACCACGTTAAAAAGTCGGGGATGACACGGGAAATTTTCACCGACTGGCTGGGCAAACTAGACAGGAAATTCGCTGCTCATGTTCGTGGACAACTGTACAGCTCATTGTGACGTGAGTGGACTGACAGCAATCCGCTTGGCATTTTTGCCTAAAAACACGACTTCTGTGCTCCACCCTATGGATCTTGGAGTTATTCAGAACTTAAAAACGCTAACAGGCGCCACCTTCTAGAGAGACTTCTTCTTTGTTTGGACAGTGGCAAGTCATACGACATCGATTTGTTTGGAGCTGTCCACATGCTGGCATCATCGTGGAATACCGTTAAGCCGGAAACCATCAAAAATTGTTTTCGCAAGTGTGGCTTCGGTGACGCCCCAGAAGCATGCAGCGCGGAGGTAGCGGAGGCTTCGTCTGATGATGACTCCGTCGTGCTCGACCGTGGCTACGCGGCTTTGTCGGAGGGTGTCACCTTTGAAGCCTACGTTGACGTTGACAATGGTGTGGAGACGCCTGGGCCCTTAAGTGATGAGGATATAATCGCGGCTGCATGTGCTCCACAGGGCTCACGGGTGGCGAACACGGCTGAAAGCGATGAAGAGTCCGACGAAGGCGACGATCCAGTGCCACCTCCAAGTGCATGTGAAGTAGCGTCGGCGCTCGATCTCGCTGCACGATACTTCTCCCCCGATGAGAATTCGGATCCTGCGCTGGAACTCTTGGGCAAGCTGCAGTCGATGCTTGTGGAGTCGCGGCACAAGAAACGCAAGCAAACGCACATTACCGATTATTTTTCCGTGTAAATCAACATGTTTTGAAGCTCGCTACTCACACGAATGCATTCCGGTTCTTGTTTGCGGCGCATGACTGACTGATTAGTCCCGTTCATTCGCCGTGGCGGCTCGATTGCAAAAATTATCGGAATCGCCCTCCGTAAACGTACAGTAGTGCTAGCTAGCCCTCTTTACTCATGGTAATGAGTCAACATGTGGGCTCGGCCAGCACGGTGGGCCACGATGGCGCTCATTCCAGTGCCCGACTGTTAATTCGAACGCCGCTTAATTCGAACAATTTTCTCGGCCCCTTCGAGTTTGAATTAACGAGCTTTTACTGTATAAAGTTTGGCCGGACGAAGTAGTACGGCTGGAATTATTCAGAAATTTGAATTATTGAGGTTAGAATTAATGAGCTTTCACTGTACCATATTTACTCGCATAATGAACGCACTTTTTTTTCCCCAAAAAATTGAAGCAGAATTGGGGGATGCGTTTATTTGCAGAGTAAAGCTAAGAAAAATTTTTTTGGGATGATAAATATATAGTAATGAAAAAAAAAAAATGCATTAGGCTGCTTACCCTTCGCAGTTAATTACTTGTGCATTACAGTCGACGACTGATTTTTCTACCACTCACTTTTTTGGACATGCTTGATTATTTGGACTTTTTCCCAGACCCAGCACGTACCTTAAAAAGTCAATGTATTACGCACTCTAGGGAGGGCTGTTCGATTTTTCGGACATTCCAAGCATCAGCCGGGCCAACTGCCACACATTTTGAGCGGTGTCGCCGCCATCTTGTTTCTTTCCTTTTTCCTTAGATAGTCTCGAAACCGGTGCCGGCCTTGCGTGCCACTCCTCAGCTAAGCTGATGCTGGATCGATGCTATATTATTTGGCTAGCAGCTTCCGCTTCTGGAACAACGCTGCTTCTCGCTGCCGGAGTGCTTTTTTTTTTTTAGCTTGATCGCTTCGACTGCCTGTTCATCTGTGTGTTTGCTGCGCGTTTCACGTGCGTTGCCGAGCATAGCAAGTAGGCCTAGCCATGGTCGAGTCGAGCTTATGAGAGAACTACATTCTGTCGCTACTGTGGCTCACATTGAATTGAATCGGCTTTAGTTCTTCAAGAAGCTGTTTCCAAATTTTATAAAGAGCTTTCTTTTTTTGCAACGCGGCAGCAAGAAGGCACTCAACGGAGTCGGTGTTGTGATCCAGCGCTTGGTGGTGGTGGTGTGCCTCGACAGTGGGAAAACCTACTCTGTCGATTTGCTTGGAGCACTTAGTATGCTCGCCGATGCATGGAAGTCGGTGGCACCCACAATGCTGTGCAATTGCTTCCGTCACGCGGGATTTGTGCTGAATGACAAGTCGGCTGCCTTGGACAAGGAGAGCGTCATTGAGCAGCTGTCAGGCAGTGAGCAGCTCATTGACGACCTTCACGCTGTCGAAATTCCATCGAGCGCCTCGTTTTCAGAGTTCATAGGCGTGGACCACGAGTTGGAACTGTGCACTGGGCTCACAGATGCAGAAATTATTTGCCAAGTGTTTGCGGAGTCTGAGAGCGACGACGACAATGACTCACCTGCAGCAGCGCAGTCGACGCAAGCTGAGGGTATGCAAGCGGTTGCAACCCTTTTGTCGGCTTATGGTGACACTATGACTCTCGCCGAAATTCAGGCGGACTTGTTAGCACGGAAGCGAAGCATGGTGCAGAAAAGCATTCATGACTTTTTCTGGCCTCAAAGTCAATAATAGGCAATAAATTGAATTCTTTTGGTGCACATTTGTTTTTTCGGACTGTCCGATTTTTCAAACATTATCGTGGTCCGTTGAGAGTCCGAAAAATCAGTCGTCGACTGTATATGCAAACAGCTTTTTTGTATTACACTTCACTAGTCTTCGTTTCCCTATGCTTCACTCTTCGTCAGAATCGCTGGACACATCATCCAGATCACTGGCCACTTCCACATAATGCTCCACAACTGGTCATCCTCGCTGCCATCCAGCACATTTGCAACTCCAGTCTTTTCAAAGCTCTTTGAGATCAGGTCAGCTGGCAGTGAGCGCCATGCATCCAATATCAAGGAGCATACCAGCTCGATGGATGGCCTCTTAATCCTGCTGCTCATCGTCAGGGTGTGCCCTCTCTGGGTCATCCAGTCTGTGTACAAGCGCCACACACTGCCTTTAATCGGCTTATCCACATTGTCTTTAAACGGCTTATTCACAAACATTAAGGGGCTGCAGCACTGAAATGAGTCCACCTGGAATGATGGCGATCTCTGTGCGCAGCTCCTTTAGCTCCCGGCATATGTTCTTTCCCAGGTGGCCACGAAAACTGTCGAGCATGAGGAGAGGTGGGAGTAGCAGGGCGCCAGGTCACTGTCTCCAGACAGTCCAGACCCAATCAGCCTTTAGGTCGGCCAACATACATCTTTTCTCGGAGGCTCGTACGTGTGTGTAGGTTGGGAAGTTTGCCTTCAACACAGTTTTCCTTTTAAAAATAATGTAAGGTGGCAACTTCCTGCCATCTGCCGTGATAGCCAGCATTACCGTGGAATGCTGTTTCTCAGTGCCTGTGGTTTTGACGAGCACGCTGCAGGCTCCTCTTTCATTGACCGTCCAGCTCATTAGCATGTTAAAGTTGATGGGTGTCTGATCGGCATTTCCATTTTGCGAGACAAGAAATTTTCGGTCCTGCCGCAGGCCTAACACAAACTTGTGAAAGTCCACTACCTTCTTTTCGTAGCAAGGAGGCTGTTGCTGACAAAGTGATGTGCGCCTCCTCAAGCACAGTCCATTGCGCTGCATGGAGCGTGTCATCTATCCATTACTTGCTTTGAAAGCGGTGGTCGCAATGCTGTGCTTCCTGGCTGTGGCTCATGCATGCGTCCCGATCATTTCATGTGAAACAACGCAGCCTTCTTTTCATAGGTCCTGGACAATTTTAGGACCTTTTCTTACACACCAGGAAACTTTCCTATCTTCGGTCCCCTAAAGGCACACCGCTCTTGATTTGTAGCGCGCAGCTTGTCGTGCTGCTTCCACCAGTAACGCTCGTGGACTTCGTCTATTCCGAAATGCTCAATTGCGTACTCGACAGCCTGTAACTTTAAGCCAGTCGTGTAACTGACATTGCGGCCCCTCGCCCACGGCAAAACACAATTCACAAAATGCAGAAATGCAAAAGGCACAAAAAACCAACGAGCAAGTCGGTGCAACTGACAACATTGTCGCGGAGATGTAATGGCTGCCAGAAAAAAGTAGGGCTAGGACTACGCCACTGTCTAGCGTCGTTTTGATTGGCTGTCTCTGTGTGGTCCGCCGCCATGCTGGCGTCGCTGGTTGCCGCTGGCTCTGGTTCTAGGGCAAGAGCGCTAGGGCAAGGAGGTGCCGCGCTGCTGCTGGTTCTGCTTCTGTTGCCATGTCAACAGGTGGATTGAGTGAAGTGGGAAAGCTGCAGCGCAGCCATTTGCGGGACTGCAAGGGACGAAAGTTGGGGGAGCGTTTATCACGCAGGAGAAAAAAAAATGCAAATTTTGATGGCCAAAGTTGGGGGCGCGTTTATTATGCGAGTATGTTCATTCCGCGAGTAAATATGGTAATCGCAGTCCTTTTCTTTTTCAGGTGCAAGCCTAAGTGTTTTTTTTCTTGTTTTGCTAAAAATTGCTGGCATTTTTAATGTTTGGAATTTTTGGCACTTGATAGCTATGCCTGCGAGTTCAGTGGCATCTAAAATTTGACATTAAGTGCGACCATTATTTAAAATGTTGCATTTGGAAAATTTGTCACCGTAGCCCTTCATAGACTGAAAAGACCCTTGGGTTACGAGTAATCAGTGCAAAGAAAACAAGAGCAGCTAAGACCTGCGTGCTTTGTCTGTGCATGGTTTGTGTCCTAGCTTTCTTAATGCTAGTTAGGTTTGAAGCATGCAGCACGAAATATTGCCAGGTTACTGTTGTCTTCTGTTGATGCCTGCTTTTTGCGGGGCTACAGGTTCCCCCACGCAGCTGCTCTGTAGTGGCAGCAGTCAGTAATAAGCTTTGCTTGAGTGCCTGACTTGAATGTGCGATCTTTTTCATGTCACTTCAGGGGAGCGAGTCCTGGGCAGGACAGCCTCAGGTACCGACGTCCATGGGTCCCTGGCTTCTGAATCAGCTCGAAGAGCCGTCGGTGTGCGCTGATGCCTTCTGGCCCCACTGAAAATACCCGGTCTCGTACTGCAGAAGAGGGAGCCCCACTTTTCTGGGCGGTATTTTGCAACATTTGTTTGAGGAGCAGGAGAGGTTGTCGGCCAAGATTCACAGAGCCCTGCGAGGTGGGACAATTTTCATAAGGTTGGAACCTGAGCGCACCCTGTCCCGTATCTCATCACTATTGCGGCAACCAGCTCTGGACGCACAAACCTGACTCGGGCCAATTCACTTTTTGCTTGTCGTCTAGGAAATTCCTCTTAATATTATTGCAAGAAGTTTGGCCATGGCTGCTGCTTGAGCCTGTTGCGTGGTGTTACTCTTTTTTTTTTATGTGTGGCTGTTGTCGTAAGTTTAGGCTATTGTTGATAAGTGTAGCGGAGACCTGCTGCAGTTGTTTACTTCCTTTCCCCATTGCAATTACATGGATTTTCAGTGTCCGCTCCGTGTGGCACATCTGTCAATTCCTTGCTAAGTACGGTACAGAAGAAGCACCCTGGCGGTGGCCTTCACGTGTTGTCCAAGCAAGATGCCTTGTTAAAGTGTTCACTGGATTCAATTGTTTCTCTCGGAGAAAACGAGAAATGCACGTTTCCAAATGTAAACATGTGAAGCTGTGATGTTCTGTGTCTCTTCTGGTTTAAGGGTCATGAGAACACGCATTTCCAGCCTCAATTTTTAATATCTTACTTTGTTGCATACACACACACACATCTATTGCAGCTTGCCCCCTGTCATCTTCCTACACACAGGCTGTGTCCTGGTCTGAAGTGTCTTTAGAGGGGAGCCCTGCCTTTCACCAGCATACAGAGACTGCACACACTTCTCTAAAAGAAGGGCCACAGGGTGCTAACTCTCACCATATGTGGCTGCGTATCTCATTGCTACTATAGGCCTGTTCTCTCGGCCAGTGTAGCATCACATGTTGCGGGTCAGCCATCACTGAATTACATTCTTGATTTCCTCTTCTTTCTTTCTTGTTTTTAGCTTCCTGGCTTCATGCCTACGACTTCCCTGTGCAGAATATTTCTAGGATGCAAGTCAAATTTCTATCTTGAGCATAGAGTGGTGTCACCACTGTTGCCAAGAGAGGTTTTTTTTTCCTCAAAAGCATTACTGAAGAAGCGATTAAAGGTGTCTTCTTGCTTTTGATGAGTAGTTTTTGGCTGCACCAGTGTCTTGGAATTCGCTGATCAGTGGAAACTCCCTTGCACTGCACTCCTTGATCAAAGTGAGAACACGTGATGAAGTTTGGAATGAGCTTGTACTGGCACTTGAAGACAGGATTCTGTTTTCAACGAAACATGCTGTGATGCTGTCATCGCACACTGCATCATGATAGTTTACACTTCACTTTCCACCGTGCTTTTCATATTGAAGGGGCACTAGAAGGAAGCACTAGCTGTAACTGAATCGTGTCATGTTGAGTCCTTGATTCTCCCTAATGCTCTTGACGACTGACTGTTGGGAAATCTGTCACAGTGCAAATGCTGACAATGGCATGCCCGTTTTTGGGCAAATGAGGTCGCGAGGGGGATTGGGAGTTTTTTTTTTACTATAATTACAGGGCTCAAGCACCACATCCATCGTGCTGCTGTTACTTCTCTCTGACAAGTGACACGTTTGTGAAAACCGCAGCATAGTTGAAGTGCAAGGGTTTTCTAGTTTTGGCTTTATTCAGTAGAGTCTCGTTGATACATTCCCACTTCGTATGCACAAAATCGCAGGAAATTAAAATCTCTCGCATATGTTCCAGGATAACACAATTCCCCAGTTACTACGTTGAAAATCTCAACAAATTGTGGTCATGTCATACATTTGGTAATAAATTTCACATGTGCTAACAAACAGACCAAACCTGGGGTCATGCCACATGAAAAACTGGCAAACAGCGCCCACTGCAGTGGCTTTTCTGTAGTGCCAAGGTACACAGGAGCAAAGCATGAAAGAAAGATGAGCTAGCATACGAGAGGCTCATTCCCGTCAACACAACTCGAAGAGGAGAAATGCAGCGGTTTCTTTGCATGCCTTGGAAGAAGATTAGAAAGAGGGAGGGGGGGGGGGGGGAATTATCTGAGAATTACAACTATGCTTTTGTATGGAAGCGTGTAGCAAAAGTCAGCCGTCATGATGGCTTCATTCAGAAATAAAGTTTTTCTTACTAGGCATTGCTGTCAGTACACTGAATTTGTTGATAAATCTTTTCCACACTTTATGACAGTGAAAGTGTGGACTGAATTCTGCGAACATTACAAAAAGGAGCTGTGCATACTGGATGTCTATAAATACTAATCTATGCCATCATGAAATGAAAATGCCAATACTGAATGCTTTTGTACCTCATTTAGCAGCTACATTTTCCAAAATGAAGCAGTTTGAATCACATTTTCATAGATAACTTTTTTTGTTTCATCATTGTTTGGAAACATATCAACGAGATTTTACAGTATAGAGCAGCCGTGACATTTCTGGCCACCTTCCCACTTTTTCAACTGTGGTGGCTCCTATTTGTTGAGGGAATGGCACTTTCTAAACAACCATAATAGCATAGAAGGGCCCATGTTGAATGGGGGTGTTGAGGGGAATGATAATTGGGAGCTTATATCTTACTTTTTTTTTTTACTGACAGTCATCTCTTTGCTAAAGAAATAAAAATTCCACTAGAATTCTCATTAGGTAAGCTGTCAGTCTAGTTTATTATAGTGTTCCCTTCTGGCGACCCTTTCACTCTTGCTTACAGAGAACTGTCGAGTCTTACAATCCGGTAGTGGCTGCCTCTTAGTGGACGTTCAGTGTTTCAGTCTAATATTTATGAGGAAAAGTATTATGCTTGTTGTTTCACGTTGTTTGAAAGCCTGAGATGTTTCGGGAACTCTTTTCACATCCCGCCTAATGCACCAACTGTCCCACTCTCTCTCTTGATCATGGCACTTGTGTAGAAAGCAAGAACTTCATTTTAACTAGCAAGTGCACATTTAACAGCTGAAAATAGGAAGCTCAATTATTGCTTGTCCGTTTCTGGACTCATGCCTCGCATTTTTCTGGAGTTGCTGCAGTATTGAAGTAAACTGCACTTCAAAACTGCATGTGCATTCACTTACAAAGTATGCTGCATTGAGTACTGTGTACTTCAAAGCTGGTGTGTTTAGGAAATTCACAGGAATGAAAAACATTTTTTTTTCTTCTGCTTGCATCATCTTGCTTCGAGTTGTTTGAACGAAATCAAATTTAAATTCTCATATTTGGCCCTGATGCTTTTGTACAGTAATGCTTAACTACTTGCTGACCAACTCTGCTTCACTTATTCTTAGTGGAGAATCTGCTTGGCCCTTACTTTATCAGGATTGAAATATTCTGGCTTAAAAATTGACAAGTAGAAAAAGAAAGTGGTTGGAATCACCATAGAGTGTTGGCTACAAAGGCATCAATAGTGCTTAGAAATACAATAACTACTGCGAGTTGTTCATGGACCAGTACGATAACACGATTTTATGTGCTTCATAAATGAAATTTTGTTTTTACCGCATTGCTTTCACTGCTTGCTGTGCAAGGCACGCTTGTTTCCCCCTTCTGCTATAGTTTTGACCAACACCATGTTTACAAACAAAGGGGGCGCTCGCGGCACGGCAGCCCACGGGGGGTAAAATTTAGGGTTAGCGCCCATAGGCATACATGGAACCGAAAAATTAAAAAGCAGTTTTCTCTTTTCACGGGGCATCTATGATGTCGTTATTCGACACAGAGCAACCATGAACATCCTAGAACAGATCATGAAAATATGAAATCTCATTAGCGAGGCAAAGTATATTTAAAACACCGCGAAACGTATGGGGGTGCGAATTGGGAGGGTGACCCATAGAAACACATGTAAACACAACTTACCGTAACATTTTTCTCATTTCGCAGAGTACCAGAAGTGGTGGCCGGTCGTTTAACGTTGACCAGCGCTTTGAAGAAGTGTGTGACAAACTATGCTGCGTCATTGCGGAAGCACTCCACTTTTAAAACTCCTAAAAAAATCGATGTTGTGAATCCGGGCACCCCCAAAAGGCTCATGCTAATCGCGCAGTTTTTTTTACAGTCTGCTATGCTGGCGCATGGAGTAAATTAGCTTGATAATACTGTTGCTCAAATGATACACCCTAGGCAGGATTACGTTTAATAAACAAATGTCAAATGCCATACAACAATATGGACCGAATGTGAATCGCGTATTGCAGCAGACGGCGCAGCAGGCGATACCCGCCGCCTCCAGCTCCGAAGTGTCTGCTAGCGACGGCGCCGGTAGTGCATGGTCATCTGCAACTGTGCGCAGTCAGTTTATCGTGTTGTGAACAGTCCCGTAGATCGTCAGACTTTCAGTACTTGCAGGGGAATGTATTGTGCACTGCAGCTATGTTGGACTGCGTGGAAAGCTTGTCGGAAATGGCTAAACAGTGCTTCAATGAACAGTTGTACATTGACGGCGTTGTGCACCCGGACCCATTTGCTATGCCTGAAACGCATTGGGAAGTCCTCTGAACTGACGCGGGCACTCTGCCACCATTGGGCATGGCAAACATTGTAAAGTATTTGTAGAGAGTAGCTTCACTGCAAAGATCATCCAGGCATACAAGTCCCTGGAGACCTACAATTATATTGAATCAGGTGGGTGTGCGCAAGCTCATCAGCGGGCATATAGGCTAGTAAACAAAAAGTAAACAAAAAATAGCTATTTTTTGTTTACATTCTTTTTCCCCGTGGTATCTCGATGGTTCTCGTATATCGTTCTACACTTTCTGTGCGGCTTCTTTGTCTTTCTTTTTTTTCTTTCCGTATGACGCAGACCACCTAGCGCGTGCACGGATGTCAGAATATAAAGCCTTTCAAAATATTTACTTGCGACTTACTCACTGCATTATTGTATCGCGACTTAACTATATATGCATTCATTTCAATACCACCTCTACTTAGCCACGATCGATGTTTTCAGAACGGAATGTTTTCAGAACTGTGTCGAAGGCATCATTACTCGGCTCATGCGCCTCGCCTGCACTTGGAATCTTTTTTTTTTTTTTACTTCCACCATGGGACGGGATGCCAGGACGTGGCTGCTGCTGGGGCGACTCGCCTCCTAGGCGTGGGGTTTCATCTGGAAACTTGCCGCACATATTTATTGATAAATATGCTTTACATAAATGTCAGACACGAAATGTTGTTGCATACGTATATTCATGGTCTTGAAAAAATGCATCAGCTCTTAACAAACGATGGCTTTCGCCTTCTTTAAGTCAGCTTCTTTGAGACCGTTCTTTACATATATTTTGTATGGGCCGCGCTACCGCAATGCATTTCTAATTCAGATTCTTGGCAACAAGGGGTTTTAAAAGTAAGTTGCCTCCGCAATGAAGCAGCATACTTTGTCACACACTTCTTCAAAGCGCTGGCCAACGTTTAACGACCGGCTACCGCTTCTGGTGCTCCGCGAAATGAGAAAAGTGTTGCCGTAAGTTGTGTTCGCATGTTTTTCTATGGGTCGCCCTCCCATTTCGTACCCCCATACGTTTCGCGGTGATTTAAAAATATTTTGCCTCGATAATGAGATTTCATACTTTCACGATATGTTCTAGGATGTTCATGGTTGCTCTGTGCCGAATGACGACATCATAGGCGTCCCGTAAAATGAGAAAACTGCTTTGAAATCTTTCGGTTCCATGTATATTCCTATAGGCGCTAACCCTACTTTTCACCCCCAGTCGGCCCAGCCTGGCGACAGAAGCGCCACCACATCGTCCTTATGTCACAGATCGGTGTTGGTCTATATAGATATGCTTTGCATAACAGGGAGCTTCTATGGAAAAGCCAGATGTGAAGGCTTCTTTTTGTCATTATGCGAGCATGTTCTGCCCAGCAAAGCTCTTCATGTGACGAGGAAATGGCGTTGAAGAGTAGTCTTCCATGTTCATGCGGACACTTTTTACATGATGCAATCTTGTTTAACGTGCGAAATCATCCGGAAGAAAGTTCCACCCACTAACCGCATCGAGTGACTAAAGTGTGCTCCTTTTTTCCTCCTAGCTGTCCTTTCACACTAGGTTTGGCAGTGCGTAGCCCGAAGAGGTCCTCACGTCTGGCTTGCTTGTTGGGCATTTTATCACTACCAACGATCTGCTTCATCGGCTGTTGTATGGCTCTCGCTTCTCATTTGGCTTTGCCCCAGAAGTGGCTCAGAGTTTGTCCAGATAAGCTGTCCTTTACTGCTTTGCTAAATCCATTGGTTACAGGGTCATGCTCTTTGCTAGCAAACATTTCGAGAGGTGGTTTTTGTGGGTTGATGAAACAACACAATTTTGAGGAGAACAAGAGCTTCTGTGAAATTTTTTTTTTAAGCTTTATGCTGAAATGCGGAAGCCCTTTACAGGTGGCAGAAATATTGCTTCGCAATTGCTTCTACCAGCTTGATGCATATGCAAATTTGTGGTACACATCAGGCTGCACTGCAGGCTGGTTTTGCAAGCCCAGTAAACTTCAGCAGAATGCCATTTGTGATCTGTCACCAGTGCAGTTTAATGAAACTACCTCCGTTTGCATTTCCTGGTCAACTTCAATCTGAGGAAGAGGGACACACCAGCTATTGCTTGTTCACCTTGTTTGGATTTTGGATTTTTTCTCTTCTTCATTTGACATCTGAAGCCTTTCTCACAGTTGTTACTACTGCTGTTTCATTTTTTTTTTTTTTATTTTTGTGCCAGCTTACTTAGTGGAGAAAACGGGACTAATTGCTTCTTCATAACTCTGGGGATGTTTTAGAAGTTACAAGGAGCTCTGCAAGCAGTTTGGTTTCTCATGGAAAGAGCTCTCATGCTAGATAGCCACAGCGTCATTAACATTTTTTTTTTTTCATATGTGCGAGAGATCATGTGCATTAAGAAATATCATGCTTGCTGCTTAATTGGATAAGACCTCTCAACGTGGACCTGGTGGGCCATTTAATTTGCTATTGCTATTGATTTATGCTCTGGGTTTCAGTTCAGTGCATCAAAAAATGCTCCCATTATCCGGGAGGTTTCTCCACCTCATCATTCTCTCTCGATAGAGGGTTGAGTACAGGTCTTTATTTTTTGTCCCACATAAAGTTCAGTACAGTAAACCCTCATTAACAAGAACTCGTATATCTCAAAAAATCGGTTAAGTCGAAAATATTCCACATTGCGCTTTCACCCCTCATAGGTGCTATGTATTAGCTCCCATTTACTCGAAGCATTTTTCGGGTGTAATACGGATATCTCGAAATTTTGACCGGAAGGACCGAAGGCAAAGGTCATTACCGAAATGTGATAGGGGCTCCGAGCAAGCGCTTTGTTCTTATACTAAGTGCCAAACGCGGTCACATTGGAACAGCGAATACAAAATACGCACCCGTTTTTCGCCTTGGGAGCAGTCACGTGAGCGCCGATCGCGCGCGGGGGCTGATGGGTCTTATCGGGAATGGTTCGGTCAGCTGCCCTCCGCACGTGCATACTGGCAGGAGCGATTTAGTGATTGTGTGGTTCTGTTTCGTCGCGCTATGTGCACGAAGCGGTGACTTCGATTTTTGTTGTGTATGTGGTGTCCGCAACAAAGTTGAATGCAGCGGCGGCGACCAACGGCTTATGCGACGCGTTTAGCAACTCGAGGACGCTTTTTTTGAGCTGAATGCCAACGTGAAGCGGGCAAGCATTACTGAGTTCTTCTTAAAAAATAATGAAGTTCAGTTTTTCCTGATAATTTTTTTCCGTTTATTATAAAAGCTCCCTTTGTGCAGTGGAGCGTCGACGGACGCAACGGGCCGAGGGTCGCCAAAGCATTTTCGCTCGTCCCTGTCGCGCTCAGGTTCTGGGTTTTTAGAAAATTTCACATATCACCCAGAAGCAGCTCGCTAGGCAGCCAATTGCAGAAGGTTTTGGGCTACTCAATTTCCGTCCTGGCTTAGTTTTTTTTTCGTGAGCAAAGTTGATTTTTCTAGTCCAGTTTGAGCGAAGAACCTGCAGGCGCTCACAATTCATCTGATCCGTGCATATATGAGCGCATTGAGATGATTCAGTAAAAGCTTGGTAGGGTAGTAAAGGAAAAAAGGCTAGTGTGGCTAGATAATCATTTTTGAAAGGAGTAGGAGAAAGTCACTGCTTGCAATGCAAGTACACATCGCAGTGTAGCAGCACACCGCTGTGCTGCAGCTTAAAAAAAACAAAAAAAACACGATGTGTTAGGAAAAATACATCAGTGTTATTGTATTTTATGCTGGCTAGTGTTAGAAACAGAATATAGCGTAACTGTACTCCCCTTGACTGAACGCCAACGGGGCGGTAACAAAGCAATACTGAAAACGCACCTCTCTGTTGCAGAGTCCCGTCGCTCCATGTGGTGTGCACCAGCGGCAACAACAGGCGGCGTCGCGTGGCAGATCGCCAGGGATTGTTGCCAGAAATTTTTGGCATTTAGTTTAACTCGAACCTCTGCTTATCTTGAAATTTTGCCCGCATTTCACAACTTAAAGTTAACGAGGTTTTACTGTATATCACATAAACTGTGAACAACCAGCAAAGGATGCCCCCCCCCCCAAAAAATTTGGTCAAAAGTGTGCCTTGTGGCAGCTTGTTTGTCTCCCTCATTTGTGTTTTGTCGAGGTAGCTTTTCATATGTTTCAGTGAACTGCAAGGCTGGTTGCAGTGAAAAAGTGGCTTTTTTATTGTTATTTCCAGCCAGCCAGAATTTCTGCTGGCTGGCTTAGAATGGATGCAAGCAGAATAAGAAATTTTAAGACCATGCCAAATTCATTTATTTTTGCAAACTAAAACCACCAATGGGTTGTAAGAAAACTGGATTGGGTGTACTGCTAAACAGCAGTGCCATGTCTAAAACATTACTTCTCTTTAAAATGCGTGAGGACAGAGCTAGTTGCCTGATGCTGGGTGGCAGAGTGCCCTAGACATGTAACGCTGATCTCTTTATAGTACTGTTCCACAGCTAATTCTTTCTACTCCCTGATTGTCTGTCAGTATTTTGAACGATGGTTTCGGATAAAAAATGTCTCTCAATGCAGCCTTATAAAAAGTTACGCACCTATTGAAGGCAGTAAATGATTTCAACGCTGTTAATTGCATTGTGTCAACGATGCTGTACCCGAAGGTTTGATTCCTCCTCCTAACTGTTCATTGCTGTTTTTACAGCATTTTTTGCACGAAAAAAGCATCCTGTGAAGCAACCTAAAAGACAGCACAAACCCATGTAATATGCAAGTTGTTTGCTTGTGGCTAATTGCAAAAAGAATGAAAAAATTTCACAAAGCAGATTTGAACCACTGTTATTGGCACAGTGAGAATCAAGTTAACATGCTACTATTGAGAGTACAGAATCATGTGACCGAGACTGCTGTGCCACCAAATGGCAGGCGGAAAGCCCATCTAAATTTTGAGCATGAAACATGAGCACTGCTGTGCCGTTTACAGAGCAGCTTTCAAGAGTGAAATGTGTGGTACGCCTGTGCATAGCATCCTGAGCAAACCTGAAGACATTTGGAAGCTGGTTTTGTTGTTTATTTGTTTCAATCTTCTTGTGTAGTTTTTGCTTGACTGAACTTCAATCAAAGCAAGCTATATTCACCTCTTGTAGAATTAGCTTAAGCACCTTGCAAGCAAGCTGCAGCGACATTAGCGAAGGAAGGTCCCAGATGTGCGCATCCCAAGTAAAGCACCTCTCTAGCATGGTTGTTAGTCTTAGTCTAGGCTCTGGGCGCTTTGTATCTAATGGGAGCTCTTTTTTTTGTAGACAGTTATATTTTCCGTAATGTTGTTTATATATATATCAAGGCTGGATTTCATCTAGTTGACTCAGCTAACCAAGTGGAATATTTGTTACTGTCCTTCGTGTTAGCATTCATTCTTTGACTCTCAAAATGTAAACCTTTGCCTTGTGAACATTTAAACAAGTGCACGCGTTTTCTTGATAGGTGTGCGGTCATTTCTTCGGAAATTCTAGTGCATGTGCTGACTTATGTGCTGCTCTCAAGTCGTGTAGAAGCAGCATGTTACAGGCTACATGGGAGAAAAAAAATGCTAGGTGCTGGCTATGGTTGAAATACCCTGAGGGAATGGAGTACAGTAGCTGAACTTCACAGTGTGCAATCAGCTGTAGTAAATGACTTATCACCATGGAAATGCTGAGGGCTACAGTTATATACAAGCGTTCAGTACCTTCACAACCTGAGCATCTGTTCCAGCCATGTCCTCAAACATGGAATCCTGCACTCAGAAGTGAAGGCGTAGAAGGGGAACGGGGGAATCCTCATTTGATGACCGTGTTTGATTTCTGTGAAATCATGGCCTCGTGGTGTTGCTGCCATTTGTTGCAGCCACTACAGAGTGTCATTGTATTCCAGCTGCTGGGAAGGAAACACACGCATTACAAATACACAAGCATCGAGAAAAAAAAAAGCAGCCCTTTGCCATGTTCATTGTTTGCTCACATTGTTGTGCTGCTGTTATGTGCGGCTGTGTTCAGCTAAATGGCAGGCTGGCTGGTGGCGCTGGTCAAAACATGGTACACTTTTAATGGCTGCATGTCAACCATTCATTTACTTCATCTCTAGCTTTTCAGCGAAAAACTAGATACGGTACCACACTTGCTGCTTCACAGGCCTCGCCTGCTCGCTAGGCAAATTTGTGGTCCTAGAACTCTCTTCTCTAATAGCCTGGAAGAGGGTGTGTGCATACCTTCATCGTTATTGCTTCTTTATGATCATCCATCAGTCCGCTGCCAATCAAACTTATGGTATGGCCGGCTTCTGCACATTCGTAACCTCTTTGACACGATGTTCATTGCGTTGGTGAAATGGGCTGTGGGGTAATGAGGGGCTAACACTATTGGCAGCTTTGAAAAGGGCATTACCACTAGTGGAGGGCTTGTCTGCTGTTTAATATGGGTCACACATTTTGCTATGTTGTGCACTCTATTAGAGCTGAACATTCTTGTTCAGAATTGCACTCGGCAGAGGAGAGGAAAGTGACAGGGAGGATATTACCAGCATTGCGTCACTGTCACCTTTCTATCTTCAGAAAAGCGCACAATTTGTTGCGAAGTTTTTTTTCTGCGTACTTCCGGGGCAAGAAATGAGTTTTTGTCTCTGGAGTTTGCATATTTTGCTTTTCGTGATGCACCTGTCCTGGAGACCTAAGGCTCCAGGTGATGGTGGTTGAGATTGCAGGCCCCTTTCTTGATGTAGCGTTGCTCAGATGTTCGAAGAATGCCCTAAAATCTTGGTCACAAAGAACCAGCAGCGTGTTGCTTTGTGAAATCAACAGAGTGGCAGAATTTGCAAAGCAGAGTTATTGGCACGAGCAAATAAATTACTCTCTCTTATTTGTTGTTTTCATTATTATAGCCATAAGCATTTTCTGAGGCCTAGTGGGCCCTGTACTTATAGCTCTCAAAATGCATCTTGCCTAGCTAGCAACCAAGCTGGAGTGGTCCCTTTCCCAGCGACCTTACGAGAAAGACTGGAGTGATTAGCATGCTTCTGCTGCGGTATGCTCTCCACCATGTGTTTGCCGACAGTGTTCATAGCAGGGTGGCCACTGCTGCGCCTGCAGAGAACAGACAGTACTGAAGCTTGATGTTTGCGTTATCTTTTTAATAGCACGCACTGCAGTGCTGGAGCTGGGTGGACGAGTTGAAACCAATAAATTCTCTGCGAATGTGCAAAAGCCAACCATATCAAACATTTCCGCTGTTAAAGTAGGTGATAAAGTGCAGGCTTTGTTATTCTGAGCATGGTAGCTCTGCAGACCTTTTCCTGTGCACTACCTGCCTTATCTAGCACCTTTATATACATAGCTGTGTTGGCGTGCTGCTGTTGTGCCAGATGGTGTTGCGCTTGCCATAAGCTATTGAAGCGTATCCCACAGGGCGTCACACTGTTTCATCAGATGTATCTTATTTGTAGCCACTTCTATAACAAAATAGTGCAGCAGCTCTATTTTTTATTGAACTGGACGTTAAAGGGAAACTCCACTATGTGGGAGGTGTATGTTTTCAGTGCATGCTTCAGTTTTCATTGCTCACCATCCTGGTGGCCTTTCTCTCCAGGCGACTTTGTGTTTCATTGGCACTCCCAAGTGCCACTTTGCTTTTAGTATCAGTTGCAACATAATCTCAAGATTGCGGCATTCTTCGATTCTTTTATCAGTATCATTATGCAGGTATAGCTGCACAGATTTGTAGCCAAGTACAGCTTTCATAGCATCACTATCTCATTCTTTCCTTGCCATCATGTGAGGGTTTTAGTTTGTGTTATGGCGGAACAGCACTTGCAGTGGCAACACTTACGCAGGGATCGGAAAACTTTTTCATGTTGATCGGCGTCATTTGTGCTGTATGCCTTTATGTCGCAAGTTTCATTCCTTTGAATGCCTTCTGCAACTTGTGATTGTATTGTGCTTTGTAGGCCATTATTTTTTAACACTGTGTTGGAACTCCTTCATGGTTTTTATTTTGCAAGCATTCTGTAGCTTGATATGTGCATGCCATACTTGTACATGTGGTGCACAAATGTGGTTGCACTTTTATGCCATAAGCTGGTGACACTTATTGCTTGTTACAGATTTTTAAGACTGTGTTTTGCGAAATCAGTTCGTACCCGCACCTGAGTTGTGCAGGTCTTTTTCTGATGGGACTGTGCTTTGTTTGCTCGTCTGCCATTAGTTTTATTGTTTCCTTATGGCCGCTGTCACATGCTTTTATACACAAAACGGCACTCCTCCATTGACTGAAATTGTCCAGGATGTGGTTGAGGGCACAAGCAAGCCTTGTTGGGGACATATGTTAGGAGGAAAGTATTGAAGCAAAGTTCTGGCACAACAGACGCCAATATTGTTCGTATGTCCCCATTAAAAAGAAGCGTTCATGATTGTTCATGAAAGTAGGCCTGAAAGGTCAATTTGTTTACTTGAAATGTGCCTTTGACATTTAGTTATCCTATTCAGGTTTGAGTTTCTCAATTTGGGCTCATGTGTTAAGAACTTGTATTCTACTGGTACGAGATACCGAGCAAGCTTCTTCCCATCCTCTGGCCCTTTTCTTTGTGATAACATTTTCTTAACACTACGCTGTAGTGGTCTGTGTTCATGCGCGACTTGTTTTGTTGTGAATGCTGACATTTATGTTCATGCCGATGGGCTGGTAGCATACACCAGCTGAAGCCAAAGGCAGGAGTTATTGTTCTGTCTGGCACCTGTTTTTGAAGCCCCTATGGGGCATGGCGTGCGATGTCAAACAGTGGAGTGAGTGGCACCATACTTTCCTGCTCTGCATTTGTTTTTGCTTTTTTGTTTTTTTGCTTATTGTGGACTTTTCAAGTGTGTTATGTCATTGCAGATGCTGCCATCTTGAGTTCTAATATTTTAGGCAGTTTTTTTTATTTTTTATTTATATTTTCTTTGCTATTATTTACATCTTATAACATTTTGAAAGCAGCAGAAATTTTCCATGAGTAACGTGCAGCAAATTAGTATTGCATACCAGAAACTTTTTTGTACATGATGATTGAAATCTTGGGGGACTTCAGTGTCAGGGTCACCTGGTACATGGCTCTGAAAGATTTGCAGTGAAATGTTTTCGGCTTAGTATTATGGGGATTTCATAGATTCTGTATCTGCATTGTATCTGGTAACTGAGGGAATACAGGGTAACGCCGTACCATTTATGAAAAGTGTGCATATCAGTCAGAGGACCTCCACTACATTTATCTAAAGATGTTGCAAACATGCATCTGAGCGCTAATTTGTGTGCCTTTATTGTTTTAATAGAGGGTGGTTTGGGGTGTTTGGTATTGCATGTGTTCTCTGTTCTTTTTACAGTCAGCTTTAGTCTGTTAATTGAGCATCATATGTGCCAAATTAAATGTGCAAAGTGTAGAAAATATTGGTGTCATTTACAAACTGGGTCAAAAGGTGGTGCGCAAACAAAGAGCTAATGTAAGGCAGTGATTTAAATTGTGGTGCGTACACAGTTCATTGGTGCGCCCTTCTCCCAGCTTTGACATCGAATATCGCCATAGGAGGGTGTTGAGGCACTTGCTCGGGATTTCGTGCTGCTTCTTTTGTGTGGCAGCGAGCTTTTTGCTGGCACTGTAGCGAACAATTTTGTTAGGAATCTTGCGCAGCAGGCACAGATCTGTTTTCGCAAGGTAGTCGTACAAAACTTTTTTCGAATGGTTTGCGTTTTATGACCAGTGCGCATATTGCGTCACCAGGATACCACGATCAAATGTGTTAAGGAGACCCTGTACAAAGTTAACGCTGCCACCGATGGTGTCGCTATAGAATGTGTCGGGAGTGCGGACGTGCGGTGCGAAGTGCCCACACAACCAGTGACTCCAGGATGCCGTCCTCCGCTCTCTCCACGCCATATCTGTCTAGTGAAGCAGCTTCACAGTTGCAGTAGTGTGTGGAGTGTTCGGTGCGCGCATTGCTGCCGTTTGCTGGGGCGTTGGTGCTGGCTGCATGCATTTGCCTCATGTTATCCAACTCCTGGTGATGGGCATTCCTTCACCACCCGGAGTGGTCTTGGTCTATTGAAACAGCTTTCGAGGTCATTCGCAAGCACATTCTGTGCATGCGGCAGTATTGCACCTGTGTCCTCTTTAATTTACCAGAGACCGCGTTGCATTGCTCCTGCGGTGAATGCACAGTCGTTGGTCGAATGGACCAGTGACGGTGACATGGTCTTGGATGCGTTTATGCGGTAGTAATGCATATTCACTGCAGGATGACTGGTTTCTCTGTACAGCAGAAGGTGCGTTGTGGGATGCGCTTTGGCCAAGTGATCATTTGCTTACTTGCTGTGCTACGATGCATTGCGCCAGTTGCGTTCAAGTTCTTTGTACACATCACACGCACACACACGATTGCTGTAATAAAAGGCTTCTCAAATCTCTGCATCTGCCGTCTCATACCCATGCGTACATGCGCTCACGTGGCACCGTACCTTACGGTCGTGGCATGCCACGAATTTTGTTCTCTCTCTCGACTCATTTCACCATTGTTCTTTAAGATGCAGCGAAACTGCGAGGGAAGCAGTCAGGTTTACAGGCCGTTGGGCTGAGAGGGCCATGTACACCTGCACATCCGAAAGTGTTTAGGTCGGCGTCTAGATTTTTTTTCTCTCTAAACCTTTGCAGACCGTCGGACTGGGTGGGCCAGGTACATCTGCACACCAGAAGGGTGTTTGGTCGGCGTCTTTAGATCTCGTTTTTTTTTTAATGGCTCCTCGAGTCGCCCCCACCTCAATTGTTCGGCCGTCGCGAAACTTTGTAGCAAATGCTGCTTGCAGAGGGCCGCCGGGCACGGAAGTGAAACCCAGCCGGCAGGAAAGACCTTGGCAGGAGGCGCGCGCTCGGCGACGTGGTCTGCGTGTCGCGCTCCCCGTGCATTGTCCGGTTTTGGTCCTTCCGGAGAAGCCGCCTGGGACGGTTGGAGGGTGTAGCATGGGGAATGCTACGGGCCTAAAGGCGTAGGAGTCGGCGCGCCAAAGGGGACGCTTAATTGCTCCTTCCCTTTTTTTTTTCTTCAGTCGCCTTCCGCCGACGGCTCTCGCAGCTTTAGTGAGCACCGTTGGTGGCCGCTGCGTTTTAGCGTGTTTGTTTGTTTATCTTCTTTTTTTTTTTTTGCTGTTGGGAGAGAGAAATGCATGCTGTGCTCGTGAGTGGTGTGGCAGCATGCCATTGGCCATTTTGAACTGGAAATAATTCATTGATTGGTCCATGTAGAACGCATTCCCTATTGGGCACAGAAAGGCTGTTCGAGTTGATTTAAGGCTGTGTTTTGGCGCCAAAGGGTTAGTTGAGACTTGGAACTCAGACTTAGAGCAGAGACTGATCTGAGGCTCTCGGTGGAGAGCAGGAACGAGAGGTGTGGACCGGGGTATGCCATGCGCTGACCGTGCTCCGAGGAACCGCTACTTGTAGCGCGACGCAAGTTAAGTCGTCGGCCAGGCAGGACAGGGTGTTGTTGCGGGCGCACCGTGACCTGGCGTTCTAGTTTGCCTCTCATGGTAGCGACCACACCGGTCGTAGTGTAAATAATGTATATAGTGTAAATAAATTCTTCAGTACTCGTTCGTGCCAAGAAGTCTGCCCATCTGTGTCATCTCCTCTGCAACGTGTCGCACGCCAAACGGACCGCTCCTCCACCCCGAGGACCTGACATTGCAAAGCAGCAACAAAGATAGAAGAAGACCAACGAAGATTAACTGAAGCGCTGCTAAAAAAAAAAAAGCAACATTCGCCAATGACTTTTGCAGGTAACAAAACCGCGTTTTGCAACTTCGGATGCACCAACTCCAATATTGTACCTAGAGTGCTGTTTCGTGAAAGCCGCCAGGTGCTAGCTTAAGGTTTGTTTTTACAGCAACCATCTACAGCAGTCGAAAGTTACCTGGATCTGCTCTGCTCCTCGCAACTAGCTGCAGAATTTAACTCGTCAGGCCTCATCGGCGTTGGCTGCATCGTTGCAATCTGATCACAGTGCGAGGCTGCACTTTCTCAGTTTCAACCCATTTCAGATAGGATGTGGAGTTTCCATGCCAAGGAGAACTTGGTATTTAATGTTGAATAGCAGAAGCAGGGTGGGCTTGACATATAGAAATGCTCGTTCCTCACATTTAATGGTAGAATTAGCTTCATGAAAGACTATCAAATGCCCCCTTTTGGTCTAGAACCAGAATGTGCCCTGCACCTACCTAGCAGAATCCTTAAAACAGTGTTTCTGAATTGGGGATCCGCGAGACTCGCGCCCACACAGAAATAAAAAGGTAGCGCGATAGCTCCGGTCGGGCTACACACAGTTTTGCAGGGTTAAAAGCTCGACGCTCTATGCGAAAGAAACAGTGTGGAAACAGCACGTGTGCAGAGATAGCATTTACGGTGTTTGTTTGCGCTGACATTGATGAAACTCGAGCTCTGGCTGTGCTGCTGGACAGGGTGCAGTAGTTTTAATATAAGTTGAATCCCGCCACAACGAATACCGCCACAACAAAATTTCCGCGACAACGAATAATTTTTTATTCCCCTCGAGTATCCTATAAGAATTAATGGCCTAAATTTCTCTGCACAACGAACCATTTTTGCAGAGCGTTTCCGCTTCAACAAAATTTTCGCGTTCAAAATCGAAACCGAAACTAGTTTTATTGGCGAGAAGTTCAAGTCAAATCCAAAGCCACAGTAAGCATGAAATCACGTGATTGCAGTTCCGCCATTTTGGCTTTGTGTCGTGGTCGCGTTGTTCACTCGCTGCCTTTCTCTTCGACAACGACGAGTTTTCATCCGCAGGACACGATGGCAACGCAAGTGAAAAAACGCAAAACTCTTTCCCTTGAGCAAATAATCGCCCAAGCAGAAAGCGGAAGGAAGAAAGCGGCAATTGCTGAAGACTTCGGAATTCCTGCAAGTTCGCTGTCAACGATTCTAGGCAATAAGGACAGCGTGAGAATGGCACTTGCTTCAGGCACATCCTCGAAGCACAAAAAGGTGACGCGGCCCCTCCATGAAGAGTTGGACAAAGCAGTGCATGCGTGGTTTGTGGAAGCACGAGCCAGCAACGTCCCCCTGTCCGGAAGCATCGTCCAGCAGAAAGCCTTGAACTATGCATGCCTACTTGGCATTGATGATTTTAAAGCCAGCATTGGCTGGCTAAACCGTTTCAAGGCCCGCCATAACATCGTTGGAAAAGTGTTGTGCGGCGAGTCAATGTCAGCAGACGTGGACGGAGCAGCTGCTTGGAAGGCGAGTAACATGGCCGGAATTTTAAGCAACTTCGCGCCTGCAGACATTTACAACGCCGACGAGACCGGGCTATTCTACGAGATGTTGCCGGCTAGGACGCTCGACTTCAAGGGGCAGCGCTGTCACGGCGGCAAACACAGCAAAAAACGCATCACAGTGCTGCTTTGCACAAACATGGATGGCTCGGACAAGCGTCCGCCGTTAGTCAGGCAAAAGTGCCAAGCCGCGCTGTTTTAAGGGAACTCGTAGCCTACCTGTGCAGTACAAGGCGAACAACAAGTCATGGATGACCCGCGCTATTTTCACCGAGTGGATGATGGCATTCGACCGCGACATGAAGCGGCAGGGCCGTAAAGTTTGCTTGCTTTTGGACAATTGTTCAGCGCATCACTCCGACGAAGTCAAGCTCACTAACACGGAGCTGAGTTTTTTCCCTCCCAATTGCACGTCTGTCTTACAGCCTCTCGATCAGGGCGTGATTCTTAGCCTGAAGCGCGCTTACCGCGGGAGGTTAATTCAGCGGCTGCTTTTTAACACTGAAACCGGCCGAGACACGAAGGTGGACTTGTACGTGGCACTGCAGATTATGTCTGCTGCCTGGAGCACACTGGGGCGCTCAGTAATTGTGAACTGTTTCAGGCACGCCGGATTTGCCGAAGGTCGACCCGTACACTCTGCTGGCCTAACACCAGGCGTTACAGACGACGACGAAGAGGCGTCACCGGCTCCGGGGATCGCGGCCGCCTGGAAAACGCTGGGAGAAATAGGAACCGTGCCGCCTAATCTCGAGCTCGACGAATACATCGGCGCTGACGCTTGTGTTGTCGTTCACGAAGATGTGAGTGATGAGCAGATCATAAAAGCTGCCCGGAATGATAAGGACTCTTCCGGTGAAGAAGACGACGACGTACAGGAAGCGCCGGCTGCGGCAACCGCCGTACAGGTGATGGACGCTTTTGATGTCATCAGGAATTTCGTTGCTGTCCGAGACGACGATGTTGCAATGGGTTTGCTGACCGAGTGCGAAAATCGCGTGACGGCGTTGCTCGCCGTGAAGCGTAAGCAAACCAAGCTTACAGATTTTTGGCATTAAACGCCTTTGCTGCTGCTTGGGCAATTCTTTCTGCGTTTCACGTCAAATTTTTGCGATAACGAAGTTCCGCGAGAACGAATTTTTTTTCGTGCACCGTGAATTTCGTTATAGCGGGATTCAACTGTATATACAAAAGGAAGGAAATATGTTTGCCAGCCTCGGTATCTGATATCTGAAGCACCTCAACTGGGGCGGCGGAAATAAAGGGATAGTGAGGAAGTGGTAGAAGAAATTGGAGGTGAGTGACGGAGAAAGGACAGGGTAGGTAAAAATAAAGAGAATCATATGCACTATGACTTGAGGCCCGCCCGCAATTGTATTAGCTCACTGAGCACTCTGCACATTGGGTCAAAGTGCAGAGGCACAATCCGCGCATGCTGTGTCCATGTCACTTTACAATGCACACGCATGGCGCACTGTGCAAAAACACTGCCGACGTGAGGCAAAAGCGTCTCGTACGTATGTGGCCGACGAGCGAGCGGAGCGGCATCGTGGGAAGAGTAATCAAATCTAGCGGCATCTACATACCGGCACCGACGCGTCTCCTCTTTTGAGTTTGCGTTTTTTAGATTTCTTAGAGGACAATTTAGCTTTAACTGAATAGTAATTCCGCGACTTGCTGCCGGAAGCAGCAGCAATCTGCATAAGATCCAACCATGCCTCCACCACTTCCAGCGAGCGTGTCATGGGCCGACAGGCCTTGGCGGAAACCAATGTGGGAACAGGTTGCCTTATGCGTGTTGGAGCCGCGTCTGAATCTCGTTCATAGAGAGCTTGCCCAAGCACGTACCGGAAGTCTAATGTGCACCAGAACGAGGTTTGCAAGATTTAGGAGGTGATTTCTGCATGCATGGGGGGGGGGGGGGGGGGATAAGAATTAAGTGGCAGGGAGGATTGAGATGGGGGTGCAGAGGTATAGTGAGGCCAAGGGGAGAGGGGGGAGATGCATGTAGACTGAGGGTGAAGGTCTATCACAGAGGTTGTGCCTGTCGTGGCCTTTCATGAAGTCTGCCGTCCCAGGGCGCCCCGATTCCAGATCACGCCTAGACAAACTGACTAAATGTAAACAATGAAATAAGTATAATATAAAGGCGAGGTCACAAACATTCTCTTTTTCCTGCTTTCTCGAACTGTTTTGTTCACCAGTGTGGACGATCTGTTTTGTATTTTTCTTTTGTATAGCTTCCTTGCTAATTTTTAATGCGACAGCTCAAGACCCAGGTAGCACCAAACATTAGAATAATGTTATAAATCGTTATCTAAGTTGCCTGAATGTTACTTAACATTCTGGGACATAAAGGTAACATTAGTAGAACATTCAAACCAAACATTTTATTAATATTGACTTTTGAATGTTATGATAATGTTAATCAAGTTTATGTTGAATTGTATTGTCTCCTAAACGAAGTAATATTTGGATCATAACTGTAAAAGAGCATATATATTTCAAACACTGAGACCCAGCACTTTTGCCCTTTTTCTTCCAGTAACCATGTTTTTTTCAATAATGCTTCTTTACAAATAGAGCTTTGAGATGATGCCCACCATAGAATGCAAGCACAGCTCTAATATTTTGCTAGAAAGTATTGCTTATCCATTGGCCACTATCCCTCATGGAACACCCATCGGCAATGGATATAATAGGTTGACTGTGCTATTTGTTCAGAGGTGAGTATAGGAATTGTGCTGTATTATGGAGTTGTGCTGTATTGTGGTCTTTGTAAAGCGTGGAAGCTCACATGCTCGTGCAAGGTTGCTCTACTTTTCATGAATTTTACATTTAGTTGCATAACTATTAGATTTATGTTGTTTAAATGTTTATGGAAACATTACACCAATGTTTATACGTAACATTACTAAAACATTAGAAAAAAACGACATTAACAACATCAAAATAGTGTTCGACTGAATCAAAAATGTAACATTGCTCTAATGTTTCTGTGCTACCTAGGGAGTGCAATTAAAAAAAAAACAGGGGGGTCAGGACATTTCTTCATTATTTGAAATGTCGAGGTTATGACATCGAAGTTACACAATATGGTTAGCAGCCACCGTAATATGGTTGCGCGCTGAATGGTAGCTGGGATCTTTGATGCCATCATATACTATGTGATATGCTGAGTTTGCAGCTGCTAGGGTGGCTACAGCTGCACTAGTGAACTAGAATACTTTCTAGTGGCGCGACCACGACGACGCTCAGGCCGTGGCGCGATCGGCTCCGGTGCCGCATGCCGTTTCTCATTGACGCCGCGTGATACCCGTTTCAAAGGGTATGGCTAGAGTCCCTAGAAGTATTTGCTAGTCTGCCGTCCGAGCGGGGTTCCCTATGGAACCGGTTGGCCGCTTCCCGGATGAAAGCGCAGGGGGCGCTGCACGCATTCGGAGCGTGGTTATGGTGGCTAGCGTGGTCGCATTGTGTACGTGGTGCTGTGGCGGTTGTGCCGTACTGCGAGTCTGCGCCGCGCTGATCCGTTGGTGCCGTGGCAAGGCTTGTGCACCACGTGCACTTCTTTTCGCTCGCGAGCCGGAATGCGCGCAAATTAGCTAGCATGTGTGCAAGTGTGCCTTTTTTATGGATGTGTGAACGCGTCATGTCCAGAAAACGGGGTAAGCGTGATAGCACGTGTTTCTTGCCCGGGTGCAAGAGCGGGTAGCGCTCGTGCAAGGTGAAATGCTCTCTCTTCGGGACACCGAAAGACGCAGGGAAGAGGCAAGAGTGGGAGTGCAACATCAAGCGCGACGGCAAAGCCAATAACATTGTTTATTGCCTCAGCTAGGGCATAAAGGAATATGTAAAACGAAAATTAAAAGGCGTAATAAATGGAAGAAAATAGGTTGGCTGTGTTCTAATAAGTTCAAGAGAGAACGGTGATAAGGCCCTGCCGATATTGTCGGTTTCAGTGGCGGGCAAACCCACAAGGGGTGAATATCTTCCTCATTATTTGTGAGCAGACAGGAAATCCTGGACGTTGATATAAATATCGGTATATATAAATATCGGAAGATCCGGATCGGGGTTGCCCTCGCATTACTGTAACACGAACAAGCTATAGTGTCGACGTTTGTGAGCGGCACCTCAAACCCTGCTTTATTGAGCGAAGTTTTAAGACAGGTAAAGGTAATTGAGATTCCCCGGGAGGTTACGCAACTCACGAAGGATACCATATCTCAATGCTGTTTCCTGACACTCCAAAACACTTGTTGAAACCCCTGCCTCTCAAGAGAAAGGATCACTTGTACGAGCGAAAACAGTCAGCAGGGAGACCTGCAGAGAAAGAAAAAAAGCGCACTGATCCTGAAGCATCAGTGGAGCCAGTTGAAGAATACAGCGGTGGTGGATCGTGACGCGAGCCTGCCCCAGGAATGCAGAAAGCTGCATGCCACCGCCACTGGGGACAAATGTCGATATTTCTGATGTTGAGCAATTAACATTCGCATAGTGCCACTCAAGCGAGGACGAATCTCCGGAGGCAATCTACGCAAATCGGCGAGTTCTGTTCCATCGCAGTGATACAGGTGAAGCTGCCATGAATGCTGCTGTGTGCATTCGAGGAAACAAAGTCAAGGAGATAGCTGTAAAGTCGACAGAAGAGGTAATTAATTTTCTGCAGGACATTGCGAAACTCAGCTTGTGTCCTGGCAGCGGATTGAAGCCTATTACCAAGACATTTCCCTCCTACATGGGTGTTACTTAATTTGCGACGAACTGTACCAATATTTTTGATGCAGCTTGCATATAGCCTGCAAATACTTGTGAAAGTTAACTCAGAACGCCCTGTCAAGAAGAAGAAAAAAATTAAGAAACAGACTTCTAAGTCTCGAGCAGTTTGTCGTACGAAGGACAAGGTGGCAAAGCTGGTAAAAGCTCTAGGTGAAATGAAAAGGAACACCTTTCAAGGACAGAGTTTGAAAGAAATGTTAGTGCCCTTCCTCTCAACTAACAGCTGACTGTTAAAATATGTTTCAGAGGCTGCAAAACACAAGTCAACAAAAGTGATGGCATACTCTGATGAGTGGCTACTAGGCTTCCTAAGCACCAAAGAATGCCTATCGGCAGTTTGCCTGAAGCGCGGTGCGAGTTGAAGGGCTCGGGTTCCCATCTTGCGTGCTTTAATTGTTCATGCATCCGAAAGTTTCTAGTTCTACATACGTGTTATAACTTAACTAAACGTCCGAAGAAGATAAGATGAAACTATAACGTGAATGAAAACGCCGGCGGCAGCACTCTATTGCTTGCACACATGGTCCTTGGAGCCTAGAATGTGCGTCTAGTACAGTCCTCCATGCAAGCGCAATCGTTTGCACAAAATCCTCAGAAGTCTTCATTACAATACAGCACGGCGGTAGCTTCAGCAGAATAATAGGGTATAAAAAGCAGCTTCGTTTCTACATCGGCTCAGGGGCATGCGCGCAAAACTTCGCTCACGGAAAAAAAAAATCGTATCCTTGGTTATGCCAACAACTCGGCTGCGAATTCAATATTACGACTAAAATGAAATCAAAGACTAAAGAACGGCATCGCATGTACAAGGCACCTGACAATGAGCATATGCAGCGAATGCATTTCGAAGCGCACGGGCACGCGCGTCGTCTGCTCCGTCGGCAGTGGCACTCCGCTTCACCGCAGCGCCACCGCAGCGATCATTCAGCGGCAGCCCCCGCCGCGGCCGGCGGACGACAGACTAGCAATATTTCTAGGGACCCTAGTATGGCCCCGAACATCATCAGTCATCGACTTCCGGATGGGAAGTCGATGCAGGTGCAGTCACTCTTTCCGAGGCTCTGGGTTTTAGAGATATACCTGACTGGGTGAATGAACCTGCAGTAGAAGCTATCAAAAAACGATTAGAAGATTGGTGGCTTAAAAGCAGAAAAGTAACAATGTTAGTAATTATACTAACATTAATGTAGACACAAAAAATAAATGGAATGATGGTATAGTTAACCGAAACGAGCATGATAGCAATTTTGCTACCACCCCGTTTCAAAGGGGACACTCCTATATTCCATCCATCCATCCACCCACCCACCCACCCATCTACCCATCCATCCATCCATCCGTCCGTCCGTCCGTCCGTCCATCCATCCATCCATCGTCAACTTTTCAATGCTTTCTTGCAATAGTGCGACTACAGTGGCTAGAATTCTAAAGTGTGATTACCGCCAAGCGGCGTCTATGGGGAGCATTGAAGCCGTCTGGTGATGCTTCCGCTAGATGGCGCGCCTTCTTGCTTACACGTCAGGTCGGCGTATAAAACGCGTGCTTGAACCCTGGAGTGTGCACGGGATGTGGGTGCCTTGCATTGTTTTTTGGTGCAAATTCTGCCTCACGGTGTATGATGAGCCGGCGACAAAGTCATTGTTTTGTACCTCTTTACAAAAGCGGGTACAAATCGAACTAGGAATAGTTGTTCTGTGTGCGAAATTATTGAAAGGCGCAACACTGCTGTTTGCGAGCTGCTTTGGAAAATAATTACTGTTACGTCAGCTTTGGCACGTCATTTATGGCACAACTGCTAATGTTAATTGATGGAACGATCGTGGGTGGCCCCTTTGTACGGCGTGTTCCGGACCATTTTTCTGATTGTGCCTTGATATACATGTGCCAGAAACCGTTTCAAGGAAAAGAATTATAAGGGGAGGCTGTACCCATCGTTCAGCACTGCCATAAAGGCGACGACATATAACGATTAAGGGGCTGCGGCCACTGCCATGTGAGGAGCCTGATGGCCTGACGGCCAGTTCTGAACATAAACTGGCTTTTAATCACATGCATGCACGCATGGACTTTTATGTTACATCATAAAGGTTCGTGAGATCAGTGGGGTGTCACAGAATGTAGCGTGCAGTGTGCGCCTAACCACTGATCTGGATCTCCTAGGTGCCGATCGAGGAACGTACGTGTTCACTATGTAACAGCTCGACACGGCTTTCGGCAGGTCAAGTTTAAGCTATTGAAGTGGGTAATAATTCTAATGTAGGTAATATATATATATATATATATATATATATATATATATATATATATATATATATATATATATATATATATATATATATATATATATATATATATATATATATATATATATACCTGCGTTCAGGGGTAGATGTTTTGTTGAAGTCTAGCTTAATATATCTGATGATATCTAGCTTCACAGCATCGAACGTGAACACGAAATGAGCGCAGCTATAGAATTTCATTTAAGCATTACCTGCAAACATCTCGGCTCTCGGTGTTTTCCTTATTTATTTATTGTAAGTACCTACAGCGCCCATGAGGCATTATTGTAGGGGGGACACAACTACATACAATAACACATGCAAAGAAGGTATCGGGAAACTTGTTAGCAAGGTAACACAACACACTAATAGAACACTATATGAATTCACAAGTAGTATAAGTGATAACATAAAATACATCAAACGCAGCACTGGTAAACGCACGAGGTCTGGAAGAAATATATATCGCAACATCATTTCAACAGCACTTTGGAAGCCAGTTGCACAAACTACATCATTTGAAGGCTTATTCCAGTCCAGAATTGTTTTAGGGAAAAACGAATACTTAAATACATCAATGCGGCATTGATAACTCAGTCTTTTTCGTGTTGTCTAGTCTCTCCGAAATGTAATATGGCTGCTTTAGATAAGTGTTTTTATTAATACCGGTACAATCATTGTAAATGCTGTACAAGAACTTCAGCCAGCAGATTTTTCTTCGGGTTGCTAGTCTTCCACCCAATATGGTCGCGAAGTTCAGAGCTCTTGATACGAAAATGATAACTGCCAGTTATTTAAATAACGCCGCTGAAGAACTGAAAAAAAAAAGAAAAACAAATGGCGGTAATTTAGAAATTTTCTCAATGCTTCAGTGCATGCTAATCAATTATATAATGAAATTTCGTTGTGCAGCAGAGGTATTTCTTGTCTCACAGAAGAAAAACAGCCAAATTAAGCAGCCCAGGCAAAATCAGTAGCGAAGCAAGACAGTAACTGCGAAAACAAAATTAATACTATCCCTAAGTGATTCTTCAGCTGCTGACCTATCTATTCGGAAAACAACAAAATTAGCGGCGAAAAAAAAAATTCAAGGGTGGTTTACTAGCACGGATATAGTACATGCAACGTTTACAGGTCATGTTTAGAAAAGTAAAGTATTGCCTCCTGTAGCTTTGTTATGCTATATGCCTTGCCACGTTTAGCTAAGTACTTAAATAGTTCCTTGGGTTTTCATTAGAATTAAGGAGACCTAGTTAATGTCTTTAGTGCCACTGTGTCATATAGGATGAAACCAACGACCTTCGATCAAAGCGCAGCTTGAAAGACTGGCTTAATATGTAAAAAAAAAAAAAACAAAACAAAAAAAACGGGGTACAGAAATTACGGAGTGGTCTATCTAGCACTGTGGCCAGCAAAGGTAATCTTTTTACCTCGGCCCGTGTCTGGTGGCAGTTACTTGCGGCAAGTTTTTCTTTGAGTGATTGCTCAAAGGAGGTTTTAAACACCCCGGCGGAATGCTGGTTGTAATTCTTCCGCTTGAAAATGGCCGCTGCATAGAATAATAAAATTACATCGGCATGACTTAGATAGTTGACAAATAAATAAAGATGCCGTGTAAAAGTGGAGGTCGCAGTAAGAGCAGAAAGTATGCATCGGATCTTGAAGGGATGTCTCAAACGCGGCTGATTAACCGCGCGGCGAGCAGACGACACGCAGTGAGCGGACGTGTAAGCGTTTGTCAGCGCCCCCTGGATCTCCCGTGTGCCGACCGCGCCACGAAATGCATGGGAGTGGGGGGCCGCTTTTGCGATGACGGAGGCGCCGCAGCGCAGAGGGCGCCACCAGCAACTGGTGTGTCAGCCGTCCGGGCGCCCGCGTAGTCTCCATAGCCCGCGTATGCGCGCTGTGTGGCGGACGGATACCGCGTGAACTACGTTCTTGTTTGCTTGTGCGTCGCCTCGAGCTATTCGCGACAATTGATTTTACAAATATGCGGGTTAACAGGGCTCAGTACTGTTAGCGATCACCTAATTTATTTTCCATTTTGGCCGTCGGCAACACCTCGGGGAAGCAACATGACAGGAGTTGGGCTTTGAAGAAAGCAGCTTGGAGAGGGCGCCTACAAATTCAGACTCGCACAGCTCGCTTTAGTATTCCTAATGCACCTAATTGACGTCCAGAAATGTACTCGCTTTGAAAAGAGGGCAGTGTGGAGACAGGACGTATGAAAAAGTCAAACATGCAACACGTGCGTTCGAGCGCTGACTAAAGCTGGCCACAGTGACCCCATTACCAAAACAGTCCAAAATAGTACATTCCATTTTGTTTCACGCGCAAACTATGCGGTCTACACTACGTCACTTGAAGCCACAGGAGAAGTCGGTATTGAATTTGAGTTAGAATGAATTAAATGTGGCCTACCCCGCATGGAGGTATACATAATACGGACATGAAAAACGAATGACACCACTCCAGGTAAAGGGCTACTGAATAACGAAACACAGTGGGTCAGGAAAGGTGGAAGAAGTGGGAAGTAAAGGTTGCACAGGAAAAAAGAGACGTGTCGAGGGAGGGAGAAAGGGGTTGGTGGCATGCAGCGCAGTGAAAAGAGCGACCGCGAATGTGAACAAAGGTTTGGAACTTTCGTGCGGCACGGCAAACGCACGACGAAGGCAGGCGGCCAAAGACGAAGAAAAATGGAGATATATGAAAGACAATAAAAAAAAGGAAAGAACCAAATGAAGGCCCGGGAAGAGGAAAGTAGTGCACAAACAGGCTGCAATCGAACGCGCATAAAGATGTATAATCGTCGAAATTTAAGAGTCAACTGTAAAACTGCACACTAATCTAAGAACAAACCATTTTCTTTTCTCTCCATAAGCTGGAACATTGTTGTAACGGGTAGCTTTAACTACCCAGAGATGCGCGCTATTCTCAATGCACATAGTTTGACAATGGCTTAATTGTTCAAAAAAATGTATAGGTAGTTTTTATTCTGCGTGCTCAAGCAACCGGTAATATGCAAGTCAACGCACTCAGAAGATCTCTCTAGTCCTGTTTTGGTGCGCATACGAAATGAAAAAAAAAAAAAGGTTTGAAAAAGAAAGAACGACGGAAAATAGAGGATGCAGAGGCTACAGTAAACGCCTAATTCGCTTCCGCTAGATCATCCTTTTGCGAAAGAGAGGTTGTGAGGCAGGCACGGTTTCTCGCCACGAACAAAAACTGCGCCTTTTCCTTTTTTCATTTATTTGACCACACCCTTCATCCATCATAACATTCCTTTTAGCCCTGAGGCAATAAACTTCGCAAAAAAAAAACTGCGCCAATGGCTCGAAGCTAGGTAGAAATTTACCCAAAACTTTGGCTCGGGTGTACGGTCCTTTTGGACGCCTTTGCAATTCAGATTTTTCAACCTTCCTGTAAAATGTGGAAGTACCCGGAGCACCTTGAAGTAATTACTTGAAGTAATTAAATTTCATGTTTTTTTGCGGCTTCTCTCTTTGCGAAGTAAGCGAACCACGACAAAAGTTCCCAAAGGGAAAACAATTAAATTCCCTTGGAAGTATTCCACGTGTAATATCAACCTTGTTAACAATTATAGCCTGAGTAGTTCTGCAAAGAGTAGCCGCGGCAAGTAGCCCGACTGTAGTCTGGCAAGCAGTAGTTGGCGAGTTATCCAGTCGATTACTAACATTTCATACCACACACTCGAAGAATACCACACACCGCCACTATCCCCGCGGCCGCTACGCGCCGAGCGGCGAACGTGGAACCCCTGTTGCACGTCGCGCCCTCTCGCGGAAGTCGGTTCCTGTCATCGCAAAAGCGGCCCGCTCTCCGGCGCCGGCCGTCACACTGCCCAATATTCTAGAGCACTATTCGCC